>NW_024525355.1:0-1439 GCF_017590135.1 Pyrgilauda ruficollis | reverse complement strand
GGGGGGGTTCCCAGTCCCTGAGGGGGGTCCATAGCCCCGGGGCCCCGCTCACCTCGTGCGGGCCGTACACGGCCGCCAGCACCTTGGTGTTGCCCTGCTCCAGGTAGGCCGAGCCGTCGGCCCGCGCCAGCACCCCGAGCCGGGCCCGCACCTTGCGCAGCTCCTCCGGCCGCCGCCCGTCCGCCCGGAACCCCGCGTCCGACAGCAGCTCCAGCCCCGCCATGCCGGCACGGCCGCGGGTTCCGCTCCCGGTGCCGCTCCCGGTGCTGGCACCGCGTGTGGGGCCGGACTACAACTCCCGGCGTGCCCCGCGCGCGGCAGCTGGCGCCCGCGAGGGGGCGGACTACAACTCCCGGCGTGCCCCGCGCGAGCCGCCCGCCAACGGGAGGCACCGCCTCCGAGACGCGCCCACTGCCGAGGCCACGCCCCCACAGGCTATACATACAGAGACCACGCCCCCTGTGACGCAACCCCCACGCCAGGTCACACCCCCAAGTCACTCTGTCCCAGAGGCCACGCCCCCTTTGGACGACGCCCCCCCGTGGAGACCACGCCCCCACGGAGGCGGTGTCCCGGTGACGCCCCTTTGAGGCCCCGCCCCCTTTGCTGCCCCGCCCCCCGGCCGGTTCGCGGCACCGAACGGGACCGGGCGGGACCGGAGCGCCCCCAGCGCCCCCTGGCGGAGCCCGCGGACCCCGCCGGGCACACCGAACCTCCCGGGCGGTCCCGGTCCGGTCCGGTCCGATCCGGTCCGGTCCCGGGCGGGCTCTGCCGCGCGGCACCGAGCGCTCGCACCGCCTCAGAACCGGCACCGAGCCCTCACCGGGCAGCACCGAGCGGCACCGGGCGGCACCGGGCGGCACCGAGCCCTCCCGGGCCGGCCCGCCGCCGCTGACCCCTGTCCGGCCGGCGCTGACCTTGCCCAGGCCGGAGCGGACCGGAGCGCCCCGAGCGCCGCCGCTCCCGCCCACTCCCGGTATCGCTCCCGGTGTCGGTGTCGGTCCCGGTGCCGGTCCCGCCATGGCGGCGCCGCTCGCCCCCGCCGGGTTCCAGTTCGCCATCGACCGCGGCGGGACCTTCACGGACGTGTTCGCCCGCTGCCCCGGCGGCCGCGTCCGCGTCCTCAAGCTGCTCTCCGAGGACCCCGCGTACCGGGACGCGCCCACCGAGGGCATCCGCCGCGTCCTGCAGGAGGTGCGACCCCCGCCACCCAACCGACAGCGGGGACAGAGGGGACAGCGGGACCCCCGGGACCCCCGGGGCTCGGCGGGGACAGCGGGGGGACAACGGGGACACGGTGGGGGGGACAGCAGGGGAACTCCGGGACCCCCGGGACACAGCGGGGACAGCGGGACCCCCGCGACCCCCGGGGCACGGCGGGACAGAGGGGACACCGGGACCCCCGGGACTCGGTGGGGACAGCGGGGACAGAGGGGACA
>NW_024525354.1:0-1440 GCF_017590135.1 Pyrgilauda ruficollis | reverse complement strand
AAGCCCTTCTCACAAAGCTGTCCATGTGCAAACAGGTAATCCAAAACCTGTGTGGGATGAAGAAAACAAACTGTGTTTGCAGAGAGACACTTGCAGCAGGCAGCTGAATGTCACCTTGGTACATGCAGAGGGGTTGAGCATGATCCTACCCAGTGCTTCACCAGGGATAGAGATACAGTCCTTCCTAGCAGAGTTGAGACACTCCTTATAAAAGAGCTTGTGCCGAAAAAGCAGACAAACCCTTCTGTCCTGCTGTGCTCTCTGACCATCCCCTTCATTCTAGTCAAAGCAGCCTAAGAAGTGTATCTTTAGCCCTCTGATGGCAGAGCAGAAGTTTCATTGTGCTTTTTATATTACAAGTTTTAAAAATGAAACTGTAGGTCCAGCAGCCAAGACATGCCTACTTTTAGCTTCCTCTCAGACAGCCACAAGAGCTGATGCAATCTGAGAGCAGTCAGCCTTTGAAGATCAACTCAGCATACTGGCAAGTGAGCTGCAAATCCGGGCTCACGCACACAGAAACTGCTGCCGAATTTCTTATCCATCATCAGCTTTAAGGGGAAGGGTCAGGTAGGCAAAGCTAGGTATGTGAAAGAACAGTGCTTGCAAGTAGAGCAGGATTTAAAACCACCCTCCTAAGGGGACCTTTTTTTCCATTTGATAGCACAGTTCACTCCAGCAAACAGCTTAAGCCACTCTCCATGTGTAGGGAGAGGGCCAGCAGATCAGTCCCACAAGCAAGCGTCCCTGGGATATGCTGTGTGCAGCACACAGCCTGCTGAGGCCAGCACAGGAGGCTGGGCCACGTTCTCCCACTTTGAAGTGTTTGTTTGAAGCAGATCCAAGAGCCAAGCTTTGCCCAGCAGTGCTTAGAGCCCAGTGACCTGGTTTGAGCAGGCACTGGGGGCAGCGCTCGAGCAGGAAGGAGCAGCACCAGGGCACGCACAAGTCGGTCAGTGGGGCCTTGCAGGAGCCTCTCAGAGCTGTCTTAGGCCTGCAGGGGCCAATCTCTCTACAAGGAGAGATTTCAGCTTTGTAAACCCCTGTGCTCAGAACAAGGGTTTGTGTTGGCTGGATTTTTGTCACATGGTTCTTAACATGGCACAGAGCCATGCTAAGCCTCCTTTGGATGTGATTGTGGCTCTTGGTGAGACCCAGAATGTCTCTCCCCAGTTTCACATAGAGCACAGGGACCATCCCAAACTCAGCATGGCTCCAATCCAGCACCCAAGGTGTGGCTGACTCCAGCAATCTCTCACCAGAAATAAGCACAACCTTAAGGGTGCACCCCCTGTTGGAGTAACAGTATTTCTCCTACCCATTTTGCAAACCCAAGACAGCTTCCCAGCAGAACCAGCATCCAATCAAGCATTTCTTTGCATTGCACAAGCTCTCACCTGATCTATGTTCTGTCCCTTCTTCTTCATGGCTTTCAGGACG
>NW_024525353.1:1123-1426 GCF_017590135.1 Pyrgilauda ruficollis | reverse complement strand
CTGGGGACACTCCCAGGGCCTCCTGCAGGGACAGTCCTGGGACATTCCAGGCACCCTGGCACAAGGGGAGTGGGAAAAGCGGGATCAGGAAAAGGACGACTGAGAAAATAGGGGCTCGGGAAATTCAGGATGGGGAAATTTGGGCTCAGGAAATTTGGGGCTCAGGAAATTGGGGCTCAGGGAATTTGGGCTCAGGAAATTGGGGCTCAGGGAATTTGGGATCAGGAAATTGGGGCTCAGGGAATTTGGGATCAGGGAATTTGGGATCAGGAAATTGGGGCTCAGGAAATTTGGGATCAGGAA
>NW_024525353.1:0-1053 GCF_017590135.1 Pyrgilauda ruficollis | reverse complement strand
AGGGAATTTGGGATCAGGAAATTGGGGCTCAGGGAGTCGGGCGATGCCCACAAAAGCCGCGTCCTGGCGGGATTTGAGGAGCCGCAGCCGATCCGCGCGCTGCCGCGGAGCCCGAGCCTCCTCCTGGATCCGCTGGAATTCCTCGGCGCCGATGATGAGCGAGGCCGGGGACCGATCCCTGGGAATTCTGGGGGACACGGACCGGGATCAGGGACACGAGGAAAAATATCCCGGATTTTGGGGGAAAAGTCGCGGATTTTAGGAAAAAAATCGTGGATTTTGGGGAGGGAAAAATTTAAAGTTTTAGGGAAAAAAAAACTGGATTTGTGGGCAAATAATCTTAAATCTTGAGGGTAATAAATCCCCAATTTTGGGGAAAATATCCCAGATTTGGGGGGAAAAGCCACCAGATTTTTGGCAAAAAAATCCTGATTTTTTTTTTTAATTTTTTTTTTTTTAAATTCTGAATTTTCGGTGAAAAAAATCCTGATTTTTTGGGGGAAATAATCCCGCATTTTATGGAAAAAATCGGGGGGAAATTGGCAGATTTGGGGAGCCTCACATGAGCTCCCGGATCAGGTCCCTGGTGATGAGCCGGATGGTTTTGGGTTTGTCCCGGAGCGAGGGCAGCGCTGGGGGGGCGTTGGTGACATCCCGGAGCAGCACGATGGGGCTGGAGGCGCCCGCGGGCTGCGGGAGAGGACGGGGTGAGACCCCAAAATCCCCCCAAAATCCCCCCAAAATCCCCTCAAAATCGGCCCCAAAAATCCCGTAAAAAATTCCCTGAAAATCCACCAAAATCAACACCAAATCCCCTCCAAATCACCCTAAAACTCCTCTAAATTTTCCCAGCTCGCCCAAATCGCTCCCAAATATCTTCAGATCCCCCAAATTCCCCCCAATCACCCCAAAATGACCCAAAAATCCCCCTAAATCAACCCCAAATCACGTCTGGTGCCCAAATCCCTCACCTGATCCCCTCACACTGCCCCCCCGGTGCCCAAATCGCGCACCCAGTGCCCAAATCCCCCCTCCCCGGTGCCCAAATCCCCC
>NW_024525352.1:0-1461 GCF_017590135.1 Pyrgilauda ruficollis | reverse complement strand
TTTTTTGTGCTATAAAGCTCATAGCACAGGAAATTGCGTGATTCCTGCCGTGCGAACTGCCAGCGCTGCTCTGAAGCCGGCCTGTCCCGTCACACTCAACCCCCACGCAGTAGAAGACTCCACTTCCAGTTGTGGTGCCAGAGAACCCCAATTGATTAGAAAATCTCATCTTGTGCCCAAGGAAGCCGAGCTGCCGCCTCATTACAGCGATCCTCTGTCCCCAGCTGCTTCTCCTGTCCAGTGATGGGCAACAGCACTAACCCTGTCATTCCACAGGACATTTCCTGGCAGAACAACCACCCCTGGATGCTGATTGAAACCTGCCATGGGCCAGTCAAACAGTCAGTGCCACAAATCACAGAAGATGCTGCAGAGGGATTTGAAATGGCCCCGTACAAATGCACAAAACTGTGCAGCAAAAAGCATGGATTAGATTTATGTGAACCCACCTGTAAAAAGAGTGAGCTGAGACCCCACAGCCAGGCTCGGAGCTGCACGATGCTGCGGCTTCAGCCCAAGTTTTCATCTTCTGATGTGAACCAGATTCACATGGCTGAAATCCCTACAAAAGCCCCTCCATTTAGGGAGGGTCTGCACCTGTCCTGGCTGTGCCTCAGAGCACATACATGGATATTTTTCTTGGCTTTTGGGAAAAGAACAGCCTTGACTGTACTCATTACCAACTGCAAAAACACCTAACTGGTATAGCTGTGAAAAAGGCTTTGATTCAATTTCCAGGAATCCAAGAAGGAATTTCAGTTTCAGTTTGATTATGTCATGTTTTCCTGTATTAAAACTAAAAATAATTCTGGATGTAATAACAAAGGGCAGCAGAAAAACAACAGGAATTCTTGATTTGATTATTTCAAACATCTCAAAACTTATGTTTAACAAAGGCAATGAATTATATTCCTTTGCTTGCATGCAAAAAAAGCAAATGTACCTTTTGATGTACCTACTAAACCATCATTTTCTCAAGCCTCAAGTTTTTCACTCCAACTCTTGTGATTCCCTCCCCGATGGGGCTGGCAGGGGAGTGAGTGAGCAAGTGGCAGCCTGGTGCTTTGCTGCTGGCTGGGGTTAAGCCTGGACAACCTGCCCAAAGCAGACAAAACCAGCCAGCCTCTCACATACAGCTGTGCTGCCCTCACCTGTCCCTGCAGGCCAGGCAGTTGCCTGTAAGAAAAGCAGTCCAGGGTTCTGTGTCTCACAGGTGGGATGCAGGTAACCTGGTTCCAAACACTCAAGGCAGATCCTCCAGGCAAAGGACAATAATGCACACTTGGCCTGAGCAGCTTTCTTGCAAGACAATGCACACATCAGCTTTGTGCCAAGGAAATGGTGTGGCTCAGGACATTGGGAGATGAAGCACAGGTGCTGCACAGCTCATTCTTCACATCCCTCACCCCCAGCACTGCAGGGACCCTGGCTTTGCCTTCCTGCTGGCTGGGGGAAGATTGA
>NW_024525351.1:0-1443 GCF_017590135.1 Pyrgilauda ruficollis | reverse complement strand
CTGCTCAGGGTGACACGGGGACACTGACGGGACACCGAGGTGACATGGGGACACTGGGGTGACATGGGGACACTGGGGACACCAGGGTGACACGGGGACACCGGGGTGACATGGGGACATCGGGGACACTGGGGACACTGGGGACATCAGTGAAACCCACGGGGACATTTGGGGACATTTGGGGACATTCAAGGCTTGGGGGGACATTTGGGGACACCGGAGGTATTTGGGGACAGAGAGGACATTTGGGATTGGGGACACTGCAGGGACCTTTGAGGACCTTTGGGGACCCTGTGTGACATTTGGGGACCTTTGGGGACACCGTGTGACATTTGGGGACCCTGTGTGACATTTGGGGACCTTTGGGGGCCCCGTGTGACCTTTGGGGACATTTGGGGACCTTTGGAAGCCCTGTGTGACCTTTGGGGGTCCCGTGTGACCTTTGGGGACCTTTGGGGGCCCCGTGTGACCTTCGGGGATGCCATGTGACATTTGGGGACCCCATGTGACATTTGGGGACCTTTGGGGGCCCTGTGGGACCTTTGGGGGCCCCGTGTGACATTTGGGGGACCTGTGTGACCTTTGGGGACCTTTGGGGGCCCCGTGTGACCTTTGGGGACATTTGGGGGCCCCGGGTGACCTTTGGGGACCCCGTGTGACCTTTGGTGACACCATGTGACATTTGGGGGCCCCGTGTGACATTTGGGGACCTTTGGGGACCTTTGGGGACCCCCTGTGACCTTTGGGGACACCGTGTGACCTTTGGGGACCCCGTGTGACATGTGGGGACCTTTGGGGGTCCCGTGTGACCTTTGGGGACATTTGGGGACCTTTGGGGGCCCTGTGTGACCTTTGGGGACCTTTGGGGGTCCCGTGTGACATTTGGGGACCCCGTGTGACATTTGGGGGTCGCGTGTGACATTTAGGGACCCCGTGTGACATTTGGGGGACCTGTGTGACCTTTGGGGACCTTTGGGGACCTTTGGGGACACCGTGTGACCTTTGGGGACCCCGTGTGACATTTGGGGACATTTGGGGGCCCCGGGTGACCTTTGGGGACCCCGTGTGACCTTTGGGGACCCCGTGTGACCTTTGGGGACATTTGGGGGCCCCATGTGACCTTTGGGGACGCTGTGTGACATTTGGGGACATTTGGGGGCCCCGGGTGACCTTTGGGGACCCCATGTGACCGTTGGGGGCCCCGTGTGACCTTTGGGGGTCGCGTGTGACCTTTGGGGACTTTTGGGGGCCCCGTGTGACCTTTGGGGACCCCCTGTGACATTTGGGGACCCCCTGTGACATTTGGGGGTCCCGTGTGACCCTCGGGGACGCCCCCGCAGGTGAACGGCAGCGAGGTGACCGTGGTGGCATTTTTCATCATGCCAGCCCGGACCAACAACTTCAACGTGGAGTCGCTCAAGGGCCAGGCCGTGCGCAAGCAGC
>NW_024525350.1:0-1443 GCF_017590135.1 Pyrgilauda ruficollis | reverse complement strand
TTTTTTTTTTAATTCTAGAGTCTGAGGGGTAAAGATATTGCAACAATAAATCATTACAATTTGCCCATTTCCTTTAAAATTCCCAACACAAGTCTACCAAAGATCCTGGTATGCTAAAAATCAGAAGTATCTCTGATTCTAATTATATTCTACCTCCTTTATGAAAATCTGAGGTGCAATAAAGCATGTAAAACCCTCCCACACTTTTTTAGAACTGAATAAACTACCAGAATCTACTATATAAAAATTTAACATGTATTAAAATATGAAAAACTGCTTTTAAACAAAACATCATTTAAGTAATTTTAACATAGTAACAGACACGTATTTGGGGTATTGCATAAATTCATGAGGAGAGGTCTCCTAAGCCTCAGACCTCCCCGCTCCCCGCACTGGCTACTGAATTTCTGCAGGGTTACATCCTGCCTGCAGAGACAAATACACTCCAAAATTCCAACTGCAGAAATCAGTGACTGAGGTTTTAATTAGTTCCTCATTTATCCACTTGTGTCCCATACCTTGAAACTTCAAATTCTTAAAATCTACCTGGTGTGAAAAAACTTAACTCCACATTTAATATTATTGAAGAGCTCTTGACTCTCAGGATTACTAACAACCAATTTTGGCTTTTTACAAACACCAGCCATGACAAAACTATCTTTTCAGTATCTGACACAATTTACAGAAAGCCAAGGCAAAACAAAATTACCTGCCCCAGTCGTTTTTCCTTCACTGCCATGAGAAGCTCCACACAAAGATTAATAAATAGGTTTATGTCTAATAAGCTTAAGAACAAAATAAAGAATTGAGTTCAATCATGCTTCTCAGGGAGCTGCATCACATGTTTGCACATCACATCCTACCATTGTAAGAGCTTCACAGGCTCTAATTTCTCCCACAAGAACTTCCATACTTCTTCCTTGGTAAAAGACATACAAGATTTTGCACGTAGAACAAAGACATGAAAGGGATCCCCACTATCAGTATTTAAAATACTGAACATTTGAACTGATCACCTAAAGACTTACTTCGCTGGGGCTGGGAAACATCCTCCCTGGGAAATCTTAAATTTCTAATGAAACAGACATGCTTTATATTATGCAGTGTGGAAGACACTTAGGGAAAAGTTCAATTCCTACAATGGCTAGAGAGCTACTTTGGACAGTTCCGCACATTATTTAAGCAGATACGAAAGTGCGTCTTTTATCTCTTCTCTCAAGCCTTACTTAAGTAGGCAACAAGCTTGTTGAACTTCACATCCTGGGCGGGATTAATCTTCAATCTGTATCTTCTGCTACAGTGGCGTGATCCAAGCCATTGCAAGAGAAACTGTCTTTTAGAACACAGAATGCTGAGTTGGAAGGGACCAGTGCTTATCTTGTCTGACACCCCTTCTCAAGCAGGCTCATCCCAAGTCACATGGCACAGGATTGCATCCAGATG
>NW_024525349.1:0-1443 GCF_017590135.1 Pyrgilauda ruficollis | reverse complement strand
AGTTACTTTAAACTGTACAGTTGTGAAGGGTTAGCAATATCAGTAGTTAATCAACTTTTTTCAGAGCCCAAAACTTTCAAACTCTGATTCATGTTCATTGATTATCTGAGACTGAAGTTCAAGTCCTCCAAGAGATCAGCACAAGAAATCATTCATATGTTTGAGATGGTTGCACTCTTTCTAGCCCAGCACGTGACATAGAACTTCTGCTTTGGTTTTGGAATATATAGGGTTAGGGTTGGGGCTAGGTTTAGGCTTGGGGTTAGGGTTAGGCTGTTAGGGTTAGGGTTAGCCTTAATGTTAATGTTAGATTAAGAGCTAGGTTTAAGGGTTAAGGTTAATGTTAAGGTTAGGGTTAGAGTTAAGTTTAGGCTCAGGGTTTGGTTATAGGTTAGGGTTTGGCTTAGGGGTTAGGGTTAGGTTTTGGGATATGATTACGGTTAGGGTAAGGCTTTCAGTTGTCAGTAATTGAACGTGACAACTTTTCACCTTACATTTAAGACCAAAGATTGTATAAGGAGTGCAAGAGTGCCCTTTGTCTCCACAGAAATGACAAAGAAAACGAAACCAAATATTCGGGAAAAATTGTAAGCGCTGCCAATGCAGCCTGAGACATGAAGCATGTGATGCCAGTTCCATTTCTCTCTATAACTGAGTGGTTATAGTATATGTCTGTTCCATTTTATTTGCCTAATCTTATCCAATGTTTCTAGTTCATTTACTCTTGCTTTCATCATTTTTCATTTACTCCTCTGTGTTTTAAGCCCAAATCATATTGTGTTTGGGGAGACTAAATCTTCCTGTGTAAGTAAAAATGGATGCTGTTTGGTTTCATGTTCCATGCCACTCATTTCTAAAACTATGATTTTTTTTTTAATTTTCTTAAAACAAACTGAAAATTCTTATCTGAATCAATCTGATGTATCACTGAATGTCACAGGATTTCAGTGGCAACAAATCAAATCAAATTGAAACCCAGGTCCTCTAAGATCTTTAGATACTTATAGTGAATAATCAAGTTTACAGTAAGAATTGGGGCTTCTTGTTTTTGAAACCTTTAATTTTATATTTGTAGGCTTTTTGGTAATACTGCAAGTGTTTAACTGTTCTTTCAGTTGGTAGGTGAAAGATGTTTCTCATGTGACTCCAGGGTGTGGGGCTCTTAAATTCAGAAATGCACTGAAAGGCTTAATCTTCATTAAGTTATCTGGACTGCAAAAGCCAACTGTCTGACAGAAAAAATTATGTATGACTGCAACACTAGCAGCATCAATCAGCCTATTCCTTATTCTAATTCTTTTAACACAAATTTATATTTCTTATCAAAAGTTTTTCAGATTAAAAAATATCATCCATATCTACACATTCAATATAATATTATTTTTATACCAGATAAAATAAAGAAAGAAAACAAGAATGTCTCACTAAACCAGCAAAATATGT
>NW_024525348.1:0-1443 GCF_017590135.1 Pyrgilauda ruficollis | reverse complement strand
GAGGGAGGGGCGGGAAACGTGAAGGGGAAAGGGCGGGAACGGGAGGTGCCGCGCAGGCGCAGTGCGGGCGGCGCGGGGGCGCCGCCTGGCGGACGCGGGAAGCGGCGGGGCCTGGCTGTGAGGGGGAGGGGCGGAACCGGGAACGGAACCGGGAAGGGAATCGGAACCGGGATCGGAACCGGGATCGGAACCGGGGGTGGCCTCGGGCCGGTACCGCCATGGTGAGAACCCCTGAGGGCAGCGGACAAACATGGGGGACAGCGGGAATTGGAGAAGGGGAAGGACCCGGGGGGGCCTCGGGCCTGGAGCGCCGTGAGGGGAGAGGGGGGACACGGGGGTTCTGAGGGGGGGTTTAATTATTTTTGGGTTTTTATGAGGAGATTTTGGGGTGCTTTGGGGATTTTTCCCAATTTAAGGTCTATTTGAGGCTCACTTTGAGTGGTTCTGAGGGGAGGTTCGCTATTTTTGGGTTTTTATGAGGAGATTTTGGGGTGTTTTGGGGTTTTTTTTACCAATTTAGCGTCCTTTTTGAAGGGTAATTTCAGGGGTTCTGAAGGGGGGTTCATTATTTTTGCATTTTTATGAGGAGATTTTTGGGGTGTTTTGGGATTTTTCCCAGTTTAGGGTCTCTGAGGGAGATTTTGAAGGGTTCTGAGGGGGGTTTTAATTATTTTTGGGATTTTATGAGGAGATTTTGAGGTGTTTTGGGGTTTTTCACAATTTAAGGTCTATTTGAGGGAGATTTTGAGGGGTTCTGAGGGGGGTTTTAATTATTTTTGGGGTTTTATGAGGAGATTTTGGGGTTTTTCCCAATTTAGGGTCTTTTATGAGGAGGATTTTGAGGAGTTCTGAGGGGGATTCACTATTTTTGCATTTTTATGAAGAGATTTTTGGGGTGTTTTGGGTTTTTTTTCCAATTTAGCATCCTTTTTGAAGAAAATTTTGAGGGGTTCTGAAGGGGGATTCACTTTTTTTTTTTGATGTTTTATGAGGGGATTTTGGGGTTTTTCACAATTTAGGGTCTCTTTGAGGCGGGGATCACGATTTTTTAGGTTTTTATGAGGAGTCTTTGAGGTGTTTTGAGGTTTTCCACAATTTCAGGGACAGAATTTTCCCGATTTTTCCCAAATTTTAACCCTCCCAAAATGCCATTTTTCCTGGGAATTCCGGGGCAGATCCTGATCCAGAACTGGGCCGGTACCCTCCCCAAATTCCTGATAAAATCCAAATTTTGATAATAAAAAATTGGAATTTCAATTACAAAATGATTCACATTTTGGGGAAATCATTTTCCCGATTTTTCCCAAATTTTAACCCTCCCAAAATGCCATTTTTCCTGGGAATTCCGGGGCAGATCCGCTTCATCCTGATCCAGAACCGGGCTGGGAACCCTCCCCTAATTCCCGATAAAATCCTAATTTAAATGATAAAAAATTGGAATTT
>NW_024525347.1:0-1444 GCF_017590135.1 Pyrgilauda ruficollis | reverse complement strand
GAAACTGGATGAGCTTTAAGGCCCCTTTCATTCCAAATAACTCTATTATTGACATGTCCAATTAAAATAATTAACAAATTCTGAAAAAAATGATACCAAAGTTTGCACTGAAAACAGCTAAAAAATTTCATATGCAAATGCAGATTTGTTTCCCTAAAATCACAGCTTTATTTCCCACTGTACACCATATTTGTTATTTGTATTGCCCAAATTTCCTGCAGCCCAGCAAAGAAATTCACCAGACCTTGAGCTGTTGGTCAAGGGTGTCCTGTCAGAAACGGGGAGCTCAACTTCTCAATCCCCTCAGAGGCAAAACTGAAGCCCTTTGTTTCCAACATCAGGGATATTTCAATAAAATTCACAGAATCATGGAATATTCTGAGCTGGAAGGGACCCACAAGGATCACTCAGTCCAACTCCTGGTCCTTCACAGAGAATCAAACAATCCCACCCTGTGAGAATTGTCCAAACACTCCTGGAGCTCTGGCAGCCTTGGGAATGTCACCATTCCCTGGGGAGCTGTTCCAGTGCCCGACACCCTCTGGGGGAAGAACCTTTCCCTGATCTCCAATCCAAACCTGACACAGCTCCAGCCATTCCTGGCTCCTGTCCCTGTCACTGGGAGCAGGAATTGGAGTTGTCCCTCAGGAGAAGCTGCAGCCCTGGTGAGCTCTGACTGTGGGAAATGCAGGCTCAGAGACAGAGATGGACACAGAGTTTGATTTAAGGCCTTGGAGAATGGCTTGAAGCTTCATAAGAGTAGTGAAACAGACCCAAAATAAGAATAAATATTTGTAGTTTAAGCAGAAATATGTTTTAAGCAATATAAAGGCCTCATGTAAGTGAACAAATATGCTAAGCAGGATAGTAGAAAACAATTCAAGTTTAACAATAGAACTTGTTATAGAGTTGATAGAAAAAGATAAATTGGGGTAAATCATGTGACTGTGATGCTAATTGTGATTAGCAATTGGTTATGAATATCCTGGTGAACTTTGTGGAAGCAGCTGATTGGATAAGAAATCAGAAATTTGGATAATAAATGCCTTACAAAAGGCATCGTAACTAGAATTGTAACAGCTTCTGATGTGATGGCTTTGGATGTAACAACCTCACAGTCCCACCTTTCCATGGCGGATTTTGCAATAAATCATCTTTTAAACTCTTCAGTCGACCCCATCTTTCTGCATCCCCAACATCTGATCCCAGTCCCCTCCTGGACAAACCCAGTGCCCTCTGTCACTGCTCACTTGGTCCCTGCAGACCCTTCCCCACCCCAAAATCCTCCTCTGGATGGTCCCTAAAAGCAGGAGATTGGCACAGGTTGAGCTCAGCTCCAGCACTGCCCCAGAAACGAGACAGGCACCAAACCCAGCACCAACAGTTGACCCTGCCACGAACCCTCAGTGTACCCAAAACCCAGCCCTGCCACGTCCCCTGAGTG
>NW_024525346.1:0-1443 GCF_017590135.1 Pyrgilauda ruficollis | reverse complement strand
TTTTTTTTTTTTTTAATATCTAACTTCTTAAACATTGGAAATTTAAAGACAGAAATGGAAAATTTCTTACCTAAAATTGTCTAGCAACCCAAAGGTAGGATAGGAACTATGTAAAATTTTCAACCCATTTGTTTGCATAGCAAATAATGTTACTCTGTTATAGGTTTGGCATATGGAAATAGAGCTATAACAATTTTTGTGACAGAAATCTATTTGTTCTCTGAATATTTTTAAAAATATACCAAGTTTTCATTTCACAGTAACAAATTCAAGTTTCATAATTTTCTTATTCACTTCTGAAGTGTACCAAGAGCACATGGGAAGCATAAGTGTATTTTCCTTACAGTGTGGTAATATACATCTAGAATAGAACAATTATTTCAGATTGAAGTTTGTCAAAGGAAAATGCCATGAGGAAAAATGACAACTCAAGAGCAGAACCTTTCTGCGGTGGCCTCTTATGCTGGTCCAAAATGGCAAAAGCAGTAAGATCATACAGGAAGTTTGTCTTGTGCTTTGTGTTATTCTTGGTGGAAAAACACCTTCCTGGACTTGGCATCAAAATCCCACAGCAGTAAATCTCAACTTATGTGTGGCCAAAGAGTCCTGGCTGCAAAATTAGCATGTTTTGAGAAGTGAGGTGAAAGAAAACATGGATGTTGGAAACCTGTCAGAGCAATTGCAGAAGCAAAGAAGGGCTGGATGACCTGAGAACAAATTTATTTCACAGCTACTTCAGGAAGTGTACTTGCAAAGTACAAGTGTGGTTCACCTACTTTTGTTTTCACATTTTGCCAACAAGAGCACCCAGAAATTTCCATCATGAAACCCTACATTTAGTTATTTTCAGTTCTGTCAAAGCTGGTATTTTAGAGTAAACGTGCAGGTCTGCCTTAGGTTGCATCTTTCCTCTGAAGTTTTAAGTAGCACAAAAATGTTCAAATTATTGAAATAAAAAGAAAACATGTAACAAGCAAGAATAAATCTGAAAATAACACTATGTGACTGTTTAAATTCTTATCTTCCCTGTCTTTGAGAAGGTCTTGCCTTAAGCATTCAAAATGGTATGAAAGAAACTGGAATATGACCTTTGTGTTTGGTGCAGAAACAGCTGAGGAAACAAAGCCACCAAAACTTCACACAGGGGAAATTTGACTGAAACAGAAAGAGACAAGGGGCTCTACAGTCAGAATTAAAACTGGGAGAAGATAAAGTGGAATTAGCAAGATCTGAAAGGTGCCACTTGAATCTTGAAAGATAAGAAAGTTGGAGAGGAAACAAGGAGAATGGTTTGAACTCTGTATTTGGCTTCATAATTTTTTGCAGTGAAACCCAGTGGCAAAATGTAGAGTATTCATTTATCTCACCCACATGAAGAATAACAACCTGTGATAAGAGATAGTTAAATAAGTGTTTACCTGTGCTGGTCAACGTGTCTGAACA
>NW_024525345.1:88941-154188 GCF_017590135.1 Pyrgilauda ruficollis | reverse complement strand
ATTGGCAATGGAATCAGCAAATGCTTGAATCTGCTGTGTTGAAAGTGGACGCCTTCCCTGGGATAACTACAAAGAATGGTTTTGAAACTTTCTGACCGAATAGCCAAATAAAGCATTGAACAGAAAAATAGAAGAATTATAGTAGAGTAAAGAGATGAGGCAGCAAAAATTACTGATGCTTAGAATAAAATAGAGGAAGTTGTGGTAAAGCTAAGGGATATAGCAACAAAGTGACTAAATGCTTATGTATAATTAAAACTTTGATGCACTGGTACCAGACTAAAATTATGTAGCAGACACCGGTGAAATGCCTCTCTCCAGATGACCACAAGAAGGACAGGAAGCCAACGACTACCTGGAAAGATTATGAAATTGCTGATCCAGCTTATTGATATCTGCTGATTCGGACTAACACAAGCACACAGGGAAATGCTTTGTAGGCTTAAAAACAGTATATATACTTTGCCAAACTTGTAAGTGGCGTGCACCATTAGTGGAGCAGTGACTCCCCGGCCACCCAGTGCTGCTTGCTTGCTTTAAAATAAAAGATATAAAAATGAAATTTAGTTTGGCTATCAAAATTTTATATCACAGGGACAGCCTTTTGCAAGACAGCAAAGTGAGTGTGCCCTGTGTCAGTGGAAACAATACTTTAATTGAAGATTGGATTGTGTGGGAAAAGAACTGGAAAAGACTTAGATTTTGGAAAGCAAAGTTTAGGTGGAAGAGACCAAGACAGGCACTTTGTCATTTGTGTTATTCTAAGGAAACAAAGGCTACTCAGAGAGCTATAAGGATTTGAGTAGCAACCGGTCGCAAGAATCAAAGAAGTAATAGGGTGTTTGAATTATTAGAAAAGAGAGTTTCAAGTAATTTAAGAAACCCAGCAGAAATAATTAAAGCTGAGTGTGCTCAGCCTATTTTTATACCCCAAGACTTTTAAATTAAGTTTGGGATGAAGTAGAAAAGTGGATACTAAGAAAATGGAATTTTTAGTAGACACGGGGGCAACATAGTGTTAAATAAAGCCTTGATGCCTATAACAGATGATTATGTTATGGTAAGGGGGCAACTGGCCAATCTGAAAAAGCATATTTTGCAAACCATCAAAATATAAACTTGGAAAACAAGTGAGGATTCACAGGTTTTTTATAAGCCCAGCTCTCCAAAGGCACTGTTGGTTAGGGATTTGTTGGAGCAGCTAGAAGCAAAGACCACATTTAAAGATGGGGAGATTATTTTGGAGGTAATACTGTTTTAGATTTGAAGGATGCCTTATTTTGCCTCCCTGCCCATGAAGCCAGATAGAAGATTTTTGCCTTCAAATGGGAGAATCCCAAGAGTGGGCATAAGACTCAGCTCACATGGATGGTATTGCCCCAAGGTTTAACAACAGCCCCAGGATATTTGGAGAACAACACCCTGCAAGGGATCTAGAGTCCTGGGAAGTTTCATCAGAGGAAGGACAGCTGCTGCAATATGTAGACAACCTCCTGATAGCTAACCGAACCCAAGAGGCATGTGTGGATTAGATGGTAAGCTTCCTGAACTTTTTTGTGTTTACAAGGGTATAGAGTACCTCAGAAAAAGGCTCAGATAGTGAAACCAACAGTCATCTGCCTGGGTTATGAGGTCAATGCTGGGCAAAGGACTCTAAGGCAAGACCGAAAAGAAGCATGCAAGTTCACCCTGGGCCAGAAGATGACTCTGCTAGGGTCCCACACAGTGTCTGCAGTGCTGAAAGTAAAAGGCGGACACTGGCTTTCCCCACGAAAGTTCCTGAAGTACCAAGCCATAATGGTAGGACAAGATGATGTAGAGATTGTAGTCACTAACCTTGTGAACCCAACTTCTTTTCTCAGTGGGATACAGGAGAACCAGTGATCCATAGTTGCATGGAAGCTATCAAGGCCACCTACTCCAGTCGTCCAGATTTGAAGGATACCCTCCTTGATAATGCAGAGACCTGGTTCACTGATGGAAGCAGTTATGTCATCAGCAGAAAGAGACATGCTGGGTATGCTGTCACCACTTGCAGAGAGGTAATAGAATCTTGACCACTACCAACAAGCACCTCTGCACAAAAGACTGAGAATTGGCAAACTCAAGGTATGCATTTGAGGTTGTGCATGCACATAGAGCAATTTGGATGCACAAGAAAGAATGAAACTGTTAAAAGCTGTCCAGCTACCTGAGAATGCATATCAAGGCATACCAGAAAGTGAGCTCAGACTTGGAGGAAGGAAATGATCTGGCCAACAGAGAGGCAAAAGAAGCAGCAAAAGGTGAGATTCCCACTGAGGGAGCCCTAATTCCAGATGGCCCTTGAAGGTAAACCAGAATAAAGACAGAAAGTTAATCCAAGATCAGGAAGGGATATATGACAAAGAGGGGTGGGCTACTATTAACAAGAAGCTAGTTATTCCTTCTCATTTGTTGTGGTCATTGATGAGGGAGGAATGCCAGAAAACCCACTGGGGAACTGATGCCCTAAGAATATCCCCAAACCAAAACTTGGCCAAATTGTGAGGGGCCATGGACCTGGGCAGCAGTGGCAAATTCACTTTTCAGAACTCCCAAGAAAAGGGGGGTATCGGTATTTACTGTTATTGAAAGATACATTTTCAGGGTGGCCAGAAGCATTCCCCACCAGGACTGTCAAGGCTCAGGAGGTGACCAGGGTATTATTACAAGAAATAATACCGCGCTTCAGAGTTCCAGCCATGATGTCCTCAGAGAGAGGATCACATTTCATTTCCAGGATAGTGCAACAAATTAGCAGCCACCTTGGCATAGATTGGGAACGTCATTCTCCATACCACCCCAATTGAGTGGCCAGGTGGAGAAAATGAATCATTTGATTAAGCAGCAAATTGTAAGACTGGGGCAGGAAGTTAATTTACTCTGGCCTCAAGCTCTTCCATTTGCATTATTGAGAATTCTAACTAAACCTAGAGCCAAAGAAAGGTTGAGTCCCTTTGAAATGCTTTATGGAAGACCATATGGAATACAAAAGGGGATGTCCACTCACAATGGAGGGGTGACATTGGCCACATATATGGTAGCTTGAAGTAAATAGCTCAGAGAAATTGAAAAACATGTGGCTGAAACTCGGGGCATGGGGCTCAATGGACCAGTACATAACATACAGCCTGGGGATTATGTATATGTTAAGTCTCTTACAGAAAAGACTTTGGAACCACAGTGGGAAGGACCATTCCAGATGCTTCTCACCACTTTCACTGCAATTAAGACCAAGGAGCAGGATGCCTGGATCCACCACTCTTGAGTGAAGAAGGCCCCAGAAGCCCCTTGGAGAGTGACACCGGGAGACAATGAACTGAAACAAAAACTTAATCGGGCAAAATGAGTATATTACAGCCGGGAGTAGTTAGTAATTTCATTTGCAGAATTGTTTTGTGTGTAATAGCAATTGAAGTCTTAGAATTAGAGGGTACCTCTATCCAAAACAATGCTGAGTGGCCTTGGTCCCAAACTTTTATTTGCTACACTGGATCCATGGGAAAACATTCTGATGTAAAGGATTTAAACCTATCAACTGTAGTAATGCATGGGAATCAGGTATATGGGGAGCAGGAGTGGCAAAAACAGGAACTGTGGACACTTCAAGGGATCAGAGGAGAAGAAATCAGGGTAGGATGCCAGATGGTCAATGGAACCACCCATAAGAGACCAAATCAAATTACTGTTTCAGCTTCTCCTACATACAGGCACCAGGAGGTTTGTGGTAGCCCAAGTAAATCAGGCTGTTGGTATAATTTCACATTGATACAGCCTGTAGAGGTGACCTGTCTTTGGGCTCATGATGCTATCAGACTCTCATTCAAATTTAAAATAGATGCTATATCTCTTACAACAGCAGGACCTGATACAGCTCACGCCAGTACTCAAGCAGCTCAAACCCAAAACAAACTTGAACCTAAGGTCTATGAAATAGGCCATACAACTGTTGTTTAATCCAGAGTGATCTCTCAAATGTGTCGAATTGCTGATGCAAATCAGCATATCAGAAATCCAACAAGCCTGCTGCTCTTTCCTGAGGACATCCTTCGAGGGCTGGACAACGTGGTTATAAAGACAAATACACCTCAGGAGCAGAATAAGAAGGGATTTAACTGGGATGTTTGGGACAGGATTGGGAGTTTTAAATGGAATTGACTCAGAAATATTAATGAACAAGTTTGCCACTGCAACAAGTGATCTAACAAAACTAAACCAGCCCCTGTAGTCATCTTTATTAGCAGTAGGAACTAGCCAGTGGCAGATTTCAAAAGTGCTACCAAAATGGGAAAAGGCCAGGGACCAAGACCACAAGTTAATAGTAGAGGCACTTAGTATGGTTCAAGACATTGTGGCTGGGACTCCAAAACGCAGTATTATTTCTTGCAACAATGCTTTGGTTACCTCCCATGCTTTGGCAGTTCTAGTAGGGAAAGCTTCTGACCACCCTGAAAAGGTATCTGTTAACACCAACAGGTATTGATACCCCCCTCTTCTGGGTAGTTCTGAAAAATCAATTTGCCATTGCTGCCCAGGTCCACCTCCTCTCCCATTTTGCCCAAACTTTGGTTCAAGAATATTTTTGGGATTAATTTGGAGGCAAAGGCTACATTGGTGAGTCACCTGAATCACTGTACTTTGCAAGTTTCTGGATATGATTCTGTCTTTCAAATAATTATACAAAGCATCTCTTCCCCAGTGTATTTGCTCATGTTCATCTTTCACTAATGACCATAGCATATAAGAGGGGATCACAAGCCTTCCTTTCCCTTCATCTATAATAGCCTACCCCTCTTGGTTATAACTTCCATTTTCTTTCTCAATAAGCCTCTTTTCCTTTTTACTGTACCTTGGCTTACCTTCAATAGAAATTTGCCCATCTGGAATTAAGGCTGCCTCAACTGTTTCAACAATTACCTCACCTTTAGCTGCTTCTTTTGCCTTTCTGTCCACCAGCTCATTTCCTTCCTCCAATTCAGAGCTCACTTTTTGGTGTGCCTTGATGTGCACGATGGCTACCTTTTCAGGTAGCTGGACTGCCTCCAACAGTTTTATTATCTCTTGTGCATGTTTAATGCTTTTTTCCTTGTGAGTTCAGCAGTCCTCTTTCCTTCTAGATGGCTCTATGTGCATGGACTACCCCAAATGCATACCTTGAGTCTGTGTAAATATTGATTTTCTTTCCTTTTGCCAGCTCTAAAGCCCGGGTTAAGGCAATTATTTCAGCCTTCTGTACTGAGGTATTGGTTGCTAATGATCCAGACTCTATTACCTCTCGACTTGTGGTAACCACATATCCAGCATGCCTTTTTCTGCTGATGAAGTAGCTGCTTCCATCAGTAAACCAGGTCTTGGTGTCCTCAAGAGGGGTGTCCTTCAGATCCGGGTGACTGGAGTAGGTAGCTTCAATGGTCTCCAGGCAATCATGGATCACCAGTTCTCCCATACTACCACTGAGGAAAGAAGCTGGGTTCACAATGTTAGTTACCACAATTTTTACTTCATCTTGTTCCACCATTATGGTTTGGTATTTCAAGAATCTCTTTGGGGAGAGCCAATGTCCCTCCCTTTACTTCCAGCACTGCAGACACTGTGTGGGACCCTAGCAGAGTCATCTTCTGGCCCAGGGTGAACTTGCATGCTTCTTGGATGTTCACTGCCACTGCTGCAACAGCTCTGAGGCATCCTGGCCATCCCTTAGCCGCTGCATCCAGCTGCTTAGAGAGGTAGGTGACTGCTCTGCAGTACAGGTCCAGATCTTGGGCTAGTATTTCCAAAGCAATTCCCTGCTTTTCGTGAGAAAACAAGAAGAATGGTTTACTCACATCTGGAAGTCCTAGGGCTAGAGCTGACATGAGGGCCTTCTTCAGTTGGGCAAAGGCTCGTGTTGTTTCTTTCGTCCACTGGAGATCTCTGTTTCCTTCCGTGATCACAGCATACAGGGATTTAACTAACAGTTCATAATTATAAACTTACAGTCCTTTGTTGTCTGGGGTTTTGGGGTTTGGAATACTGCTTCCTTGGAGTTTTGCCTTAGAGTCTTTTTCCAGCACTGACCTTATAACCCAGGTAGATGACTGTTTGTTTTACTACTTGAGCCTTTTTCTGAGATAGTCTATACTTTTGTAAACCCAAAAACTTCAGGAAGCTTACCATCTAGTCCACACATGCCTCTTGGCTTTGGGTAGTTATCCAGAGGCTGTCTACATACTGGAGCAGCTATCCTTCCTCTGATGGAGCTTCCCAGGACTCTATATCTCTTGTAGGTTGCTCTCCGAATATCCTGGGGCTGTTATTAATACCGTCCATGTGAGCTGAGTCTTATGCCCACTCTTGGGGTTCTCCCATTCAAAGGCAAAAATTTTCTGTCTGGCTTCATGGAGAGGGAGGAAAAAGAAGGCACCCTTCAAATCTAAAACAGTAAACTAGGTTAATGTTGCCATGGTTTTGTACTTTCTGGGTGATTTCTCATGGGCAGCTCTTCACAGCACTGACTCCTTCTCAGCACAGCCAGCAAACTCTATCCAACCTTCTGGATCAGCCAACTTGCTTTTTTTCTGGAGCAGCTATCCTTCCTCTGATGGAGCTTCCCAGGACTCTATATCTCTTGTAGGTTGCTCTCCGAATATCCTGGGGCTGTTATTAATACCGTCCATGTGAGCTGAGTCTTATGCCCACTCTTGGGGTTCTCCCATTCAAAGGCAAAAATTTTCTGTCTGGCTTCATGGAGAGGGAGGAAAAAGAAGGCACCCTTCAAATCTAAAACAGTAAACTAGGTTAATGTTGCCATGGTTTTTTACTTTCTGGGTGATTTCTCATGGGCAGCTCTTCACAGCACTGACTCCTTCTCAGCACAGCCAGCAAACTCTATCCAACCTTCTGGATCAGCCAACTTGCTTTTTTTCAACACCCCTCCTAATTGGATCCAGCTGTGGCCTATTAAGGGCAGACTTGTTCCTAATTCTTGATAATTAGCACAACTGTAACTCCTTAAAGGTGAGATTACCACTATCTCTATTCTCTTACATTCTATCTATCCACAGGTTAATTCAGGTGTTAAATAGGTTAACAAGGTGTAGGGGTTGGCAATCACTGGGTATAAATCCTCAGTTATCTTATTAACAGCTCTGAAATCTTGTACTATTCAGTATGATCCATCAGGCTTTTTAACAGGTAAAATAGGAGTATTGAACTCAGACTGACACTTTTTAAATAGCTCTATCTGCAAAAAATTTTTAATTACTGGGCTATTCTCTTCTCTGTCTTCCTTCTTTAAGGGATATTGTTTAACTGGTTGTTTCCTTTCTTTAAGCTTAACTTGCACTGGGGATGCATTCTTTGCTCTCCCTGGTATGTTAGAAGCCCACACTTCAGGAAATACCTAATCCATTATTTTCCTTTACCTCCAAAATAATGTCCCCATCTTTTGCTTTTAACTGCTACACACATCTATAAATGCCCACTTGTTTCCCAAGTTTATATTTTGATAGTTTGTGAAAATATGCTTTTTCAGATTGGCCAGTTGCTTCCCTTACCATAACATAATCATCTGTTATAGACATTAAGGTTTCATTTAACACCAAGTAGGTTGCCCCCATGTCTACTACAAATTCTATTTTCTTTGTATCCTTTTTTCTCAAACAACTTGTTATTTTCTTGCTCCTCATGACCAGTTGCTACTAAAATCCTTATAGCTCTCTGAGTAGCCTTTATTTCTTTAAAATGACCAAGTGCTTGTCTTGGCCTTCTCTACCTAAATGTCCGTCTAGACCACAACTTTTTCACACTGAATACAGCAAAAACTCAGGATTCATAAGGGCAGCCCTTCGAACAAGCAACCTCTACCAAATTCGGTCTCCTCTGATTTTTAATTTTATTTATAGGATGCTTCAGTTACTTATTTTTACTCACTCTACCTAAACTTTGTTTTACCAAATTTTACAGTCCTTTCCTAGTTTCCTAGTTTTTTCTTGCACAATCCAATCTTCAAGTACTAAGTGTGACTTTGAACACACCAACATTAAAATCTCTGGTTCAAAATCAACTCAATTAAAGTGTTGTTTCTACTGATATAGGGTACACTTACTTTGCTGCCTTGCAGGATAACAATAATATCATCTTGCACAAATTCCCAAAGATCAAGTCCAAACTACTGAGGTGAATGGACCCCTTTGATGTGTCTAGCCACAATTAAAACAAATAAAAAGGCTGTTCCTGTTACAGCAAAAACTCTGATATGCCCACAAACACAAACAGGGCGGGGGGAAATTTCTGGAATTCTTTTGTTTTAAACATACATAAATCATCACATTGTAGTCTTTTCTACATAAAATGCTGCACTTCTTGCAAACAAAATCTTAAAATCTCCACAAACACAGCTATACAGTCCCGCGAATCAAATTAGCACAATGTGGGGGGAAAACCACACAACTCCCCCATACCTCAAATCTCGGAAATCAACTTATAACAAGCTGTCTCTATTGCAGCTCTAACAGCCCACAAACACCGGTTCAAGTTAAAACCCTTCTAAAAGGGTTGCTTAACCCTTTCAACTCAGGCTCAAGCTTAGTGTACAGCTTAACAACACAGTTAACATAAAACAAAAATTACCAGTGTGTTACAATTATAATTTTTACACAATAACCAGCAAAATCCCATACTACACTAGATCAATCCAAAGTTGCAACTTTGCAAACTCCACAAGGAGAGGGACCACAAAGGTACTGTATTACAGAGTTTGACCCTTGCCTCCCAGGTCCCACAGGCAAAGGATTGGTTAATACTCGAACACAAAGAGTTACGAAAGACTGGTTATACTCAAATACTAGGTGTCACAGGGAATACTGTTCCCTGCAACTAGAAAGTTCACACACACAAACTCAGTGGCAAAGGGGTATTTCTTTCCACACACATAAACTCAGTTATAACAACCTTAGACCAGGATTTGCCCTTATGACTGCTAGCCCCAAATTGCTAGCAAACTGAGCCCTCTATGGCGAAACAAATGGCAAAATTCCTTTCTGCTAGCAACAAAAGCCTGAGCTCAGTACAACAGTTTGTTGTTGTGTGTTGTCATGGTGTGCCTCAGCTTCCCCAGTCCCTCCCCTGAAGATTCCTTCCCCAGGTGTCAATCACCTCTCCTTTCCCCCAGCCTGACTCTAGCTGGCCACTGTCTATCAACCCAGAAATTCATGGGGAGCATCGAGTGATTGGCAGATTCAAAGGATGCTCTCCACCCCCTGGGGGGCCATTGGCCCATCCAGGTGTCCCTCTCACCTGAGACCCCCCCCCCTCCTCCCGTATCTGGATTGGTGGTCCTTGGTTCCCCACCTCCCCCTCTCCCCGGGGTAAAAGGAGGAGCAGGCCATGCACTGGGGGGGGGGGGGAAGTTTTTGTGGAGCTGTTACTGCATTCAGAGGCCATGTGGCCCAGAATAAAAACTCTGGATTAAACCCTCTATGAGGACCGACTCCTTCTTCACCATTGCCTTAAAAGGTTTCTCCAGCACAGGGAGGCCTGAGGAGTAGCCCTCTTCTACCAACAAGCCCCAACCCCTAAGCGCTGGAGCTCAGAACATGCCCGGACTTGTCCCCACGTGCTCAGCTATAACTCATAGCTAGCCAGAGCGTCTCTGGGGTGAAAACACCACAGTTGCTGCTATTTGGTTCAGCAGCAGGGACCAGACAAGCCAAGGTACATCCCATTCAGTAATATTGGTAAAAACCAATAACAATTCAACAACCCTTTCTGCTGGCAACCAGATTAACCAGATTTCAACTGCAACTTCAGCTTGCAAGCGCACTACAGAGGCGCAATTTGCGCATGGGACGTCTCCCACAACTTACCAACAGCCTTTCCTGACCACGTGTACGCCTTACAGGTGACTACTTGAAACTGTTTCAATTTTTAAACATACCGTTTTGTCGGGAGATTTAGTAGTCAGAGGTCCTTGTCTGCTACTGGATGAACAGTTCGGGCAGTGGAGCCCACTCTTTCAGGAATTTCCTGGGGGCGCCCCAAGGGGCTCCATGACCCGGGCTGGTCTGACAGCCGAGCAGAGTCTCCTCCTGTCTGGCTTGCCAATTGAACCGTTAAAACCGAAGATCAAGGACAAAGCCTCTCCAACTAGTTAAAGTTAGAAAGTGATATGTTTATTACACCAGTGGGCAGCACCAGGGGTTCGTTCCCAAAATGCGTGACCGCACTGCACAAGCTTCTTTGCCTTCTATTTATTTCTCAAAAAAATACATATGCATAACCCCAGCACCTCCCATCCCCACTCTGTATTAAAATGAGGTTATTAGTCTTTTGAATTGGGTCGGTGGTCTCAAATTGGGTCAGTGGTTCCAGGGATGAAGTCAGGAAGGTCTTCATCAGGTCTCTGTGACCCTCTGGCACAATCCAAGGCCCCCTGCTTTGTGATGGATTGACATAGAGTCCAGATGCTGGGCATTATTCTACTGGTTTCAATATGTTCCTATAATGGTTCACTTGCTTCACTTCTTTCTACAAATGAGCTCATAATATAACAATTAGCTTTAGCTTAAGCATGTAATAATCATTAACCTATCATTGGCATACCTAACTTCAATATGAATTGGTTCTAACCCTCAGCTAAAATCTTAACCCTTCAAAATCATGATTCACCCCGGGCGATTGTCCTGGCGTTCCAGACCAAAGAAAAGCTGAACAGTTCTAGAAAAAAGCCACCATCTCAGGAAAACTTTCTTGACTCAGCTCACAGATGAGAAACTAGTTTTAAAAAAGCAAAGGAAAGCTGTCCTCCCTCTATCTGTGCTGCAGACAGCATGCTGAGTGAAAGGAATCCTGGGGGAGGAAGTGAAGCTTCTGCACACACAAACTGCATGCTGAAAAAGCATTCCACCACTTCACCCCTGCCCCCTGTGATGCCTTACGGAGCTGGAACAGAGGCTAGATGGAGTTAAGAGGAATAAAGTGGATGTTTATTGAACTGCCTTCAAAGGCCACACCCTGGCAGTATTGGAACCACAATCATGGCTCTGCCCAGATGGCTCCAAGATCTCACATTTTTATAAGTTTTAGTCCATTTGCATAAAGGAGTTAACTGTCCAATTAATAGCTTCAAATTATGAAGTTTCATCTTCCTTGCTTGCTTGCCCACCCTCCTCTTTTCACGTTGTTTATGCTTTGGGCCTGAAGTTTGAAGAGATTGTCCTTGAGTCTCCAGCTAGAATAGGATTGTTTTGTCATCACCACCCTGTGAAAAGATCCTAGTAACACTTAATATTAAGCTAAAAGCTGCACACCAAAACAGAACAGAAAAACTTAAAACCTAAGGTATCAGTTTCCCCTCTTTAGAGGCTTGACAAAGCCTCTGCCTTGTCAAATCTCTATTTTAAATATCTACTGGCAATGACAGATAAGTATCTAACAATAATAAATATCTAACGCTAGATAAATATCTAATAGTAAATGCATACTTTATGGTTGTGTTCAAGGGTCCCAGGACAAGTGAAGAGATGAGAATCTTGACTCCATGTTTCAGAAGGCTGATTTATTATATTATGATATTATATTAAAATGATATACTAAAATTATACTAAAAAGAATAGAGAGAAGAGATCCATCAGAAGGCTAGAAAGAAAAAGCAAGGAATGAATAACAAAATCTTGTGACTGCTCACAGCCTCAACACAGGTGGCTGTGGTTGGTCATCAAGTGAAAGCACTGGGGGGGGGGGGGAAGTTTTTGTGGAGCTGTTACTGCATTCAGAGGCCATGTGGCCCAGAATAAAAACTCTGGATTAAACCCTCTATGAGGACCGACTCCTTCTTCACCATTGCCTTAAAAGGTTTCTCCAGCACAGGGAGGCCTGAGGAGTAGCCCTCTTCTACCAACAAGCCCCAACCCCTAAGCACTGGAGCTCAGGACATGCCCGGACTTGTCCCCACGTGCTCAGCTATAACTCATAGCTAGCCAGAGCGTCTCTGGGGTGAAAACACCACAGTTGCTGCTATTTGGTTCAGCAGCAGGGACCAGACAAGCCAAGGTACATCCCATTCAGTAATATTGGTAAAAACCAATAACAATTCAACAACCATTCAAAGGATGCTCTCCACCCCCTGGGGGGCCATTGGCCCATCCAGGTGTCCCTCTCACCTGAGACCCCCCCCCCTCCTCCCGTATCTGGATTGGTGGTCCTTGGTTCCCCACCTCCCCCTCTCCCCGGGGTAAAAGGAGGAAAACCAATAACAATTCAACAACCCTTTCTGCTGGCAACCAGATTAACCAGATTTCAACTGCAACTTCAGCTTGCAAGCGCACTACAGAGGCGCAATTTGCGCATGGGACGTCTCCCACAACTTACCAACAGCCTTTCCTGACCACGTGTACGCCTTACAGGTGACTACTTGAAACTGTTTCAATTTTTAAACATACCGTTTTGTCGGGAGATTTAGTAGTCAGAGGTCCTTGTCTGCTACTGGATGAACAGTTCGGGCAGTGGAGCCCACTCTTTCAGGAATTTCCTGGGGGCGCCCCAAGGGGCTCCATGACCCGGGCTGGTCTGACAGCCGAGCAGAGTCTCCTCCTGTCTGGCTTGCCAATTGAACCGTTAAAACCGAAGATCAAGGACAAAGCCTCTCCAACTAGTTAAAGTTAGAAAGTGATATGTTTATTACACCAGTGGGCAGCACCAGGGGTTCGTTCCCAAAATGCGTGACCGCACTGCACAAGCTTCTTTGCCTTCTATTTATTTCTCAAAAAAATACATATGCATAACCCCAGCACCTCCCATCCCCACTCTGTATTAAAATGAGGTTATTAGTCTTTTGAATTGGGTCGGTGGTCTCAAATTGGGTCAGTGGTTCCAGGGATGAAGTCAGGAAGGTCTTCATCAGGTCTCTGTGACCCTCTGGCACAATCCAAGGCCCCCTGCTTTGTGATGGATTGACATAGAGTCCAGATGCTGGGCATTATTCTACTGGTTTCAATATGTTCCTATAATGGTTCACTTGCTTCACTTCTTTCTACAAATGAGCTCATAATATAACAATTAGCTTTAGCTTAAGCATGTAATAATCATTAACCTATCATTGGCATACCTAACTTCAATATGAATTGGTTCTAACCCTCAGCTAAAATCTTAACCCTTCAAAATCATGATTCACCCCGGGCGATTGTCCTGGCGTTCCAGACCAAAGAAAAGCTGAACAGTTCTAGAAAAAAGCCACCATCTCAGGAAAACTTTCTTGACTCAGCTCACAGATGAGAAACTAGCTTAGAAAGCAAAGGAAAGCTGTCCTCCCTCTATCTGTGCTGCAGACAGCATGCTGAGTGAAAGGAATCCTGGGGGAGGAAGTGAAGCTTCTGCACACACAAACTGCATGCTGAAAAAGCATTCCACCACTTCACCCCTGCCCCCTGTGATGCCTTACGGAGCTGGAACAGAGGCTAGATGGAGTTAAGAGGAATAAAGTGGATGTTTATTGAACTGCCTTCAAAGGCCACACCCTGGCAGTATTGGAACCACAATCATGGCTCTGCCCAGATGGCTCCAAGATCTCACATTTTTATAAGTTTTAGTCCATTTGCATAAAGGAGTTAACTGTCCAATTAATAGCTTCAAATTATGAAGTTTCATCTTCCTTGCTTGCTTGCCCACCCTCCTCTTTTCACGTTGTTTATGCTTTGGGCCTGAAGTTTGAAGAGATTGTCCTTGAGTCTCCAGCTAGAATAGGATTGTTTTGTCATCACCACCCTGTGAAAAGATCCTAGTAACACTTAATATTAAGCTAAAAGCTGCACACCAAAACAGAACAGAAAAACTTAAAACCTAAGGTATCAGTTTCCCCTCTTTAGAGGCTTGACAAAGCCTCTGCCTTGTCAAATCTCTATTTTAAATATCTACTGGCAATGACAGATAAGTATCTAACAATAATAAATATCTAACGCTAGATAAATATCTAATAGTAAATGCATACTTTATGGTTGTGTTCAAGGGTCCCAGGACAAGTGAAGAGATGAGAATCTTGACTCCATGTTTCAGAAGGCTGATTTATTATATTATGATATTATATTAAAATGATATACTAAAATTATACTAAAAAGAATAGAGAGAAGAGATCCATCAGAAGGCTAGAAAGAAAAAGCAAGGAATGAATAACAAAATCTTGTAACTGCTCACAGCCTCGACACAGGTGGCTGTGATTGGTCATCAAATGAAAACAATCCACATGGACCAATCAAAGCTGCACCTGTTGGATTCCACAGCAGCAGATAGTTATTGTTTACATTTCTTTCCTGAGGCTCCTCAGCTTCTAAGGAGAAAATCCTATCAAAAGGATTTTTCATAAAAATATCATGGCGACACATACTTAATGACAAATATAAACCTAATAACAATAAACATCTAACAAGAGTAATGTCTTGCACAGTCAAGTGTCATGTAAAGAAGAATAGTAATTAGACACAGAAGAGGAACCACTTAAAATATATTATCATTTGCATCAGTCTTCATTGTTGCAATTGTTTCAGGAGCAGAAGCTTTCTTAATTCTGGAGTAGTGAATCCAGGGTCCTTTTGAGTCAAGGGGTCAGCTGGAAATGTAATTAGGATAGTTGAAAACTGCAGATGAGTCGAGGGGCTAGCTGGGAATATAATTAGCATAGTAGAAGATTGCATATTTTAGTTATGATTTTAAAATTAGTTAAGAAGTTAAGTTAGTAATATAGCTAGCAGGAATCATGTACCTTAGTTAAAGAGCAACAAAGATATTAGGAAAAGTAAAGCTAGGAGTGACAGAGATAGATGTAGCAATTGTGAAGGAGCAGAGACCATAGAAATACCTTGCCTTAAGAATAATCAGACAGTTAGGAGAGGCATGGACTGTGAACAGCAGGTCAAAAAGTCCTGCCAACTGGCCATGGGTGAAGAGTTCACCATGAGGAAGACGGCTTTCTTCCTCCCATACACCCACTCCCTTATTTCAAAATCCCACCGACCCACTTAAGGGACTACAATTGCACAGCCATAATGGATATTCAGCTAATTATAATACGAAGTGGGCAGGTAATGATTATGTATTATGCATCTTTAGAAACTGCTTGGATATGTAAAACCTTTTCTGCATAAATAGAGAGCAGGAGTCTGCAACTCCTCACGCTTGCCTTTGGAAATAATTATGCTCATGCCCGGCACTGTAATAAATACCCTTCGTTTCAACTTTAATTAGTTGGAGAGTCATTCTGTCCATGCTTCACTTTGCCAGCAACTTTGACTGCAGTGAAAGTAGTCAGCAGGACTTGAAATGGTCCTTTCCACTTGGTTTGTAACAAAAAGTCCTGCCAACTGGCCATGGGTGAAGAGTTCACCATGAGGAAGACGGCTTTCTTCCTCCCATACACCCACTCCCTTATTTCAAAATCCCACCGACCCACTTAAGGGACTACAATTGCACAGCCATAATGGATATTCAGCTAATTATAATACGAAGTGGGCAGGTAATGATTATGTATTATGCATCTTTAGAAACTGCTTGGATATGTAAAACCTTTTCTGCATAAATAGAGAGCAGGAGTCTGCAACTCCTCACGCTTGCCTTTGGAAATAATTATGCTCATGCCCGGCACTGTAATAAATACCCTTCGTTTCAACTTTAATTAGTTGGAGAGTCATTCTGTCCATGCTTCACTTTGCCAGCAACTTTGACTGCAGTGAAAGTAGTCAGCAGGACTTGAAATGGTCCTTTCCACTTGGTTTGTAAAGGATCACTGTCCCACCACTTAACATAGACCCAGTCCCCAAGTTGGAAAGGATGTGCAGGTGTGTCCAGTCCTATAGGTCTAGATGACACAATGTAAGTCTGGAGCTTCTGCAAAGTAGAACTTAAAGCCATTAGATATCTTCGTAAATCAAGTTTCCCTGTCATGTGAACTTCACCTGGAATATGTGGAATCTGATATGGTCTACCATACAGTATTTCATAGGGATTAATATTATCCCTTTGCCTTGGTTGAATGCAAATTCTTAGTAAAGCTATAGGCAAGGCTTGAACCCATGTCATGGATGTTTCCTGACAAATTTTGCTAATTTGTTTTTTAAGAGTCCCATTCATACGTTCAACTTTGCCACTTGCTTGGGATCTATATGATGTATGCAGATCCCAAGTAATTCCCAAGATTCAGCGGATTTCTTTAACTACTGTTGCAACAAAGTGTGGTCCCCTATCTGATTGCATCCCAAGGGAACCCCAAACCTTGGAATTATATGGTTGAGCAAAACTTTCACCACTTCCTTGGCTGTGTTAGTGCAACAGGGGAAAGCTTCCGGCCATCCACTGAAGGTAAAAACTAATACCAATATGTAGTGGTATCCCTCCCTGCGGGATAACTCTGCAAAATCTATCTGCCAGTAATCTCCAGGATGATCCCCTGCTTTTATTACTCCTAACAAAACTCTTTACCTTGTGTCAGGGTTGTTCTTACAACAGATTTCACATTTGCTCTCTACTGATTGTGCAATGCCACTCATTCCCTTTCCTATTACTACCTTTTTTAAGGTGTTTTAGAAGATTTTCAACCCCAAAATGTGTGTTTTCATGTTCCCTCTGGGCTAGCTCCCAAAGGATCAGGGGTGAGACTACAACCTCATTTGCTGGTGTGACAACCCATCCACTTTCTGTGATCTCAGTCTTAAGAAACTTAATTAGTTTGTGGTCTGCTTGGTCATATTTTGGGGTGAACCCTGACAAATCAACCTCTTTTTGTGGAATTACTGCATGTATACCTTTTCCTGCAATCCCTTTTGCTGCTTTATCAACAAAGCAATTTCCCGGTTCTGGAGTGGCTTTCCCTTTTTGGTAACCTCTACAATGCATGATAGCTACTTCTGTAGGTTTCTCAATGCTCTCTAAGAGGGTGAGTATTTGCTCCCCATGATTGATTTGATTACCTTGAGCGTTCAGAAGTCCTCTCTCCTTCCAAATGGCTCCATGGGCATGGACAACACTAAATGCACCTTCTTTCCCTCGCTCAGGTCTAGGGCTCTCATCAGTGCAATCAGTTCACCTTTCTGTGATGATCTGCTGGCAGGGCCTTTGCCTCAATCACCTTGTCCCGTGTGGTCACAGCATAGCTTGTCATCCTTTTGCCATTTTTCATGAAGCTGCTCCCTGTGGTATTCACATATTCTCTGAACAGAGAGAGACTTAATTCTCTCCCAGGATTTTCCTGAGAAGCTGTGAGAAAGCTCAGAGAAAACAATTCTTATCTTAATCTCTGCACCTGTTGTTGTGCACATGTGGAATGTGTTATGGAGATTGTTTACCAAAAGGTAGTTTCCTAATTGAACTCTGGTGATGGTGTTTTGATTCATTGACCAATTGGATCCACGTGTGTATCGGACTGCCTGGCAAGGGTGATGAGTTTTTCTTAGTAGTATAGTTTTTCATATAGTATAGTGTAGTAGTATAGTATAGCTTAATAAAGCAATTGATCAGCCTTCTGCAGTCATGGAGTCAGTGCACATTATTCCCCATTTCAGGGTTCGCCACAATAGCTCCCATCTGTAAAAAGTTCCCAATCTGGATTCTCCAGGGGCATGTCTTTCAGATCTGGTCAGCTGGAATAAGCTTCTTTGATAGTCTGTAAACAGTCACGTTCAGGCTCACCATCAATTAAGGTGGAGAACAGAAAAATGGCAGGGTTAAAAACAGAAGTGGTTTTCAAGGTAACATCATCCTACTCTAATAACAGTGCTTGATATTTAAGCATCCGGTTACCAGATAACCAATATCCCCCCTTTTGTTCGAGTACAACTGCTACTGCATGGGGTACATACATTACAGTGTGTTGTCCAAGGAGCAGTTTTTGGGCCTCCTGGATCAAGATGACAGTGGCCACCACAGCCTTGAGGCACCCTGGCCAGCCTTGGGCAACACTGTCTAGCTGTTTACAAAAATATGCCACAGCACTTCATTGGCTTCCGAGGCACTGTACTAGTACCCCCAAAGACACATTCAGTCTCTCATGTGTGAAAAGTTCAAAAGGTTTAGTTAAGTCTGGCAGTCCCAGTGCTGGAGCTGACATCAGAGAGTGTTTCAGCTGTTTGAAAGCTGCTCTGGTGTTTTCAGTCCATATGATAATTCCTTTTTCAGCTCCTTTTAATGCTCCATATAGGGGTTTTACCAGCAGTTCATAATTTGCTATCCACAAACAACACCAACTTACCATTCCCAGGAAAGCTTGCATCTCTCTCACGGTATGGGGCTCTGGGAGTCAGCAGAGGGCTTCTTTCCGTTCTTCGCTGAGCTGTCAGTGTCCACGGAAGATCTCAAGCCCCAAGTAAACTACTGCTTCTTTAGCAACCTATGCTTTGTTTTTAGAAACTCTGTACCCACCCAGTCCCAAGAAGTTTAATAAACTTACAGTAAGTCATACACAGTCATCTCTGGTTCTGGCTGCAATCAGGATGCCATCCATGTACTGAAGAACAACTCCTTCTGGTTCCTGTCTTTTCCAGTCCTCTAATTCCTTTGCTAGCTGATTCCCAAATATTTTGGGACTGTTCTTGAAACCTTGGTGGAAAACTCTCCAAATAAGTTGACTTTTTCTTCCTGTCTCAGGATTTTCCCACTCAAAAGCAAACAGCTCTTGGCTGTCTTTGTGCACTGGAATGCAGAAAAAGGCATCCTTCAGGTCTGCAACAGTAAACCACCCGAATTCATCTGTTAGTGCAATCAAAAGGGTGTAGGGATTGGCTACCAGTGTCTTCTGTAATTTTGTAAATTGCTCTTAAATCTTGTACTAATTGATAATTCTTACCATTTGCCTTTTTAGCAGCTAATATGGGGGTGTTGAACTTGGACTGACATTGTACTAATAAACCATGTTGTAAGAATTTTTCAATTACATGTACTGCCGCTTCTCTTCCCCGGCTAGCTGATGTTGAGAGTGAGGGGCGGCAGTTTTCCCCCTGGAGCTCCTTGAATCCCAGTTGTCAGTTGTTTTGGCGCAGTATAAAACACAGGCAGCGCACAGGGGTCCCAGGGAAACTTTATTTGATGGTGTTTCTTCCCCTCTTTCTTCCTGGGCCCCAGCTAGGGGGCCAACAAAGACTTATATCTCAGGGGAAAGGCAGGAGCAGACACAACTTCCAACAAATCAGGAGAGTTGGGAGTAAAAACCCAGGCGGAGAATAACGGTAACGAACCAATAAACTTCCAAGGAAGAAAAACAGTCTTAGGAAATGGGTAAAATTTGGAGAAATAGAAACTAGAAACTAGCTGATTCACCTGGAATATGTGGAATCTGATATGGTCTACCATACAGTATTTCATAGGGATTAATATTATCCCTTTGCCTTGGTTGAATGCAAATTCTTAGTAAAGCTATAGGCAAGGCTTGAACCCATGTCATGGATGTTTCCTGACAAATTTTGCTAATTTGTTTTTTAAGAGTCCCATTCATACGTTCAACTTTGCCACTTGCTTGGGATCTATATGATGTATGCAGATCCCAAGTAATTCCCAAGATTCAGCGGATTTCTTTAACTACTGTTGCAACAAAGTGTGGTCCCCTATCTGATTGCATCCCAAGGGAACCCCAAACCTTGGAATTATATGGTTGAGCAAAACTTTCACCACTTCCTTGGCTGTGTTAGTGCAACAGGGGAAAGCTTCCGGCCATCCACTGAAGGTAAAAACTAATACCAATATGTAGTGGTATCCCTCCCTGCGGGATAACTCTGCAAAATCTATCTGCCAGTAATCTCCAGGATGATCCCCTGCTTTTATTACTCCTAACAAAACTCTTTACCTTGTGTCAGGGTTGTTCTTACAACAGATTTCACATTTGCTCTCTACTGATTGTGCAATGTCAGTCATTCCCTTTCCTATTACTACCTTTTTAGGTGTTTTAGAAGATTTTCAACCCCAAAATGTGTGTTTTCATGTTCTCTCTGGGCTAGCTCCCAAAGGATCAGGGGTGAGACTACAACCTCATTTGCTGGTGTGACAACCCATCCACTTTCTGTGATCTCAGTCTTAAGAAACTTAATTAGTTTGTGGTCTGCTTGGTCATATTTTGGGGTGAACCCTGACAAATCAACCTCTTTTTGTGGAATTACTGCATGTATACCTTTTCCTGCAATCCCTTTTGCTGCTTTATCAACAAAGCAATTTCCCGGTTCTGGAGTGGCTTTCCCTTTTTGGTAACCTCTACAATGCATGATAGCTACTTCTGTAGGTTTCTCAATGCTCTCTAAGAGGGTGAGTATTTGCTCCCCATGATTGATTTGATTACCTTGAGCGTTCAGAAGTCCTCTCTCCTTCCAAATGGCTCCATGGGCATGGACAACACTAAATGCACCTTCTTTCCCTCGCTCAGGTCTAGGGCTCTCATCAGTGCAATCAGTTCACCTTTCTGTGATGATCTGCTGGCAGGGCCTTTGCCTCAATCACCTTGTCCCGTGTGGTCACAGCATAGCTTGTCATCCTTTTGCCATTTTTCATGAAGCTGCTCCCTGTGGTATTCACATATTCTCTGAACAGAGAGAGACTTAATTCTCTCCCAGGATTTTCCTGAGAAGCTGTGAGAAAGCTCAGAGAAAACAATTCTTATCTTAATCTCTGCACCTGTTGTTGTGCACATGTGGAATGTGTTATGGAGATTGTTTACCAAAAGGTAGTTTCCTAATTGAACTCTGGTGATGGTGTTTTGATTCATTGACCAATTGGATCCACGTGTGTATCGGACTGCCTGGCAAGGGTGATGAGTTTTTCTTAGTAGTATAGTTTTTCATATAGTATAGTGTAGTAGTATAGTATAGCTTAATAAAGCAATTGATCAGCCTTCTGCAGTCATGGAGTCAGTGCACATTATTCCCCATTTCAGGGTTCGCCACAATAGCTCCCATCTGTAAAAAGTTCCCAATCTGGATTCTCCAGGGGCATGTCTTTCAGATCTGGTCAGCTGGAATAAGCTTCTTTGATAGTCTGTAAACAGTCACGTTCAGGCTCACCATCAATTAAGGTGGAGAACAGAAAAATGGCAGGGTTAAAAACAGAAGTGGTTTTCAAGGTAACATCATCCTACTCTAATAACAGTGCTTGATATTTAAGCATCCGGTTACCAGATAACCAATATCCCCCCTTTTGTTCGAGTACAACTGCTACTGCATGGGGTACATACATTACAGTGTGTTGTCCAAGGAGCAGTTTTTGGGCCTCCTGGATCAAGATGACAGTGGCCACCACAGCCTTGAGGCACCCTGGCCAGCCTTGGGCAACACTGTCTAGCTGTTTACAAAAATATGCCACAGCACTTCATTGGCTTCCGAGGCACTGTACTAGTACCCCCAAAGACACATTCAGTCTCTCATGTGTGAAAAGTTCAAAAGGTTTAGTTAAGTCTGGCAGTCCCAGTGCTGGAGCTGACATCAGAGAGTGTTTCAGCTGTTTGAAAGCTGCTCTGGTGTTTTCAGTCCATATGATAATTCCTTTTTCAGCTCCTTTTAATGCTCCATATAGGGGTTTTACCAGCAGTTCATAATTTGCTATCCACAAACAACACCAACTTACCATTCCCAGGAAAGCTTGCATCTCTCTCACGGTATGGGGCTCTGGGAGTCAGCAGAGGGCTTCTTTCCGTTCTTCGCTGAGCTGTCAGTGTCCACGGAAGATCTCAAGCCCCAAGTAAACTACTGCTTCTTTAGCAACCTATGCTTTGTTTTTAGAAACTCTGTACCCACCCAGTCCCAAGAAGTTTAATAAACTTACAGTAAGTCATACACAGTCATCTCTGGTTCTGGCTGCAATCAGGATGCCATCCATGTACTGAAGAACAACTCCTTCTGGTTCCTGTCTTTTCCAGTCCTCTAATTCCTTTGCTAGCTGATTCCCAAATATTTTGGGACTGTTCTTGAAACCTTGGTGGAAAACTCTCCAAATAAGTTGACTTTTTCTTCCTGTCTCAGGATTTTCCCACTCAAAAGCAAACAGCTCTTGGCTGTCTTTGTGCACTGGAATGCAGAAAAAGGCATCCTTCAGGTCTGCAACAGTAAACCACCCGAATTCATCTGTTAGTGCAATCAAAAGGGTGTAGGGATTGGCTACCAGTGTCTTCTGTAATTTTGTAAATTGCTCTTAAATCTTGTACTAATTGATAATTCTTACCATTTGCCTTTTTAGCAGCTAATATGGGGGTGTTGAACTTGGACTGACATTGTACTAATAAACCATGTTGTAAGAATTTTTCAATTACATGTACTGCCGCTTCTCTTCCCCGGCTAGCTGATGTTGAGAGTGAGGGGCGGCAGTTTTCCCCCTGGAGCTCCTTGAATCCCAGTTGTCAGTTGTTTTGGCGCAGTATAAAACACAGGCAGCGCACAGGGGTCCCAGGGAAACTTTATTTGATGGTGTTTCTTCCCCTCTTTCTTCCTGGGCCCCAGCTAGGGGGCCAACAAAGACTTATATCTCAGGGGAAAGGCAGGAGCAGACACAACTTCCAACAAATCAGGAGAGTTGGGAGTAAAAACCCAGGCGGAGAATAACGGTAACGAACCAATAAACTTCCAAGGAAGAAAAACAGTCTTAGGAAATGGGTAAAATTTGGAGAAATAGAAACTAGAAACTAGCTGACGACATTTCTGGGAAAAGGGTGGAGACAAAAGAAAAAACCAGCACCAAGGAAAACTACCAAATCACAAATCAAACCATAGACCTACTGATAAAACAAAAATCACGGTACAACAATGTACTATTACTATTCCCTTACGGTTCTCTATTTTCAAAGGGTATTGTTTTTGCCTTACCAGTGTAGCTCCTGGTTTGAGTGCAATACACAGTGGTTTTGCTCGTTTGGATCTTCCTGGGATATCACCAGCCCACACTATTGGATTTACCATGCTTTCAACTTCAGTGGGGATTTCACTGCATTTTTCCAGTATAAAAAGTGCAGCAACTTGGACAAATTTAGATTCAGGAATTACAACTCATACACCCTTCCCCCTTTTGAATTTAATTTCTGTTTCCAATTTTTCTAGCAAGTCCCCTCCCCAGCAATGGTTTTGGGGAGTTAGGCATACAGAGGAATTGATGGGTTACCCAATGCTTCCCCAGTTTATATTTTAAAGGTTGAAAGAAAGGACATGTTTTGCTTACCCTGGTTGCCCCAATAACATGTACAGTCTCGTGACTCAGTTTCCCTTCTAAGGTATTTAACACAAAATATGCCGCTCCATTGTCTACCAAAAACTTGATGTCATCTTTCCCCAGCTTAGCTATAACCGAGGGGTCTGCTGGGGGGGGGGGGGGTTAGTTCTTGGTCCCCATCACTCAAAGCCTGAGCTGCTTGAGATTTGTACTACTGGGAGTTGAGGGACTGATGATTTTTCTTTCAACACTGGACAGTCCTTTTTCCAATGCCCCCATTTCTTACAGTATGCACACTGGTCCTTGTCCATAGGGGAAGCTTTCTTGGGTGACTTTTCCTGAATTGCCTTCTTACTAGGATGGAATTTAACTCTTTCATTTGGACCCCTATCTCAAAACACTTTCCAGGCAACCTCTAGCAATTTATCTATGTCTCGAATTCCCTCGATCTTTTGCAGCTTTCTTCTTATATCATTTTAAGCTTGACCCATAAACAACAAAACCAGATGTGCTTTACCATCAGCTGATTCAGGATCTAGATTAGTATATTTGATGGCAGTTTCTCTTAACCTGTTTTAAAAATCAGTAGGTGATTCATGAAAATTTTGCCTCACTTTGTAAAGCTTTGACCAATTTACAGCTTTAGGGACACCATGTTTCAATCCACATACTACAAGGCTTTGATATCATTTTAACCTCGCCATATGTTCTGGGATATTTGGATCCCACACAGGATTCTCGAGGGGGAATATCTGAGTGACAGTGCCTTGAAGCAGTCCACTGGCTATGCTCCCCTCTACTGATGTTGTAATTGTCTTATTGACCATTCATTCAATCATAAGATACACATTTTTCACACCTTGGAACCCCATTGCTGCCTTTGCCAGCCCCTAGCCCCTCCTTTCTGTAAAACCAGAGACCTCCTGAACTCCCCCTTTCCCAACATCCCAGGTGTCCCCACCCTGGACTCCCCTTTCCTGGGCTCAAGGACCCCCTGAAATTCCCTTCTACCTCTCCACGTCCCTGCCTTCCCCCATTTCCGTGACCCCACTGAGACCCTCCTGCACCCCCATTCCTGAGAAACGAGACACCCTTTTACCCCTTTGCCCGGCACTGAGAGCCCCCTGTCCCCCCAGTTCTCCTGTCCCTGCGTTCCCTGCCTGTGGCGCTGTCGGAGCCCAGCCCGGGGTTCCCCCAGTTGGTGTCCATGGGGTCCCTGGATGGGATCTGTGAAAAATGTGTATCTTATGATTGGCTTTTCGCAAGTATTAAAATTAATATTGTATGTGTTATGTTAGAAAGTTATGCTGCATTATGAATATGCAACAGGCGATTGTTTTTAAGGGTTAATCCTCTGTTAACCGGGGTCCTTTTTTGGGCTTGTGTTGCCCAGAAAAAGGTACCCGGATGTCCGTATCTCTTTGTTTTTATTGTCTCATATTGTCTTAATCTCGACTGTTCAAACTTTATTATTCTGATTACTACTATATTAAACTTTTAAAATTTCAAAAACAAGTGATTGGCGTTTTTCACACAAGGTGTTCCAGGGCATCCCAGGGTCAAGCCCAAGGCAAGTCTGAAGGCTGGGAGCCATGGGATGGCCGGGAAAATGGGGAGCAGGTGGTCCTGATGTCCGGAAATGGGGGATCCAGGGGGGTCCCTGTGCAGGATAAAGAGAGCAGGGGGTCCTGGTGCCGGGGGTCCCACCCCCCCTTTCTCCCCTAGGAGCGCCCCCAGCCCCAGGGCTGCAGCCATCGCGCTGCTCCCACTCCCTCCCAGCATGATCCCAGTATGGTCCCAGTGCAGCCCAGTCACTCCCACTCCTGGCATCCCCTCTCTGCGTTCCGCCCTGTCCCGGCTCCATCTCCGCTCCTCCCGCGGGCTGCGAGGGCTTCGGAAAAGGGGGAGGAGGAGGAGGAGGGAGGAAGAGGCAGAGCGGGAGAGCAGAGCTGGAACCACGCCGCTCCGGCGCTCCCTGAACCCGCAGCGCCCTCCTGCCAGGGAGTTGTGCAGAGCCACGAGGTCCCCCCGAGCCTCCTCCTCTCCAGGCTGAGCCCCTTTCCCAGCTCGCTCAGCCCCTCCTGCTGTTCCAGCCAGGCTAGAACACAAGTGTTGCACAAAGAGCAACGGATAGACCTGACAGACGTGCCTTTATCACCACATTTTAGGCTTTCACTAATACTTACAGAAAGACTCTACAGAAAGTTAAGTCAGTAGTTCAAGTGACAATCTCCTTTGAAAATCACTGCGGCCCGGCCCGGCCCCGGCCGAATCCCCTCGGACCCGCCGGAACCCGCTCAGCCCTGGCCCCGACCCGCCCGGCCCCACCGGAACCCGGCCAGAACCCGGCCCGGCCCCGCCGGAACCCGCTCAGCCCCGGCCCGAACCCGCCCGGCCCCGCCGGAACCCGGTCAGAATCCGGCCCGGCCCGGCCCCGCCGGAACCCGCCCGGCCCCGACACTCGGGCGCCGCGGTTGCCTGGTAACCGCGCAGGCGGCGGCAGCGTCTGTGACAGCGGCGCGGCCTCAGTTGCCTGAGAACGCGGCCCTGGCTGGGTGTGCTCAGCCGGGGCTCGTGCCGGCAGCTACACTGCGCGATTCGCCGAGTGAATTGTTCGCGGAGCATTGGTCTCTGCGAGCGAGTCTTTTGAATTTGCGGAGCATTGGGCCCCGCTGAGAATTCCGAAACGTGCAGAGCATTGGCCTCTGCGAGAGGTTCCTGAATTTCCTTTGAAGGTAAAGGTTGACTAAAGTTGAACTTTTTGGTTTTGTCTCATGTGCACTCTGAGAGAGAATGCCAAAGGGAAATACAGGATGGGATAATGCCAGTCTTCTGGTGCAGCAGTTCAGTGGCATGCACAGCTGAGTGGATGAGCAATAGATGGTCTGCTGATTGTGCTTTTTTTTGCACTGAAGAAATGCAACATTTTCTAAATGTACTCATCTATACATTTTTTTCCCTATGGTGATTGCTTAAACTGCTTCGAGGTGAATGAGTTCTGTTCAAGTTTACGTGGGTTGTTATCATCTGGTTATTAAAATTATTAGGGAGAGGCCTCTGAATTGAGGTGCAAACAAGACCATATGCCAAAGTCAGTAGTCTGGATTTTATGTAACAGTAAATGTGAGGAAAAGGGAGAAAGGAACAGAAAAGGGGTGGGGAGGGGGGAAAGGGGAGGAATGGGTGTTGGGAAGAGGGGGGAGAAGGAGAGTGACAGAGACAGATTAAGTAAAAGATATCACCATTCCATGAGTCCCATTGGCATACCATAAAATCCTCTTCTGGTCTTCTCTGTGGTGAGGTGTTGCAAAACGTAAGATTCCAATGGATTAATGCAGATTTGGGCAAGGTGGGACCTCCCAGGTACCTCCCTGGGGTGGGGCAAGTTTGACTGTCTATTGCTGCTTTCAAATAATATAAAATCTTTAGCACCAGTATATCCTTTGAGTCTGCCATGAATTGAGTTCTGGCTTTTCAGATCTGTTGTGTTACTTTGCATGTCCTGCAGTTACCTGGTGCAAGGCCTCCGGAATGGGTCTGGGGACACAGTGGAGGTCTTTGATGGGAGTTTGTGTGCAAACCTGGCCTCAGCAGACGAGTCTGTGGCTATGACTCCCCCAGCCTGACAGCAGACAGAGCTGGTTTTCAGGACAGCTGCTGGGTTTGGCTTTGTTGTGGATAGGTTTTTCTCCTCAGCCGTGTTCACTTCTCCCCAGACCTGAGATAACAGGACAGTAGTGTCACCTTTGTCTTCTCTCAAGTTCCCTTAGGCAGCTTAACTCACAGTCCCAAGTTCCTGTCAGGAGGCATTTTCAGGGAGGGGTGGGCTTCGGTGGTCTCGGCTTCTTTATACAGTGTTGTCACAATGGGCAGAAAGTGCTTTAGACAATATTGAAACCATTAGCCATAACATTCCAGTCTCTCACAAGTCCTGTGAGGAGCAGCTGAGAGAGCAGGGGTGCTTCAGCCTAAAGGAGAGGAGGTCCAGTCTAGCTATTTTTGAGTAACATTTAAGCTACAGCTTTGTCTGTTCTATTATTAATGTTCACATTTTTAGCTCCAGGTTTCAGTATGATCCATCTTTGAATTGCACAACGTGGCCATCTAGTTCTAATAAAGTCCAACTAGAGACCTAACCATACTAGCTACTTACGCCAAACAAGCACTTAGCTGCTTTCAAATCATATAGAATTTTTAGCAGCAGTATATCCCTTGAATCTGCCATGAATTGGGTTCTGGATTTTCAGAGTTCCATTGTTGCTCCTTCCAGTTTTGTTGAGGCGTTGTCACTCATCTGGGATATCCTCCCTTCAAAATGGCTTCTGGATTCCCAGAGAAGACCTCGACATCTCGTCTTTTGTCCAGGGAAAAGCTGAAGTCTATTACTGTAAGTACCCACTGGGGCTGTGTTAAGGCTGGAAACTCCCCTGGTGTCCGTGCTCTCCCTGCCCCTGCTGTCCTGCAGCACTGTGAGGCTGCAGACCCCCTCCCCAGCTCTTTGTGCCATGCTCCTGTTGGTGGGGGTGTCCTGTGCAGGAGGGATCACTGTGTGTTGCTTCAGGGTCTCACCTGGCTGTGCCACCAGAGCCAAGTTAAACCAATGTACAGCTGAAGCCCTGAGCACGTGTTCTGTCCCTTTCCCTTTGTCACAGTAATTCCTTCTGTCAGGCTGGACACTCAGCTGTGCTGCTCTGACCCACCTGCCCTTGGGCACCTGGGCATGTGGTGGAGGGGAAGCTCAAACTCTGCCCAAAGCCTTGAGAGACAGGGCTGGTGCCAGCCAGAAGAGGTTCCAAGCCAGCTGTTCTCTCTCATCTCCTGGGTGGGCACAGATCCAGCCCTGCAGACACAGTGTACAGCAAAGCAAGGTAGCTGCTGCAGCACGTCCAGAAGAAAATGTCTCAGCACCTTTGTTCTGCAAGATGGTGGATATCTTCCTGTGCTGGGAATTCTCCCCTGACTTTGGCCATGTGTTGATGGTATCTATCCCAAAGGAGGTGCCTTCTCTTGAAAGCTCTGCATTGGTAGGAGTGTTGGGGCCTGTACAGTTCTTACGTGCTCACTGGAGTCACAAAGGCCCCTTGGCTGTCTGGAGCTCACTTGACTGAAGATGCCCCACTGCTGAGGCTCTGTCATGGAGACCCCTCTGTTTTCTTCTCTGGAGGGGTCTGTGAGCCCAGACAGAGAAAATAAATGCTAATTAACAGAGAGAATGAAAACTTGGACACATTCCTGTGCACCTCACTCTTGGTACAACGTTCCTTTCTTGCTTCTCTTGGACTCAGCCAGCAGCGATATCTCCTGGCTGTGAGTTCTGAGTGTTGTGCAGGGATGGAGTTCGGGCAGTTCTGAGAGCTCCTCCCCACTCTCTGAAAAGGTCACTGCCTCAGTCCAATGAAGGTAAAGAGGAAACAAATGCCCAAAGAGCAGAAATCCCCAAAAAAGTCACATCAAATCACGGAGAAGCTAATGGCACAGAGCCATGTGGTTGGAGTATGTGTATTGCGCTCTGTATTATTAATTTATGGATGCTAAGTATTTCAGCAAGTAACTTCCAGGGCTTCCAGGACTGTCCTAGAGTATGTGATCACAAATTGTTCACCAGTGCCACTTGTTCAAGAAATGCCTTTCTGAGCAAGGGCATCTCTGAGGCTCCAGCTGGTTTATTTTTGCCTTTCAGCTGCTTCCCTCTAAGTTCCTGTGGGACAAGTTTCTCAACATGAAGAAGAAGGCCAGAACTGGGGGGAGTTTTCTGCCCAGAATTGGCCCATGTGAAGACCTGAGTGAGACTGATCCAAAGGTAGCCTTCTCCTGCTCTTTTCCTTTCTGTTTGACGGGAAGTTTGAAGAGGGTGTGTGCTTGTGACAGGCTTGCCTCCAGCGAAATACCTCAGTGTCCAGGGGCTGTTGTCATTGCAAGCTGCTGGCAGTGGTGGACTGGGAGTCCTGATGTGCACTGAGCCAACACAAATAACCTCTGCTGAAGCTGCCTAAGTGGAGCTGCCATTGCTAAAACAATGCGGGGAAGGCTGGGGACACAAAGGCACAACATTGCCATTTGCCATTCTCCTGCTGAAGGAGCCACCTCTTGCTTTGGTGTGGTCACCATCAAATGCTCGGGGTCACAGGATTCCCTCCACAGTGGCAGCATTGGCCTTTGAAGGCTGAGGACCTGCAGTAATTACTTCAGATTTAACAAAATGAGTTCCATTAATGCTACGGGCTGGAACAATGTGTTGGACCCTGATGAAAATTAGATTTTTCAGGCTGCCAGATGTACAGGGGACTCACCCTGAGCAGAGGGGAATGGATGTGCTCTATCTGGATCAGTGCCTACTTAGAGGTGTGTTTAAAGCTGCTTTTCTGGCAGGACTGGCTCAGTATAAAGCACAGTCCAAAGGGGTAGGTGACCAAGGTGGGTTGTTGTTATAAATGAGGTCCTATATGTCTAATTGAATAAGCCACAAAATTAGAATTTAGCAGCAATTTTAATTGAGCGGCAATTTTATATAAAATTATGCAATCAAATCTAATCAAATAGATACAAAATAATTTGGCAGTGGTTAGGATAAAGCACAAGCAAAACTGATTGGGGTACAATCAGGGTACGGGGGGGTTTCTCACCCTGCCTCCCGTACAAAAGATAAAAGAATGGGTGTTAGATTTTTCAGGCTGCCAGATGTACAGGGGACTCACCCTGAGCAGAGGGGAATGGATGTGCTCTATCTGGATCAGTGCCTACTTAGAGGTGTGTTTAAAGCTGCTTTTCTGGCAGGACTGGCTCAGTATAAAGCACAGTCCAAAGGGGTAGGTGACCAAGGTGGGTTGTTGTTATAAATGAGGTCCTATATGTCTAATTGAATAAGCCACAAAATTAGAATTTAGCAGCAATTTTAATTGAGCGGCAATTTTATATAAAATTATGCAATCAAATCTAATCAAATAGATACAAAATAATTTGGCAGTGGTTAGGATAAAGCACAAGCAAAACTGATTGGGGTACAATCAGGGTACGGGGGGGTTTCTCACCCTGCCTCCCGTACAAAAGATAAAAGAATCCAAACACAGCTTATATACTGTATGCTAATACATGTTCATCAATAATTTTTTGTAAATCTCTTCCTATTTTCAATTCTTGAAATCTGTGTCACTGTACTGCACAGTGCATGCTCTGCTTGTTTCCAAGGGGTCTTTTGGCTTTTCGGTGGTCGCTTCCGACGAAGGCTCCTCCTCATCGTCACTGTCCTTTGAACAACCCCACAGGCTGCACATGCGCCCCAAGTCTTGTGTTATAGAAGCCAGCATTATATTCCAAAAATAAGCCTTATTATTTCATAGATACCTGGAATCATCCTAATTTTGTCCATTTCAAGGCCAATTCTTTAACTGCCCGGAGGCCTATTCTGTTTTGGGATTTTACTTATCTCACACTGCATCCTGTCTCCTGTTTTCTCATGAACATCTGAAAACATCTGTTTTGTGACACTAATTACATATCCTTTTCCTCTATTACTTTTTAACATCTATTTTCTAAAATATCGATATAGTTAAAATTGTTAGCATGAGTCACATTCATTTATCACACTGTTGAGCAGGGAATTGGCAGCCAGAGACATGTAACACACTGGTTAAGGATTGCCTTGGAGAGGGGCGTTGGGAACACCTCAGGGAAGGGCACAACTGAGGGACAGTGTGCTGCAGCCACTCCCTTCAGCAGACTGCGTCTGCCGTGGAGTCACACGGGAGGGCTGCTGGCGTCTCTGGAGTGACAGCAGTGTGGCTGGAGAAGGCACACAAAGCAGGGGAGAGTTTTCTCAAAGCAATCTCTCTGCTCCAGAAGCATTTGCTGCTGTTGTGTCATTCCAGACATGCCTCTACAATGGTATCAAGTAAGGTAGCAATAATTGCAAGAAAGCACCCATTTAAAGCTCATGGAAAAAGGAGATACCAACTCTACTTTTACCCAAGTTGCTGAGAAAATAACCAAACCTTATCCTCATTCAGCATTCACCTCATTTGTCTTTTTCCTAACTTCTGTGTTACTTTATTTTTGCCTTTACCTCTGTTAGAAATGCTCTCACTTTTAAATACAATTAAAGGGCACAAAATCATTGAAGCAAAAGGAAACTGTTTATTAGTAAGGACTCAGTGAGCCATGCGTGTCTCCCTCCCCCTGGAGATGAACCCTCTGAGAAACACACCCTCTGAGAAAATGGCAATCTTTCTATCCCCTTTATACCTGGCTAGGGCTGTCCCTGTCCCCTTTCCCTTTGGATGGGTACTTGGGAACTTCCATTCTCTCCAAACGCCAGTTTTTCTGTCCCCTCCCCTCTCACCCTGCTTCCTTTTGGCCAGGTCTTCAACCCCATTCCTCTCCCAGCAACACCCAACAAACCAACCTGAACAAATCCAAACCACAAACAACACAGAGAATCAACAACTTTCATTCTTTAACTTGATAAAACCTTTTGGCTTCAGCCGAATATCACCTCATCTCTCACACCTCCTCTGGTACTGTTCTCTTCTTACTGATGCCTAAGTTCTAGACCAAAAAAGGTATTTGCAGTTGTGTGGGCCTCGGTTTCCCTGTGCCAGAGTGAAGGACATGGCAAAATCGTTTCCCATGGAGTCTGATGTAAATGTGTGGGTTTTACTTACTCCATGAGTGCTCAGGCAGTGCCCCAGAGCTCTGTGACCACATGGGTACAGGGCTGTGCTTAAGGTAAGTGCTGCCTGGCATTCTGGAGAAGGAAAGCTGGAGAAATACACGCCAAAAGAGCAGCTTGGCTCCAGCCTGCTCTGTGTGGCCCAGCAGCTCTCCATCAGCTCAGAGCAGAGGTGGGTGAGCCACTGTTTGCCCAGTGTGTTGCTCACCCAGAGGCTGTACTTCACTGGGGCTCAGTGTAAGATTGTCCTTCGTGAGCCTTCCTCCCAGCAGCTGAAGCTCTCCCTCCTCTCTCTCGCCTCTCCAGCTGCCGTCAGCTGCCCCGAAGCAGAACTTGTTGCAGATTTCCCCACCAGAGGTGATATTTCAGAACTTCGACACTCATGATGTCTCTGAAATGACAGTGTCTCTCATGAATGTGGACAAGGTAAGTGCTGGCACATGGAGCTGCATCGGTTTCTCTGGGTCGGGATTGAAGGCACTTGAGATGGTAGTTCATGTTCAGACTCAGGTGTTTATTATTTCTTATCAGTAAAACAGTCTCACAACCATGAGTTGGGCAGTTTCTCATTAGCAAGGCTCAAAATGGCTAACAATCTCTTGATACAAGGTCTTTTAAGACTAAGCTATCCAATTAAAAAGGACACCTGGATTATTTTCCCTTTTAACCCAATAACTGATCCCTGGAAGCACGCAATGTAGACTTTTCTGCCTAATTACAAAATGCCACCCAAACCCCTGAAGAAGAAGGAAGAAGAAGCATGAAGAAGAAACTCACAGCTGAAAGTGCTTTGGAAAAGGGGTCAAGGAGGGATGACACAAGGGCATGGACAGGTCTCCTCTCATCCTGTTTCCACAAGTGGCAAAATCATTGTTTCATGTCTTTCCTGCAGTTTCCTCATGCGGTGAAGGTCTGCATGGAGAGATCACCTTACTTCCAGCTCACGGGCTCCAACGATGCCTACCGTCTCCTGCTGCCGGGAGCATCTGCCCTTGTGTGCATCCGCTTCACCCCCAAGGAGAACAAGGTGAGACTGGAGGAGCCAAAACACAGAATTCTCTCCAAAGCCACTGTTTTCCCTGCACTCTGGGTTCAGCCCATTCCATGCTGTGAGCTTGGCTCCAGGCCATGGGCAGGTAGCCTGCAGCCAGTCCCACCTTGGCACGTGCTGCCAGGCATTGCAGCCAGGCCTGACAGGCTCTGCTTCCCCTCCCTGCACATCCCTGAGCATTCCCAAGGGAAGATGCACAGGGAACAGTGAAAATGACAGAGGGGTGTTGATACATCTTCAGCCATCTCTAGGTACAGTGGAAGGGGTTTCATTATGATGGAAAACACTAGAGGAACAAAGAGGTCAGAGATCTTTCCTCCTTCCCAGCTGGCAACAGCTTCCCTGCCTCACCCTGGGCTGGAGCAAAGACAGTGCTTTTTCACAGCCTCTGTTCTCCAGCCTTGCAGCTGTGCTGTCCCAGAGCACAGCTGACCATGGTACAGCTGCAGGGCCAGGGCAGAGCATGTGCTGTGCCCGTGAGCCTGGCCTGGCACAGGCACACTGGGCTCGGGGTGCCCTTGGGCAGCAGGAGGTTGCTGAGCTGCAGGGACTTGGACACCTGCCTGCAGGAGCTGGTGTAGGGCAGGTCCAAGCTGCAGGCAGAGCTGTGAGCCCAGAGCCCATGGCATGACACTGCTGTGGCTCTGTCTTCATGCCTGTGCCTGTGCTGGCTCTGTCAGCTGGCACCCCTTCCGTGCCAAACGTGCTTTTGTGGGGAGATTTGAACAGCAGTGCTGAGTTCCTGGCAAGTCTGATCTCAGTGCTGGGATCTGGGGGGTCAATGTTGTGATCTGGGGGCTTGTTCATACAGAAGGGTTTAGGACGTGGCATGGAAGGGAGGAAGCCTTGCAGGGAAACAAAGAGAGGCTCTTTCCAGCAGCATGCTAGAAAGCACTGTTAGCACTGTTAGCACTGCTCTCCTCCTGACTTGGTTGGAGAGGCAAAGTTGGAGGGGAGTTCTGAGCCAACTGATGTTTCTACACCAAGCCAGAGGTGCATGAGCTCTTTGGGTGCAGCTGTTTTCTCATTTTTTTTGCTGCTTCGAGTCAGTTTAACACTTTGTCCTATTCTCAAACAGTGGGAATGTAGAAACCTAAAGAGGAACGTCCTGTGTTCCCCAGCTCCATGTTCCTTAGAAGGGACTTAGGAATTATTTAACATCATTAAACTTTAGGGCAGTTCTCTGGATGACCAAGTGACAGAAGAGCTTAATGCCACTGAGATAGGTTTTGCAAAGTGCATTAGTGCCTTTAGAATGTGACATATTAGTGGAGCTTAGTGTTCATTTAGGGTGGGATAGGTAAATTGATGCCCTTGAAGGGTTATAGGAAGTGGTTTTTCTTCTGCCATGGGGACGGCACTAAATGCCCTGTGCTGAGCCAGTTTCTTTTCCTGCAGGATTATTCCCACGAGCTCGTCTGCGTCACTGAAAGGGAAAGGATAGTTGTGCCAATTCGGGCCATTGGTGCCCAAGCTGTCCTGGACTTCCCTGAGCAGCTGGACTTCTCCAGGTGTCCAGTCAAGCGCAGCACCCAGAAGACTCTGCTGCGCCGCAACTCTGGTAACCAGGCAGCTCATTACCAGCTGAGCACCCAGAGGTCTCAGGATGTGATAAATGGACTGATCCACAGAACTGCTAATACAGCTCAAAGCTGTGAGCCTTCCTGCTGTGACCTGTGGTTTGCTCTGTTCCTTGTGCTTCCATCAGCCAGTGAGCTGAGCAAAGACTCCCCTTTGCTTTGTTCCAGGCGAAAAAACTCTCCACACAAACCTCAGTGGAGAAGCTGTAGATGTCAATGCTGAGTTGAACACAAATTTTGTGGAGTTTGAGAAGATATACATCACCAAGTCAAGCCACACAACCATATTCGTCGAGAACAGGAGTAACATCACAGCCCACTTCCAGTGGAAGACTTTTCCTGCTGAGGAAGATGAGAACCAAGAGAAGAGGAGGTTGGTTTGAAAGATGCATTTCAGTGGGATCCATGGCCCAAGACTAAAACTGACGTGTGGCCTCAGGGGGGTGTTGGTGCTTCTGAATGGTTTAGGCCAAGTAAACCATCCCTGGCACCAGGGTGTGTGTCCCTGGGCTTCAGGAGCTCAGCACTTAGCATTCCAGTTCCATTTATACTCCAACCAGGAATGGCATTTTGGGAAGGAAAGGTTGGTTGCAATGGCTGGATTTCTTCAGGTTCTAATTGGGCTCCTGTCTCTCTAATCTTCTTCCTACATGACCTGGCAACATCCCTAAACATTTCCTGAGTTGCCAGCCCCTCTTTCCAAAGGTGATACACCCTCTTGTTTTCCCTTAGTTCCTTCAAAAGCTCCTTGCCCATAGAGGCTGGTTGTCTCCCCTGTCCTGCTGTCAGAGAAGCTTTTGAGATCTCAGAGCAGAGAGGACATTTTATGAGAGAAGATAGTGCAGGATCCTTTCCCTCTCAGGACATTCTACTACCATGCACTGGGATGGGACCCAAAAAGCTCTGGATCCTGAAAAGGTCTCTCCAGGAGTTTGCTGTCTCCCTCGTGCACAACAAAGTCCCTTCCCCTCTCAGAGCCTCTGTTTTCATGCATATTGCATATAAAACCTTGCATGTCACTGAAGGGATGTGGTGCCTGAATTCATCCATTTCCTTTGGAAGTGCTCTGGGATGCTCTTGTGAAAGGCAGAGTAGGGAACAGGGCAGGTCCAAAATGGAAGAAACAAAGAGTGATGCTGGTAACATGTAGCTGCAAGCCAGCTTGGTCTCCTCTTCCCAGGGAAGCCCTGCAGTGGGTGCTCCATGATTTTTATCTGCATCCCCCAAGCAGCTCAGTGGTAGGAAAAGCCAGCTGAGGTGGCCAGTGGATTCTGCCTCAGCTGTGGCAGAGGCTTTGAGCCAGGAGGTTCTCTGGAGGGATGCTGGCTTTGGAAACCTCTCCTGAGCTTGCAAGTGTGGAGTAAAACTACCTGCTGTGCCAGTGAACAGCAAGATATCCTCTGATCCATGTGGGACCCCCCATGGCTTGGGATCAGCCTTTGCTGGGGAGCTGCTGCTGCTCCTCCCCAAGTGCTTTGCTCTCCTGCACTCACACTTCTCTCTGCAAATATGTGGCTTATTAAATAATCTGCTGGCCTTGTCTCTCCCTGGGGCTGCAGGCAGTGTCGTTTGCTGCAGCCACCGAGTGAGGTGTGGCTGGAAAACTTCATGGAGGAGAAAAAAATAGAGGAGGAGAAGGGCTTTTGTGAAGATCGCACTGCCCTCCTGAGCAGCATGGTCCAGGAGGAGATGGCAAAGGTGCAAGAAGACCCCTTGCTGTTCTCTGATGACTTTTTTTTCATTGAGCCAATGGTAAGTGATAGCTGAGAACCTCATTTTCCTCCTCCTCCTCTTCCTCTTGCTCCTCCCAAGCCCCCTGCCCCTGCTCCCTTCCCCCTGGCTGTGGTCACTGGGCAGATCCTCAGCTGGCCCCATGTGCTGAGAGGGAGGACATCGAGTTTCTGCTGTGGCTGCAGAGCTCCCTGCTCAAGGCATTTCTGCCCTGCAGGCTCAAGGCAGGGCTGGGAGCCTGACAAAGCCGAGCTCTGCTGCCAGGGCTGGAGCTCAGGGCACTCCGTGCGTGCCCTTGCAGTGTCACAGGGAGCAGTTCTTGTAGGTGGGGGCTCCCCCAACACGTGGGGTTCAGCAGAGGCTGTTGCAGCACTGCCAGCTCACACACTGACCTGAAGCTTGCAATGTTCACTGGGAGAAGGAGGCCAGATTCAGCCCAAGGTTAATCACAGAAATGCCCATCCCCTCCTGTAACCACGCCTTGCACTATTTCTCAGTCTGCCTTCCAGTGTCATCTGTGAGCCTGGACACAAGGCTGGAAGGTTTAAATGGGCCTTTTGAGTTCTCCTGCACACAGGGACAGAAAACCTTTTCCTTTTCTGTTTATGCAAGCAAACTGCCACGTGCTCCCATCAACCAGAGCCCTGGTTCTGAGTACTGGCATTGTGAGAGATGATGAATGCCTGGTGTCTGCACAGTGCAAAATCCCTTCTCATCTTGGAGTAAACCCCAGAATAATCCCAACCTCTGCTTTCTTTCAAAACAGCTTAACTAATATTTGTATTTCAAGGAAAGGGATCATGTTCTCTTTTTGGTTACTCCTATGGCCTGTCTAAGGCCCAGAGCCAGCAGTGCACAGTGGCAGTTACATCCCATTGTAGCTGACAGCAGCATGATGTGACTAAGAGCTTGTGTAGGAATATTGTGGAGAGAGGGAGCTGATCAGCTGAGCACTGAGAGCTTCCAGCGGTGTGTTGAGCTGGGTTTGGAGTGTTTCCTTGGCTCCTTGTGTTGCTCACTCATCATTGATGCTCTGAACAAAGGCTTACAGGACTGTGTTTGAAAACTAGAAATGTGAAGTTTGAAGAGAAATGTTTTGCTGTGTCTTTCTCTTGCAGGAGGGAGAAATCGGGCCGAATTGTTCGGCTGAAATCAAGGTGACCTTCAAACCCCTGGGAGCACTGGAGTATCGCCAAACGTGCTTTTGTGGGGAGATTTGAACAGCAGTGCTGAGTTCCTGGCAAGTCTGATCTCAGTGCTGGGATCTGGGGGGTCAATGTTGTGATCTGGGGGCTTGTTCATACAGAAGGGTTTAGGACGTGGCATGGAAGGGAGGAAGCCTTGCAGGGAAACAAAGAGAGGCTCTTTCCAGCAGCATGCTAGAAAGCACTGTTAGCACTGTTAGCACTGCTCTCCTCCTGACTTGGTTGGAGAGGCAAAGTTGGAGGGGAGTTCTGAGCCAACTGATGTTTCTACACCAAGCCAGAGGTGCATGAGCTCTTTGGGTGCAGCTGTTTTCTCATTTTTTTTGCTGCTTCGAGTCAGTTTAACACTTTGTCCTATTCTCAAACAGTGGGAATGTAGAAACCTAAAGAGGAACGTCCTGTGTTCCCCAGCTCCATGTTCCTTAGAAGGGACTTAGGAATTATTTAACATCAGTAAACTTTAGGGCAGTTCTCTGGATGACCAAGTGACAGAAGAGCTTAATGCCACTGAGATAGGTTTTGCAAAGTGCATTAGTGCCTTTAGAATGTGACATATTAGTGGAGCTTAGTGTTCATTTAGGGTGGGATAGGTAAATTGATGCCCTTGAAGGGTTATAGGAAGTGGTTTTTCTTCTGCCATGGGGACGGCACTAAATGCCCTGTGCTGAGCCAGTTTCTTTTCCTGCAGGATTATTCCCATGAGCTCGTCTGCGTCACTGAAAGGGAAAGGATAGTTGTGCCAATTCGGGCCATTGGTGCCCAAGCTGTCCTGGACTTCCCTGAGCAGCTGGACTTCTCCAGGTGTCCAGTCAAGCGCAGCACCCAGAAGACTCTGCTGCGCCGCAACTCTGGTAACCAGGCAGCTCATTACCAGCTGAGCACCCAGAGGTCTCAGGATGTGATAAATGGACTGATCCACAGAACTGCTAATACAGCTCAAAGCTGTGAGCCTTCCTGCTGTGACCTGTGGTTTGCTCTGTTCCTTGTGCTTCCATCAGCCAGTGAGCTGAGCAAAGACTCCCCTTTGCTTTGTTCCAGGCGAAAAAACTCTCCACACAAACCTCAGTGGAGAAGCTGTAGATGTCAATGCTGAGTTGAACACAAATTTTGTGGAGTTTGAGAAGATATACATCACCAAGTCAAGCCACACAACCATATTCGTCGAGAACAGGAGTAACATCACAGCCCACTTCCAGTGGAAGACTTTTCCTGCTGAGGAAGATGAGAACCAAGAGAAGAGGAGGTTGGTTTGAAAGATGCATTTCAGTGGGATCCATGGCCCAAGACTAAAACTGACGTGTGGCCTCAGGGGGGTGTTGGTGCTTCTGAATGGTTTAGGCCAAGTAAACCATCCCTGGCACCAGGGTGTGTGTCCCTGGGCTTCAGGATCTCAGCACTTAGCATTCCAGTTCCATTTATACTCCAACCAAGGAGGGCATTTTGGGAAGGAAATTTGGTTGCAATGACTGGATTTCCTCAGGTTCTAATTGGCCTTTTGCCTCTCTAATCTTCTTCCTACACGGCCTGCCAACATCCTTAAACAGTTCACCCTCTTTCTAAAGGCGATACACCCTCTTTGTTCCCTTAGTTCCTTCAAAAGCTCCTTGCCCATCCAGGCTGGTTGTCTTCCCTATCAGCTTGTCTTTCAGCACACAGGGACAGTCTGTTCCTGTGCCTTCCAGACTTCTTTCTTGAAGCATGTCCATCCTTCATGGAGCCCTTTGTTTTTAAGGGCTGTTTCCCAGGGTACTCTCCAAATCAGTCTCTTGAACAGGCCAAGTCTGCCCTCCAGAAGGCCAGAGTGGAAGTTTTGTTGATGCCCCTCCTCGTTTCACCAAATATTGAGAACTCTATTATTTCACGGTCACCGTAGCCCAGACAGATGAAGTTCATTTAGTCATTAGGCAATGTCCTGGTGATATCCAGCACCTGGACCCAGGGAGGCAGCAGACTGCCCTGTGGAATGGATCCAGTCAATACACAGGGCCCTCAGCTCCCCTTAGAAGGGAGTCACCTGCTACCAGTACCCTTCTTTTCTTCTCAGTACTTGAGGCTGTGCTGTGTCTGACAGACCAAGTGCAACTGGGAGACTCTCCAGACAGAATTTTTTCTTTAGTGTCATCTGCCTGACCCTCTGGAGCCAGGGCCTCATACCTGTTCTGTCAGGGCACCTGGGGAGGTGATGGGGGTCAGGATGGGATTTTATTACCTGCCCAGTAGAGACCCACTTCCATTCCCCACTGTTTCCTAGGTCTCCTCCTTCTGCCTGTTCCCAAGAAGGGCAGGGCTCCTCTGACTCCTGCTGAGCTTCTCTCAGGGTTGGACAGGTGTAACTCTACCAACAGTTTATTTCTGTTTCACTCCCCCTAACGCTCCTCAGCCTTTCCAGTTCTTCCTTAAGCTCTGCCACTGGACAGAGCAGACCATTCAGCTGCTCCCACCACACTCAGGTGTCTTTTGCACTGTCCTCTGATATTAACACCAGGCTCAGACCCTCCCTGCAGCCAGGGGCCTGGACAGCTGCATCCTTCCTGGGGAGTTCTGTTTGAGTTCCTACACTCCTGCTGGCAGCAGCAGCAGCAATGGCTTTTCATCATTTGTAAACCATAGCTTGGGAGGGGGGGGAGCACAAAGAAGAAAGAAAGAAGAAAAAAAAAGGCAAGCACCTCATAACCAGCAAAAAGACACAGCCCACTACACAAGGAGTGCTGCACCCTTTCTGCTCAGCCTGTTTGTGCCAACTGCCACGCAAAAACTGAGAAATGCCGTGCCAAAACTGCTGGGCCAAAACTGCTGTGGCAAGCCTCTGTTTGCTGCGGGCCAGGTCATTTGCACTCCCCAGAGCCATTTTAAATTGCCTGCAAAAGACCAGGAGATCAACCCTTGCCCACCTGAATGGCTGGTGAGAGGGTCCTTTAGTGCCCTGGGCTTCTTGGTTTTCCACTCTTCTTGATCTCCTTGCACAGTGCCTGACTTCCATACAAGCTCTGGGTATTAAAAAGAAATCCCATGACCTTCTCTGGCTACTTCCATGGGCTGTTTATTTCCATTTTTTCCCCACTTTCCTGCCTCAGCCTGGACCCCAGGTGATCCACTTTCCCTTCAGAAGCAACTAGGTTTCCCCAAAGTAAACTTCAACCTGGTTTCGGTTTTGTGGTTATTTTTTTGTAATCACATCTGGTTTTGTGCCAGTTTATGTCCTAGACTGCCACCAGGACATTTTGCTCTTCCTTCCTTCCAGTCTTAGGCATGGTTGTAGCTCCAAGGCCTCTGTCCTGCTGTCAGAGCAGCTTTTGAGATCTCAGAGCAGAGAGGACTTTTTGAGGAGAGGAGATCGTGCAGGATCCTTTCCCTCTCAGGGCATTCTACTGCCATGCACTGGGATGGGACCCAAAAAGCGTTTTAATGTTTAATAGTAATAAAATAGTTATAAAAATAGTAATAAAAATTAGAGTAGTAACACTTTGGACAATCAGAGTTAGGACAATAAAGGGACAATAAAAAAGCAAAGAATTACAGACATCTGGGTGCTCTGCTCTGCCACAGAACACGTTTTGCTAAGAAAGGATTAACCCTTAAAAGCAATAGCCTGTTGCATATTCATCTATCTCATAGATGATGCAAACATTCTTTTCAAACAAAGGGTGTTTTCTGTTTATTGTCAACTTCTTCCCTCATCTTGTAAATCACCAGCTGAGCATTGAGAGCTTCCAGCGCTGTGTTGAGCTGGCTTTGGAGTGTTTCCTTGGGCTCCTTGTGTTGTTCACTCATCGCTGATGCTCTAAACAAAGGCTTACAGGACTGTGGTTGAAAACGAGAACTGTGAAGTTTGAAGGGAAATGTTTTGCTGTTTCTTTCTGTTGTAGGAGGGAGAAATCGGGCCGAGTTGTTCGGCCGAAATCAAGGTGACCTTCAAACCCCTGGAAGCAGTGGAGTATCAAAGTGTGGCTTACTGCAGCATCTCAGGTACAGCTCCTTTGCCCTGCTTCTCTCCCCCTCAGTGAAGCCATGGTGCAAGCCTGAGCCCACTGGGCTCCCATGGAACTGCTTCAAAGTCTGGTTCCCCCGGTAAGGAGGCAATAATTCTTCTCGTGGGATTTTGGGTGTCTTGTTGCTGTTATCTCTCCTTGAACTAGTTAGTAAAAGGATCTTACACCACATAGTTTCTGTCCTAAAACTATATGCACCACACTACTTAAAAAGATTAGTACAGCACTATAAAAAAGGATTAATGCAACATAACTTTCCAACATCACACATATAGTATTCATTTTCATATTTGCAAAAAGCTAATAATATAATCGGCATTTTTCACAGTGCTGGTAACATGGAGCTGCAACCCAGCTCTGTCTCCCCTCCCCAGGGAAGTCCTGCTCCATGATCTTTATCTGCCTCCCCCAGCAGCTCAGTAGTAGGGGAAAAGCCACTTGAAGTGGCTGGTGGATTGTCCCTCAGTTTTGGCAGAGGCTTTGAGCCAGGAGGTTCCCTTGAAGAATTCGGGCTTTGGAAACCTCTCCTGAGCTTGCAGGTGTGGAGTAAAACTACCTGCTGTGCCAGTGAACAACAAGTTATCCTCTGATCCCTCTGGAACCCCCAGGGCTTGGGGTCAGCCCTTGCTGGGGAGCGGCTGCTTGTGAGAAATAGTCACTCACTTTTCATAAGTTTAGAAAGGTTGATTAAACCTTATCAAAAATACAACAGAAGACTGGATAGAGAAGATGTTACGGCACCGGGAGAAAAGGATTTTCCCCACCATGTGCTCGCCCACACAATGGGGGTTTTGCCTTTTAACCCTTTAGCCCCTCCCAAAATTCTGTCCATCGACCCCTTCTTCACTGTCCAGTGGTGGAGTTTACTTCCTCCCATCTTGATTGGAGGTCAGATGTCACCATGGTGACAAGCTGACCCTCCCAAATATCCCAACCCCGGCTGTCCCTTGATAACAACTCAGGGGGTAAAAAAACCTTTTCTTAACCTTCAGACAAATTATATTTGTCTGTTAATTGTGAGAGTCAGTGGTGCCATTGCTCATCTGTCACACTGCTGCTCCTCCCCAGGTGCTTTGCTCTCCTGCACTCGCACTTCTCTCTGCAAATACATGGCTTCTTAAACGACCTGCTGTCTTTGTCTCTCCTCTGGCTGCAGGCAGTGTCTTTTTCTGCAGTCACAGAGTGAGCTGTGTCTGGAAGAATTAATGGAGGAGAAAGAAACAGGGAAGGAGAAGGGCTCTTGTGAAGATCGTGCTGCCCTCCTGTCACACTGCTGCTCCTCCCCAGGTGCTTTGCTCTCCTGCACTCGCACTTCTCTCTGCAAATACATGGCTTCTTAAACGACCTGCTGTCTTTGTCTCTCCTCTGGCTGCAGGCAGTGTCTTTTTCTGCAGTCACAGAGTGAGCTGTGTCTGGAAGAATTAATGGAGGAGAAAGAAACAGGGAAGGAGAAGGGCTCTTGTGAAGATCGTGCTGCCCTCCCGAGGGCCCCGGAGGAGAGGGCAAAGGTGCACCAAGACCCCATGTTCTCTGATGACGTTTTTTTCATTGAGCCAATGGTAAGTGATAGCTGAGGACCTCATTTTCCTCCTCTTCCTCCTCCCACCCACTCCAACCCTGGCTGTGGTCACTCGGCAGATCCTCAGCTGGCCCCACATGCTGGGAGGGAGGACATCGAGTTTGTGGTGCAGCTGCAGAGCTCGCCTAAAACTGCTAAAATGCTCAAAGCATTTCTGCCCTGGAGGCTCAGGGCAGGGCTGGGAGCCTGACAAAGCTGAGCTCTGCTGCCAGGGCTCGAGCTCAAGGGCACTCCGTGCGTGTCCTTGCAGTGTCACAGGGAGCAGTTCTTGTAGGTAGGGGCTCCCCCAACACGTGGGGTTCAGCAGAGGCTGTTGGAGCACTGCCAGCTCACATTCTGACCTAAAGCTTGCAACGGTTTGCTGGGAAAAGGAGGCCAAACTCAGCCCAAGGTTAATCATAGAAATGCCAATCCCCTCCTGTAACCACACCTTACACTATTTCTGAGTGTCCCTTCCAGTGTCATCTGTGAGCCTGGACACAAGGGTGGAAGGTTTCCATGGGCCTTTTCAGTTCTCCTGAAAAGACACACAGGGACAGAAAACCTTTTCCTTTTCTGTTTATGCAAGCAAACTGACATGTGCTCCCATCAAGCAGAGCCCTGGGTCTGAGTACTGGCATTGTGAGAGATGATGAATGCCTGGTGTCTGCACAGAGTGCAAAATCCCTTCTCATCTTGGAGTAAACCCCAGAATAATCCCAACCTCTGCTTTCTTTCAAAACAGGTTAAACTAATATTTTTATTTCTGAGGGAGGGGATCATGTTCTCTCCTTGTGAAGAGCCACCCGTGCACAGTGGCAGTTACATCCCACTGCAGCTGACAGCAGCATGATGTGAGCAAGAGCTTGTGTCAGAGCAGTAGGAATATTGTGGAGAGTGGGAGCTGACCAGCTGAGCATTGAGAGCTTCCAGCGCTGTGTTGAGCTGGCTTTGGAGTGTTTCCTTGGGCTCCTTGTGTTGTTCACTCATCGCTGATGCTCTAAACAAAGGCTTACAGGACTGTGGTTGAAAACGAGAACTGTGAAGTTTGAAGGGAAATGTTTTGCTGTTTCTTTCTGTTGTAGGAGGGAGAAATCGGGCCGAGTTGTTCGGCCGAAATCAAGGTGACCTTCAAACCCCTGGAAGCAGTGGAGTATCAAAGTGTGGCTTACTGCAGCATCTCAGGTACAGCTCCTTTGCCCTGCTTCTCTCCCCCTCAGTGAAGCCATGGTGCAAGCCTGAGCCCACTGGGCTCCCATGGAACTGCTGGGAAGAGTCCCTGGTCAGCAGGGCAGAGCTGGCACATCCCCAGTGGCCCTGCAGCTTCCAGGGAGTCTCCTGTGCAAGGCCGCACCACACTACTTAAAAAGATTAGTACAGCACTATAAAAAAGGATTAATGCAACATAACTTTCCAACATCACACATATAGTATTCATTTTCATATTTGCAAAAAGCTAATAATATAATCGGCATTTTTCACAGTGCTGGTAACATGGAGCTGCAACCCAGCTCTGTCTCCCCTCCCCAGGGAAGTCCTGCTCCATGATCTTTATCTGCCTCCCCCAGCAGCTCAGTAGTAGGGGAAAAGCCACTTGAAGTGGCTGGTGGATTGTCCCTCAGTTTTGGCAGAGGCTTTGAGCCAGGAGGTTCCCTTGAAGAATTCGGGCTTTGGAAACCTCTCCTGAGCTTGCAAGTGTGGAGTAAAACTACCTGCTGTGCCAGTGAACAACAAGTTATCCTCTGATCCCTCTGGGACCCCCAGGGCTTGGGGTCAGCCCTTGCTGGGGAGCGGCTGCTTGTGAGAAATAGACACTCACTTTTCATAAGTTTAGAAAGGTTGATTAAACCTTATCAAAAATACAACAGAAGACTGGATAGAGAAGATGTTACGGCACCGGGAGAAAAGGATTTTCCCCACCATGTGCTCGCCCACACAATGGGGGTTTTGCCTTTTAACCCTTTAGCCCCTCCCAAAATTCTGTCCATCGACCCCTTCTTCACTGTCCAGTGGTGGAGTTTACTTCCTCCCATCTTGATTGGAGGTCAGATGTCACCATGGTGACAAGCTGACCCTCCCAAATATCCCAACCCCGGCTGTCCCTTGATAACAACTCAGGGGGTAAAAAAACCTTTTCTTAACCTTCAGACAAATTATATTTGTCTGTTAATTGTGAGAGTCAGTGGTGCCATTGCTCATCTGTCACACTGCTGCTCCTCCCCAGGTGCTTTGCTCTCCTGCACTCGCACTTCTCTCTGCAAATACATGGCTTCTTAAACGACCTGCTGTCTTTGTCTCTCCTCTGGCTGCAGGCAGTGTCTTTTTCTGCAGTCACAGAGTGAGCTGTGTCTGGAAGAATTAATGGAGGAGAAAGAAACAGGGAAGGAGAAGGGCTCTTGTGAAGATCGTGCTGCCCTCCCGAGGGCCCCGGAGGAGAGGGCAAAGGTGCACCAAGACCCCATGTTCTCTGATGACGTTTTTTTCATTGAGCCAATGGTAAGTGATAGCTGAGGACCTCATTTTCCTCCTCTTCCTCCTCCCACCCACTCCAACCCTGGCTGTGGTCACTCGGCAGATCCTCAGCTGGCCCCACATGCTGGGAGGGAGGACATCGAGTTTGTGGTGCAGCTGCAGAGCTCGCCTAAAACTGCTAAAATGCTCAAAGCATTTCTGCCCTGGAGGCTCAGGGCAGGGCTGGGAGCCTGACAAAGCTGAGCTCTGCTGCCAGGGCTCGAGCTCAAGGGCACTCCGTGCGTGTCCTTGCAGTGTCACAGGGAGCAGTTCTTGTAGGTGGGGGCTCCCCCAACACGTGGGGTTCAGCAGAGGCTGTTGGAGCACTGCCAGCTCACATTCTGACCTAAAGCTTGCAACGGTTTGCTGGGAAAAGGAGGCCAAACTCAGCCCAAGGTTAATCATAGAAATGCCAATCCCCTCCTGTAACCACACCTTACACTATTTCTGAGTGTCCCTTCCAGTGTCATCTGTGAGCCTGGACACAAGGGTGGAAGGTTTCCATGGGCCTTTTCAGTTCTCCTGAAAAGACACACAGGGACAGAAAACCTTTTCCTTTTCTGTTTATGCAAGCAAACTGACATGTGCTCCCATCAAGCAGAGCCCTGGGTCTGAGTACTGGCATTGTGAGAGATGATGAATGCCTGGTGTCTGCACAGAGTGCAAAATCCCTTCTCATCTTGGAGTAAACCCCAGAATAATCCCAACCTCTGCTTTCTTTCAAAACAGGTTAAACTAATATTTTTATTTCTGAGGGAGGGGATCATGTTCTCTCCTTGTGAAGAGCCACCCGTGCACAGTGGCAGTTACATCCCACTGCAGCTGACAGCAGCATGATGTGAGCAAGAGCTTGTGTCAGAGCAGTAGGAATATTGTGGAGAGTGGGAGCTGACCAGCTGAGCATTGAGAGCTTCCAGCGCTGTGTTGAGCTGGCTTTGGAGTGTTTCCTTGGGGAAGAACGGGAGTATCGAAGTGTGGCTTACTGCAGCATCTCAGGTACAGCTCCTTTGCCCTGCTTCTCTCACCCTCAGTGAAGCCATAGTGCAAGCCTGAGCCCACTGGGCTCCCCTGGAACTGCTGGGAAGAGTCCCTGGTCAGCAGGGCAGTGCTGGCACATCCCCACTGGCCCTGCAGCTTCCAGGGAGTCTCCCGTGCAAGGCCAGGGCTCAGAATCCTGGGTCTGGATTACTGCTCCCAGAACAACCCAGGCAGTGCAGGGAGAGGTTTTCATGCCATGGCTTTGCCAGCATTTCCTCAAAGGCCAGAGAGCTCCAGAGCAGAACAGCTTTGGTGAACAAGCACTAAGCCCCTCTAGGCCACTGACCTCCAGAGTGTCTCCATTTGACATGGATCCATCATCAGGTGGTAGGAGCTGAGTTAGAAATGTGCTCCCTCAGCCTGGCTCACCTCCCACTGCCCAGACACCAGCAGAGCAGAGGTGGCTGAGCCCCACTGAGCCCAGGGTGTTGGTAGAAGGAGCACCCTTGGCCAGCACCTGCTTCTCTCCCTGTGTGGGAGTTGTCACCTTGCAGCTCTCAGTCTGTGGAAATAGAACACAATGCTGAGTGTCAGGAGTCGGGGACTTTAGTAGCTGGGCCAGGTAGTTTGGCAATTGCCAAACTCTTGATGAGCCAAACTTTTGATGAGCTTTTTAAATCCACTGCATGGATTTAAAGCTCCTCTAAGTGCATGGGAAGGAAACCACAGAATCACAGTATGTTAAGGATGGAATGGACCTTAAAGGCCTAGGGCAGGGACACCTCCCACTAGATCAGGTAGCTCCAAGCCCCATCCAGCCTGGCTTTGAACTCTTTCAGGGCTGGAACCTCCACAATGCCCCTGGGGAACCTGCTCCAGTGTCTCACCACCCCCACAGCAAAAAATGTCTTCCTAATATCTAACCTAGATTTCCTTTCTTTCAATTTATACCTGTTACTCTTTGGCCTGTCACTACAGGACAGCAGAGATGTTTTACACTCAGCAGACTGGTGGCTGAAATGGGAAACCAGCCCGAGCAATGGGTTAGAAATTAGAAGTCAGCCCCCCCCCGTTGCTCCCAGGGCCAGGTCTGAATGAGCTTGGTGATGCTGCCCAGAGGTGCACTGCTCTGTGTCCATGGCATAACCCCAGGGTTATGGACTCCAGTTATGTGGAGATACCACTGCTTTGCATGAAAACCCAAAGGCAGAACTTGTCCTGTTGTATTTTTTTTTTTTTTATTTCTGCCATCCAAAGCATCATCTGCCTTTTCTGGGTGTTAATTGTATCATTAGACAAGAATTCACAAGAAGGGAAGGTTCCACATGTATTTCATTTTGCTTTCTTGCTGCTGCAGGTGGAACTGATTAACCTAGGAGCTATTGATGCTCCCTTCACCTGTATCCCTTCAACTGCAAACGTGGGCTTCTGCTTCAAGTTTGCACCCGAGGAGGGCATCATTGCAGCAGGTGGGACCCAGACTATTCAGATCTCCTTCAGTGCCACCGTAGTGGGGACGTTCGAGGAAGAATTCCAGTTCAGTGTGGCTGGATCTCTTATGTCTGCAATGCTGACTATCAAGTAAGGACTCTGGGACCTTGGTGGGCACATCTGGGTCATCCCCCTCCCCCTCCTCATTTTGGGGTTGGGCAGAGGAAAGAGGTGTTTCCTGAGGTCTTAATCTCTGCTCTGATCCTGGCATTGCCTTAGTGTGAGGATGCCTCCTGCCCTGTGTGGGTACCTGGGAGCTGGAATGACTCCTCCCTGCAGGGATCTCCCTCTGCCTTGGGCCATGGCAGGCAGTGGGATGGATCAGCTCTGGGCAGCAGCTGCTCTGGGATGTCCCACCTGAACAAGGTGCAGGGCCCCCAGGGCTTTGGAGATGGGCCAGCCTGGGTGGTTCTGCAGCAGCAGCAGTGTTTGTAAAAACTTCTGTTAATAATCCATGCCAGATGGGCAGCAGCAGCCTCACCTCACCTCTCATGGCCATGCTGTGGGGCACAAGCCGTGCTCCCAGCTCCTGTGCACAGAGTGCTCTGGTGCCTCCTTTGCTCAGCCAGCAAAGGGCTGATGTGGGAGTCAGAGAACTGTGCAGCAGCAACTGTCCCAAGGACTTGGGCATCATCCCCTGGGCTGGTGCCATGGCAAGAGACAATCCTGGCCCAGCACAAGGGAGAAGGGGTGATCTCAGGGGAGGCAGAGCTCAGTGCTCAGGAGCACAGCAGCATGGGGCCTTGTCCCTGCCAGCCTGAGCCATGTGCTGGCAGGATAATGCAGTGGAAGCAGGAGAGCTGATGCTGGCTGCTCTGGAGCTTTGGAGCTAGGCTGCTGCTGTTGGGAGGCACTGGCTCAAGGCAGTAAAGAAATGAAAGCAATCTGCACCTGATTATACCAATGAGATAAGGGAGATGGATGAAAGAGAACAAGAAAGTTATTACTGAGCAAAAGTGGTGAGTAGGTCTGCCCATAGTAGAGAAACAGTTATGCTGACTTTGTTCTTGGAGGAAAAGTGCTGCTTTTTTGCTCTGGAAATCAAGAGGGAAGCTTTCACCATCAAAGAATTGATTCTCCTCTGTCCCTCCCCCAAACTTGTCATGGGATGTTTCTGCATAAGCAGCTTTCTCCTTGAGCAAGGGCAGGTGTCTCTTGTTGAGATGTGTAGAGCAGAGCCAGGGGCAGTCCTGTGAATCCAACAGAAGGCACAGGTCACTGCTCCTTGATTTTTAACCAAAGGGCAGAGTGGGCATTGATTGGCATCAACCATGAAATAAAGTCATGAGTGTTGTGCAGCTTCAAGTGCTGCTTTCAGTGGATGCTGGTGACTTCTGGAGACTGAGTTCAAGCACGGGTGAGCTGGTGTGGTAGATTCAGGACAGCCTTGTTTGGTTGTTGAAGCTATTGCTCTTGGCTGTGCCAGCTGGTGCACTGGTGACAGGATTCGTCTGTCTCCTGTGTAGAACTGTTGCTGCTCTTTTCAGGGGATGTTTGGGGCTCCCCTGGCTTCATGTCTCAGAGCTCTGTCTAGAATGATTGTGTGGGTCAAACTCTCCTGAGAAAGCTCCTCCATTACAGATGGGGAAACTGAGGCACGGAGCCATGTCGGGGTGTGTGTTCAGGGTCCTTCATGGGACCACCAGCATCCCGGGGGCTTTTCCTGCCTGCCCTGTGCCCAAAGCCCATCAGTGGCTGTTGGCTGCTGGCCACTTGGCTTTGGCTGCCTCCTGTCCACAGGGGCACTGTGCTGAGCACCTGGTGCTGTGTTGGTTTGAAACCCACAGTGCCCTGACACCAGGTTTTACACCCCTGAGCCACAACAGCTTAGCTTTAATTCCCTTTAACCAAGCCATTTCCTCCTCTGTCCTCACCATCCAGGGGGTGTGTCACCGAACTGAGGTCATACCTTGAGGTCAACAAGCTCAACTTGAGGCACATCCCCCCTGGTGAGTGTTCCCTGGGCTGGGACACAGCGTGGGGGATCTGTGTGTTCCAAAATGGAGCACTTGAAGATAAAAGTATCTGTCACTCATGGTCTGCCACAGCAGCCTCTTCAGGGTGTGAGCTCCAAGACTGCTGGGTGCCTCAGGCAGCGTTTTGCCATTGTGAGATCAAATGGAAAGGAAGGAATAGAAAGTCAGTATTTTCTGGTGTCCCTATCCCGGTTTAAAAGACAGCTGTCTGCCAAGGACCTCACTTCCTGTCCACTACCAGTGGTCAATCCACTCCGAGAGCCAGAAGTGCAGGTTGAGGTATGTGCACCTTTGCCCTCTCCTTGGAGCTCTTTTTCCTGGTGCCCTGCTTGTACTTGGCAAAGAACAAAGCTGTTTGCCTGGGATCTGACCGACTGCTTCTGGCTTTTCCTTGTTCAAATAACTCTGACCAGCTGTGGTCGGGCTGGATGCTCAGGGAATAGGTTTTCCACCAATCTGGTGCTGCGTAGCCCCCACAGTGGTTTCCCCTGGGAAGGAAAGCTGGCCTGAAAGCTGCTTCCTCAGACCTCTGTGGCCTGAGGCAATGTCCACCTTGATGAAGGGCTCCTAGTCCCAGCTCCCAGAGTGCTGCTGGAGGCCCTTTTGGCCCCTCTGCTTTGGGATGGATCCTCTCTGCAGTTGCTGCTCTCTGCTCCTTGCCTTCCTCCCTGGCATTGTGCTGCAGGATGCCCAGAAAGTCCCAACACCAGAGGAAGAGCTACCTAGTGCCTGGGCTGATGCTGAACATCTTGTTCCCTTCCCTTTCCTTCTTTTCTGAGATAACTCCTGTACTGCCAGGACGATTTCTTTCCCAGGGGTCAGCATTCAGGGCACACCTTGGATTCTTCACTCCCTTTTTTTTGTGACACTTGTTACTCCTTTTGACTTTTCCCCTGCAACATGTCCCTTATGAGTTCTGTGCTGCTTGACAACAGGACTTGTTCATCACATCATCTCCTATCCCTGCCTCCCAGAGAGTTTCTACTTTAGAGTGGAAAATGTCATTGTCTGGGCACCATGGTCCTGGGAAGTTGCCTCAAACCATTCATTAAAACTAAAGACAGTGGAGTAGATGATTAGGGATCTCTTGGGGGTTATGATGAGACTGCCCCTCAGGCAGAAATGAAACGCAGCCTTAGGTCACAAGCCACAAAGCTAAAGACAGTGATTCTTTGGGGAGCAGGTCATTGCAGGCACTGAATGCCTGTCTGGGAATGGAGCATCCAGGTCGTGTTTGACTGTGTGGGGAGCACTTGCAGCTCAGCAGGGTGACAGGCAGGCGTGGCTCACCTGTGTCCCTCACGTGGCATTAGAAACACAAGCAGAGTCACCCTGAGCACCTGCTTCAATTTAAAATGGGGAATGTGACCTGAGTCACCTGGGAGTGTTGGAAAATGTCAACCAACCCCCCAGCACTGTTGGGGAACATTCCTGATAAATACCTGGTGGAGCTGCAGAGTTTCTGGCCTTGGGCCCTGGGGTTTGCTGTGCTGGCTGGTCACTGGCTGGGTCTGCCCCTTGGTGCCTCAAATCTCACCTTTTTGCTTGCCTTCTCTGTCCTTCCCTCTCCCACTGTGCTTTTTGCATCCCCACAAGGTGTTCATCCCTGTCCTCTGTAGTTGCTCAATGCAAGCAGTTGCAGCTGCCTGCACTGCTGCTACCTCAGTGTCATCCCTGGGCTGCCTTTAGAACAGAGCTGCTCCAGCCTGGATTGGGAAGGGCTGGATCAAACCATTTCTCAGTTCTCAGCGCTCCAGCACCCACCCAGGGGCTGCATGCTGACCAGGAGCTGCTGGTGCAGGTGTCCCTCCCTCCCACTGCAGGTCCGTGTTAATGGCTATGTTATTTCCTGGATGTAGGCGTTACTCATCTAAATTCACACCGCAACCACCAAAGGAGAAGAGACCCTGTGTTGGTTCCTTGGCACAGCAGAGGAGATACATCACCATGAGAAGCGTGGAGAAGCCAGTCGGGGCCCTGAAAGAAGAGCAGGATTTTATTCAATCTTCAGGAGCAGAGGTAGATTTGCTTGTACACCTACTGCTTGTGTTGCCTCCCCAGCTTGCCACCAACAAGTCACACTCATGCTGACCTGGCTCCTAGTCCCAGCTCCCAGAGTGCTGCTGGAGGCCCTTTTGGCCCCTCTGCTTTGGGATGGATCCTCTCTGCAGTTGCTGCTCTCTGCTCCTTGCCTTCCTCCCTGGCAGGATGCCCAGAAATGCCCAGAAAGTCCCAACACCAGAGGAAGAGCTACCTAGTGCCTGGGCTGATGCTGAACATCTTGTTCCCTTCCCTTTCCTTCTTTTCTGAGATAACTCCTGTACTGCCAGGACGATTTCTTTCCCAGGGGTCAGCATTCAGGGCACACCTTGGATTCTTCACTCCCTTTTTTTTGTGACACTTGTTACTCCTTTTGACTTTTCCCCTGCAACATGTCCCTTATGAGTTCTGTGCTGCTTGACAGCAGGACTTGTTCCTCACATCATCTCCTAGCCCTGCCTCCCAGAGAGTTTCTACTTTAGAGTGGAAAATGTCATTGTCTGGGCACCATGGTCCTGGGAAGTTGCCTCAAACCATTCATTAAAACTAAAGACAGTGGAGTAGATGATTAGGGATCTCTTGGGGGTTATGATGAGACTGCCCCTCAGGCAGAAATGAAACGCAGCCTTAGGTCACAAGCCACAAAGCTAAAGACAGTGATTCTTTGGGGAGCAGGTTGAAACCATCACAAAGTATAAAAACACACTACAACAAACTAACATATCCTTTGCCTTCTCAGCTATCCAGTAAGACTGGCTCAGCAGTTCTTTTCTTCTACATCAAAACTTGCTTTCATTTCTATTCCTTCTTCAGATTCTACATTCAAAAATGTTTCTGCCAAGCACATTTATCTGTGAGACATCCTTGTCAAACTTCCATCCTTCCCAACAAGGGCAGTGATTGTCCTGCTGTCCTGGGCACTGGTGAGGCCGACGCAGCAGCTTTCTGCGATACTTCATGGTATCGTAGGAGAGGAACCGACCTGCAGGGAGGAAGAGGACACCTTTCAAAGACAAAATCCTGTGTTCCCAGCAGCTCTGCCTCCTGCTGCAGGTGGGTGGAAGAGAGCTGGGATGCACTTGGAGCATCTCTGGCCAAGTACTTTCTTCTAGCAGGAAACAGAGCGTCTGGGAGCAGGGTCTCCGCCTGCAGCACACACTCCTGGGCCAAAGCAGGAGAGCTGGTTTTAGACAGTGACTTTGCATTTGCCCTGCAGTGGGGAACTGCACACAGACAGTGGCTGCAGGGCAGCTCACTCGTTACACCACTGTTTTTCCCAGTCTCAGAGTCCTCAAAGAGATGGCCTGATGTCCCCCTTCCCAGTCCTGACCCAGCACGTGGCTGTCCCCAGAGCCTGGCTCAGCTCCTTTGCAGAGCAGAAGTGGCAGAGCAAGAACAGAAGGGGCTGAAAGGCAGAGGGGGACAAGGAGAAAACTCCAGCTGCAGCTGGGAAGATGCTGATGAAAGTGCATGTGTGGACAAGGATGAAAAAGCAATTCATGTTTTGGAGTGAAGTGGCAGGGTCTTCTCCCCAGGCCCTCAGCAACCAAGTGAAATGCTCTTACGCATCAGAGTGGTTGAATATGGCTCCTTCACTGGTTCACTCTCTGCAGCTTTCTTCTCCCAGGAGTATTTCAGGGCTACTTCCCCTGTGTTGTGCATTGTGAAACTGAAAAGCAAGAAGGAGCAATTAGACAAAAACAAAAAGTCCAATAAGTATAAAGCAAATAGTACAGTAATATTGTCTGATGGACTTCTGGTACCACTTTCTCCTGAGGAGCATTTTCTTCCCCAGGCAACCCTGCCATGCTCAGACTGCTGTCCTGGGTGGCCCAAGAAAGTATTTCAAAGTCTGGAAGTTTAGAGGAAAGGGCCAACATGGTGCTCAGCACATTGAAGCTAAGGGGCTTACTCTGGGCTTTAGGTCTTGGTTTGACTGCAAACTTATTCTTGAGCAGATGAGGACAGGTGACCTGCAGTGAAAGCAAAGCCATGGCTGTTCTCAGCAGAAACCTATGGCAGCATTGAGCCTCTCCTGACCACCATCTCCTGCTTGGATCAGAGGGTTTTGGGAAAGCTACAAAAGGCAAGCCTCAGAGACAGCAGAACTGTGATTAGAGCTAAGCAGTAGCCATAAGGTTTGTCAGCAGAAAAATTATGTACGTGTGCTTATAGCGGTTGGATGGAACTACTGTCAATAAGCTTTTGCTTGTGTGATTGGTCAAAAAACTTTTAAAGTAAGTTGTAACATTAAGTTCTTTATCTACTGCTAGGGATGTGAGCTGCTGGCATCTTCCCTTTGTCATAAGCTGTGATGAGTCCTGATCTCCATGGAGCCTCTTCCCAAGCCAGCCACACTACCTGTGTGCAGGTCTCTGCTTTCACCCGAGAGCTGGTGTTGCACTGGGGCCCTGAAGCTGTCTCTTAAATGAGACTCTGCAAAGTGGCTGTCTCTTCCTCCTAGCATAGGAAATGGCTTGTTTTTCGGGTGCCTCCACAAACTCCTGAACAGCCTCACCTCCCAGCAGGGTTGGCAGGAATCACATCCCCCTGGATGTGCCGCACACTCCCCACGAAGCAGAGAAGATAAGAGGGGATCTGTCTCACTTGCACATTGTCAGTGTGGCAAGCAGGGCTGGAGCTCTGTGGCGTTGCATGTTTTAAGTTGAAGTTGTTATGAAAATTAATTATTCTTTATTAGTTTAAGAAATGGTTTGTTCCTTTTCCCCCCCATGTAAACCCCTCATGATGGTTTGTTCCAAAGTTGTTTTTCCCCTGTTTTTCCTGCCCCTGGCCTGCTCATCAAAGTGTGCTCTGCCGAGAGGAGAACAGGTAAAAGACAATGGAGAATGAGCCTATTGCAAATGGGTACAGACAGCCCATGTTCCAAAACTGGATAAGTCAGTCTCAGCAGCGAGTGGGACCCATTGTTTCAGGACTGGTTTCTATGGGAAAACAGTCTTGTCCAGTGAACACACCTGCAGGCAACACCTGGCAAACATCCTGCTTCAGTCAGCCCAGCACCTGTGTTAGAATTATAGGGGTCTCAGTCCTTGGGAGGGGGCTCAATCTCTGTCTATCACGGTGGTCATGAGGCAGATGAGGAATTTTCCGTGGGGGATCACCAGAGTTACCCCAGAAAGTTCATTTGGCCAAGAGGCGGGGAAATCCATGGGCTGTTGTGTTGAGCGGGGATCGTGAAGCAGGTGTAAGTGTACAGAGCAAGCTCCTTGCCAGGCCCTGCTCGAAGCAGTGTGCCATGGTGCACTGCAAACACAGCTGCAAACTTGGCAAGCATCCACCTCCCCAGGCCAGAACTCCAGTCAGGGGCTTCAGGGTCCTGGTCTGTGTCCTTGCAATGGCTGTGAGGCAAAGGAGGGAAACTTCGGACTGTCTCTTACAGCCCCTCCGGCTACAGCTGCACTTTGCTCCAAGATGCTCTTCTGCATCCATTTCCACGCTCAACACCTCCATCTCTCCTGTGCTCCATCCAGGCTTTCAGCATCGAGCCGCAGTCGGGTGTGCTGCAGCCAGGAGAGAGCCAGCAGGTGTCCTTCACCTTCTCTGGCCACCAGGACATCCTCGCCGGTGTGAAGGCGCTGTGCCACGTGGGCGAAGGCCTGACCTGCGAGGTGGAGCTGATCGCCGCACGGGTCAGCTACTCCCTGAGCCGCCGGGAGATCGACTGTGGCTTACAGGTACCACACGTGGCCCCTGGCACAGCTCCTTGCCTTGGAACCACGGCCAGCGGGTTCCTGCCCGCCTCGGTCCAGGGCTCGCTCCCCTTCCCAGCCCCTTTGTTGGCTCTGGGGCTTGGAAGTACAACCTTTGAGGGACACATCCGGCATCCAAGCTGGTTTAAAATGGCCATCTCCACAAATGCTGGGAATGCCTCTTTTTCAGGGTACCTAACACTGCCTCCTGGGCCAGGCAGGGTCCCAGTGGGGGTGTCTGAGGGGCATGTCTCTGAGACCTCCCTCTGCTGATCCACTGCTAAAGCCTGACCTCCAGGGAGATGCTCTTGTCTAAAGCTCTTGCTTAATTGACAAATAATCAAGGGAAGAAGTTGGGCTTCCAGTCACTATAGTTGGAGAGAGTGTCCCAGAATAATCCCCACTGCAGTCTTTTTCAGTTGAAAGCCCACAGATATTTCCAGCTGCTGGCCCTGTCTGTGTTGCCCTGTGTGACTCCCTTGTTGCATGCATGTTGCTTGCCAGTACTTGCATGCAGGTGCCTTTTCTCCTGGAATGCCTCAGTGCTGTCTCTGCTTCTCCTGGCTGTTGGTGACCCCTCAGAGTGCAGAGGGCCTGTGTCCCCTGGTTCATTTATTACTGGCCCTCACATGGTTGTTACCACACCTCTGTGTGCTGCCAGAGCTCCCTGGTGCTGTGCAGGTGCCCTGTGCCTGGGGGTTCCCCCTGTTCCCAAGTGCCCCTATCTCCTCCCTGCTCCCTGCTCCCTGCTCCCAGCTCCCAGGATGTGTCTGCTTCCAGCCCCAGGAGAGAGGAAGGAGATTCCCAGCAGCAGGCCTGGGTCTGTAACTTCCCTCTCCTGTGCTTTCTCTCCAGATCTTTAATGAAGTTGGTCACAGCACGGTCACCCTGGAGAACACTGGCAGGACTGAATTCAGCTGGGTGCTAAAGCCTTGCCCTGAAGACAGGCATCGGCCTGGTGTGTTTCTGGTCAAGCCCACCACTGTAAGTAGCACAAATGACTGACCCCAGCCCTGTGCCAGGTGGCCCAGGAGAGCGTTAAAGGGAAAAAAGAGCAGGGGGGGAAAGGGGGAAGGAAGTCAGAGGGGAAAACAGACCCAGCCATGAGAGAGAGAGAGGGCTGTCAGCAATTTCTGCTGGGGGCAGAGGAGGTCAAACAAGTGCTCTCCTGATAGACTCCCCCACGGCCTTGGTGGTGGGTGGCTGTGCTGTCACAGGGCAGACACCGGCGGGAGGCACAGGTGTGTTGGTCACTGTCCTGTCCTGCTGTAACGGGGGCAGAGGAGAATTCTTTTTGATACATTTCTCGGACAAAAATAAGGCACAAACACAGCAAGTATTAGCAGCATCCCAGCACTGTCCAAGCTTCTCAGTCCTCCCTGGATGTCTTTGAGCCAAAGCAGCGCTTCTGCCTTTGTCCCTCCCCGCGGTGGGAAGAGGAAGCAATTGGCTTTTCCATTTCTTCATGCCTGTCTCCTGCAGGGAATGAGAGGAGCTGCTGGCCCTGCTGAGAGCAGGAATTTCTCTTCCACAGTGGCAGCAGAAGAGCCTTTTTTTGTTGAAGCAGGCTCTTGCTGGCAGAGGGCAAACCCCATGAGCAGCAGAGCTGTGCTCACATCGGGCTGTGCTGGGGCTGCAGCCTTATGAGCCATGGGTCAGAGGCTCGACCTTTTGGGCACAAGGAAGGCAGAAGGTGTGAGAAGGGAAGGCCACTCCTCAGTTAAAATTTAAAGAAAATTGAAGAAGAGACAATAGGGGACAAAGTCAATAAGGCAGAAGGAACAGCGCTGGGTGCTTAGCTGCAGCCAGAGGCACACCAATCAACACAGCAGCACCCCTTATATACCCTGGGTATTGCATCAGCCTAATACATATTTACAAATGGTTATGCATATTCAAATATTTTAACGTAGTTCCTCCTCTGTCCCACCTTTTTGGAGCATGTGCAGTTGTCCTAGTGGTGGTCATGTGTTGCTTTTCAACATATTCAACAGGTTTCCATTGCTTCACTGGTTAAATGTTAATATTACAACAACTCTTCACCAACAGTGGTATCACAACAGAACATTTGCATTAAAAGAACTCTAAACTTTAGCAAAACTTCTTTTACAAAAGTCAACATTATAAAACACATGTATTTACTCTAACAGTAGTGAAAGCCAACACTGTAATATCTTTATCACAAAGGTGATGTGGTCTGATGGTTTCTTCTAGATGAGAACCTGTCTCCTCAGCCTGTCTGTCCCCGGAGCCATCCCCATCAAACACTCTGATGCATTCCCTCCCTCTTCTCCTGTCCCTGCAGGGCTCCATTGCACCTGGCAAGAAGAAAGTGCTGAAATTCTATTACCTGCCGGGATTACCAGGAGCTTTCAGCAGGATTTACCAACTTAAAGTGGGTGACCTGGAACCAGAAACAATCTTCCTGAAAGGAGAAGCGACCTGCCCCATGATCAGTGTGAACCTGCCCTGGATCATCAAAGGTGGGCACTGCCTGTCTGCCCCAGGAAGGGCCCCTCTGGTTTTGTTCCCTACCCTATGCCCACAGGGCAGCTCATGCCAACCTCCACCAAGCCTGGAGGGTTGCAGCACTCCCAGACCAAGTCAAGCCCCCTGGTTGCTTCATGAGTCTTGAGCAGAGGATCCCACGTGGGCTTTGTCCCAGGAACCGTCCTGCAGAGCTTGCCAGCACATCTGGCAGGGTCCCGAAGGATGATGGCTAGACTGAAAGGCTTGGGAAAGCTGTAAGAGAGGCTGGCAGGGCTTCTGGCAGGGTTGGGTTTGTGTGACATTGCAGGGCATGAGATGCTCCTCGGTGGGGAGAGAGATGGCTGGGAGTGGACACGAGGATTCAGAGAGGAGCAGCAGCATCCACTTTCCATAGATGGCTTGAGGGATTTCTTTCTGGAAGAAACCAACATTGGGAGGTGGGGACTTCCCAGCTTAAATGGGACTGGCGCTTTGCTCATGCTTCTCTTTGTGGATGTTTTCTTCTTTCAGAAAATGAAGAATATGAGAAGCCACTGGAACAGCCTGTAAAACACCCGCAACAGTACAATCAGAGCAACAAATTACAAGTTGTTCAGAAGAAGACTCAGAGCCTGAAAACTCAGCCCTTGGAGACTGGGAATCAGAAGACTCGGGACCTGCAGCCCCGCCTGCTTGGCTCTGGCACTGCAGTAAGAACAGCTGCAGCCCCCTTTGGCACATGCCACCTTCTCCATGTCACCTGAGCCCCTTGCAGCCCACAGCAGCTTCCTGGTGCCCTGATGGCACCTGGGACCTTCCTGCCCACTTACAGCCATGTGTCACCTCAGCATTCCCCTAGGGCTGCCACTCTGGTCATGGTCTCCTCTGGGGCTGCACCAGCTTCCTGGCTACCCCAGAGAGAGATCCTGAAGGCCATGCTCCAGGGATGGAGTTGATGGTGCTTTGAAGGAGATGCAGCTCATTGCTGGGGAGTTCCTTGGTCCCAACCCAAGCCCTGCCAGGTTTACAGACCTTAACAGCAGCTGCCTGATTGTGCCCTGGGGCTGTGCTGGCAGTGCTCATCTCCAAGAGGCACCAGCTTGCTCCCAGTTCCCTTTCAAGACAGCTTTTGTCCAAGCTGCCTTGGTACTGGCTGGGGGAAGGGAAGTATCTGGAGCCCTGGAAGGCTCCTGGCTTGTCTGTCTGCCTGGCCAGAGCAGCTTTGCTAACAGTGTCTGGGCAGGCAAAGATGCTGGAGTTGCTTCCCTGGAGATGAGGTGCTGGATAAGAGAGCAGGAGGTGCCACAGACACCGAGCAGCCAGACAGAAGGACCCCACACCCCCTCCCAACAAGAGCAGGGTGGGATCCTGTCCTGGTTTAGGACAAATTAGGGGAAATCTCCAAAAGGGAGCCCCCTAAAAAAAACCTCCAACCACCCCTCCCCAAATACCGGGTTTGGGAAGGAATTCCTCGGAGGAGCACAGTGGAAAACAAAACCTATTTATTAACAAATAACAAAAGAACACTCCCCAACACAAGAAAAGAAAAGAAAACCAGGCAGTGCTGTGGAGGGCGCTGAGCTTCTCTCGCAGACTCCGGGGGTCCTGGACGCCGGGGGTCCTGGACGTCCCAGGTCAGATCCGGAGCCGGTCCAATATCTTCGGGGGAGGGTAAGAAAGAGGGAATGAAAGAAAAAGGAAAAAAAAACAGCGTAGAGAGCAGAAAGTGGCAAAAAAGCAGCTATCAGCTAGCAGCCGAGGCAGGAGCAAGCAAGCAATCAAGCAAGCCAGCCAAGCCAAGCAGCCAAAAGCAAAAGCCAAGGTGTCTGGTCACACTCACCCCTTCCTCCCCGCCCCGCCGTGGCGAGACGGCCGGGGGGAGGAAAAGGCGCAGCTGCCAGACAGAACACACGATATTGGGATAAAGGCTGTCACCCCACAACACATCCTTTCTCAGATGCAAGCTGGGCCTTGGGAAGGACCTTTGCTAACCAGCCACTGTCTTCCCTTTCTGCAGCCAAGCACTCAGCTGCAGATGCACAAAGTGAGGATGCTGGTAGCGGAGGCTGCTCTGGAGCTGCAGGAAAAGCTCACATACCATGCCCCAAAGAGCAGGTTCTCTGAGAAGAAGCAGTGCCAGAGCCTTGTCAAGTGAGTAGGGACTGCCATCCCCATCTCCAGGTGCTCTGTGGGGAACACCCAGCAATGTCCCCTTCTCCTGAGTGCTCCTTGGGTCTGCAGAGCTGGGAACAGCCTGGACTTCAGAAAGGGTCTGCTCCTGGTGGCTGTGATCTGGGGCTGCACCAGCTTCCTGGCTACCCCAGAGAGAGATCCTGAAGGCCATGCTCCAGGGATGGAGTTGATGGTGCTTTGAAGGAGATGCAGCTCATTGCTGGGGAGTTTCTTGGTCCCAACCCAAGCCCTGTCAGGTTTACAGACCTTAACAGCAGCTGCCTGATTGTGCCCTGGGGCTGTGCTGGCAGTGCTCATCTCCAAGAGGCACCAGCTTGGTCCCGGTTCCCTTTCAAGACAGTTTTTGTCCAAGCTGCCGTGGTACTGGCTGGGGGCAGGCAAGTATCTGGAGCCCTGGAGGGTTCCTGGCTTGCCTGTCTGCCTGGCCAGAGCAGCTTTGCTAACAGTGTCTGGGCAGGCAAAGATGCTGCAGTTGCTTCCCTGGAGATGAGGTGCTGGCTAAGAGAGCAGGAGGTGTCACAGACACCGAGCAGCCAGACAGGAGGACCCCACACCCCCTCCCAACAAGAGCAGGGTGGGATCCTTTCTCAGGTGCAAGCTGGGCCTTGGGAAGGAGCTTTGCTAACCAGCCACTGTCTTCCCTTTCTGCAGCCAAGCACTCAGCTGCAGATGCACAAAGTGAGGATGCTGGTAGCGGAGGCTGCTCTGGAGCTGCAGGAAAAGCTCTTGCTAACCAGCCACTGTCTTCCCTTTCTGCAGCCAAGCACTCAGCTGCAGATGCACAAAGTGAGGATGCTGGTAGTGGAGGCTGCTCTGGAGCTGCAGGAAAAGCTCACACACCGTGCCCCAAAGAGCAGGTTCCCTGAGAAGAAGCAGTGCCAGAGCCTTGTCAAGTGAGTAGGGACTGCCATCCCCATCTCCAGGTGCTCTGTGGGGAACACCCAGCAATGTCCCCTTCTCCTGAGAGCTCCTTGGGTCTGCAGAGCTGGGAGCAGCCTGGACTTCAGAAAGGGTCTGCTCCTGGTGGCTGTGACACGCTACACGTGAGCAGCAGGGTGTCCTCCCTTCCCCAGCACCACGCTGAGCTTTGGACTGCTCAGCTCCCCACAGGTGTGGGGTTCTGTCCCTAGAGCTGGGGGACCCAGTGCAGACCTTCAAGCCCTTCCAGACAGCATAAATGCTGTCCCTGCTGCCTAGCTCTGCAAGAGACAACTCCTAGCTGATGTCTTGGTTCCAACCAACTGAGCACACTAAACAAAAGGAGAAGGGAACTGCACAAGTCAGCAAACCCTTTAACTCTGAAAATCAGATGGCTTGAACCCTGATGGGGTGGCAGGGCTTATCTTAGTGGATGCTTTGTTTTTCTGCCATCTTCACCCATTCCTCCTCCTCTGAGGACAGTAGCTCCCTGTCTGCCTGCCCTGTGTGAGGTTTTCCCTCCAGCTCTAGGCTATGGGGGCCACGCTTGGTTTGGCTGTGGGTGCTCTCAGCACCGTATCAGTGTCTCAGAGCACGAGGAGAGCTCACACGATTGGTTTCTGTGCCTAGAACAAATACATACATCACAAGCTGCAGGCACTGGAGGATGAACCTTGTCCCTTTGAAGTGACACCCTCCCAAGGAACCCTTGATCCAGGACGGTGGCAGAACTTACAAATCCAGTTCACACCCAAAGAGGAGGTGAGATTGGCAGGTGTCAGCCCCGGAGGCCTGTCAGGGCTGTCTGGAAATGAGGGCCTGGTACAGAGTGTGGTAGGAGCTCTGCCTTCACAGGGAGCTTTCTGCAAGCCCCGTACTCAGCATGGCTCAGTCCAGCCCACAGAGCACTGCCGTGAGATGGGCTTTGAAATGCCCACAGGGAGCTTGCACAGAGAGCATCAGGGCTCTGAGGCTGCCTCTTGGCACGTGGGGGGATGTGCCCAACGCCCCTCAGCCTCCCCCTTGCCTGGCTGTATTTGCATCTGCAACACTCGGTGCAGAGCAGCTGCACACTCGCTGAGGATAATCCTGGAATGGCTCATCCTGCTGCAGAACTGACAGACCAAACAGCCAGCAGACACCTTCCTGAGCACAGCAGGACAGTCACCTGTAGTGGTGTGCTGCCAGCAGTCCCTGGGGCTCTGGCCTGCCTCACATTCCTAATGCAGCTGGGGATTCAACTTAAAGGATGGAGCATTCCCAAAAGTGGTTTGCCTGTGGCCACTGGTCTCAGAAACTGGCAGTGTGTACCAGCATGGACACGAGTGCTTCTGTGCCCACAGTCGGTCCCAGGGTTCTTTTAATTACTTGAGAGATGTAACCATCTTGTGTCTGCTTGGACCAGAGCCAAACACAAAGCAGGGAAGATGACCCTTATTTCTGGCCAGCAAGTGCTCATTTGCCTCTCTCCTGGAGCTGCCGTTTGCCTGATGCAGCAGTGCCGGGCTGGTGTCTGGACACTGCAACCCCGAGGGCCCTTTCCATGAGCATTGCACTCCTGCATGACTAGGTGAAAACGCCTGACAGTCCATTGTGCATCCATCTGATACCCAAATACCCAGTTTGGGTGCACACCAGGATTCATCCCAGTTACTCAGAGCCAGGACACAGATGCTGTAGTCCCTAGCATAAATAAATATCTGGTTTCCATTCACCTTGGAAGGACTGATAACACCCTGACCTTAGGGCAAGCGTTGTTGTATTTGGGGTCCTGTCACCTGGGACTTCATGGATGAGTTTTCTGCACTTTTCTTTTTTCAGAGGCCTTACAAGAATGAGCTGAAGCTCAATGTCTGTGGGAGCAGCAGTCACTTAAAGCTGCACCTCACAGGACAAGGTCTGGAGCCACGGTTGGAGTTCAGCCCGCCAGCACTAAAGATGGGACGGGTGCTGGTGGACAGCGATGGGGTGGAGGCCACAGTGGTGGTGAAGAACCCGTGTGACTTCCCCATTGAGTTTTACTCCCTGGACTTTGATCAGCAGTACCTTGAGGAGGAGAAGGTGAGAAGGCTGGTCTGGTCCCCATGTACGTGCTGCCCAAGCTTCACAGCACTCCAGCATTCCCAGGCTTGTGCCAGGGAGATGGAGGCAATGGCCAGGGCAAGGCCAGCTCTGCTGACATGCTGTGGGAAGACTTAAATAGTTGGTGTTGTTGGGAGGGAGGGAGCAGACAGAAATGGGGTTTGTTGAGTGTGTGAGATGAAAGGCGAGAAAAGGAATCTTGCTATGGTTTCTCTTCCCTACACACACAGATCCTGCGGATAGCACTGGGCTCTGAGCACCAGAAGAGCTTTTTAATGTCTCCACGCGCCGTGGGTGGGACGCTGCCCCCAGAGGTGCTGGAGAAGTATTAAGCATAGGAGAGGCTGAAGACTCAAGAGGCAGAGCTGAAGGCCATGGCAGAGTCCCAGCCTTCAGCTGAAAACAAAGGTCAGAAGGCAAAGAAGGTGAACAAGAAGGCTAAACAAAACCGTCGAGGCCAAAGGAGTCTTCAGTCATCTCGGCTGGAGACACAGAGCGAAGTTACAGAAGAGGCAGCCAGAGATGAGCATGTCGGGGTGCCATGCCTGGACATGCAGGTCGCAGATCCAAAGGCCACGACTGGGGAGATCCTGAGTGATGGGAATCTGCCAACAGAAGACCAGGTAAAACCCTGCAAGGCTCAGATCTTGAGCTTGCCGTGGTCATGGGCCCTGGAGCATTGTGTCCCCACAAGTGATAATGGCACAGAGCCTTGTCCAGGCCCCTGATGATGTTCCACGATGACTCTGTATCATCTGTGTGGACGGGGAGGTTATCACCCTCCCTCCGATGGGCAGAAAGTGGGAGTGCTCTGTGTACAAGTCTGTTCAGAGCTTCCCAGCCTGGAAATCATTATAAACAGTCCAGGACAAGGCAGCTCATGGTCATTGTTTTCTTCAGCTGAGTCACTTGGGAGAGGTTTCTCTCCCAGTCCCGCTTGTAGTTCTTGCCTCTGCTCTGGAGCCCGCTCAGCCCACTGGGCACAACAAAGCACTTGTACTTCACACAAGTCAAAAACCCCATTGCCAAAAGCTCAGTGCCTTTAAAGGAGGAGTTGTGAGGATGAAGGTGACAGAAGGATAAGCAGGATTTTCTTTTCTGTTTTAGATGCTGAAACATCTGGGGCAGCATCCCAAAGGGCCTCCCCTTCCCCCTGCTGCTGTGCTCTCCATAGTGGAGTACCCAGAGGAGAGGTTGGGCCCTGCAGAGCGTGTGGAGCCCTTCACCATTGTGGCACCTGAAGGTGCTGCCATGGAAGACAATCTGGTGGGTGCTCCAGTGGTGCTGGCACTGAAGGTGCCAGGGCAGGGACCAGGCTAGATGGGGGCACGGGGGACAGGTTGGATGGAAGGGGATCATTGTGGAGAGGTAGTGAAGACGTGATGGAGACCCGTGTCTGCAGGTCTCCTTTTTCTCAGGGGTGGGACAAAAGAGACAGCTCTGCTGGAGTCAGAGCAGTTCTGTAAGACAAGAGGGAAAAAAATCACTTAAACCCTCCACTTCCCTTGAGGAGAGGGTCCTGAGTGAGCAGAGGTGTCCTAGGCACAGCAAACTCCAGTAAGGAAGACCAAGTCCATGGGCAGGTGGACTTATTTATTTATTCTCTCTTCTGCTGGTGAACAAACCCCCATTTTGCTTTCCAAGATGTTGTCTCAGGGCTCAGCTCTCCCTCCCTTTTCTCTCTCCCCTTAGGCCAAGGCCCCAGATGTGGAGGGTGGTTCTGCCAAGGGCCAAACAAAGACGGGTAAAGTGACCAGCAGAGACAGCTGTACAAAGGAGAATCTGATCTCCACACAGAGAACAGAAAGTCTCCAGGATTCCTCCACCACAAGATCCAAAACTCTGCTGGAAAGTGCCTCAGTCCCCACAGAATTCTTCAGGTGAGCTGCAAGGGAGGAGGTGATGCCTCTGCTTCTTGGTCCTCTTGCCAAAGAAGGTCCATCATC
>NW_024525345.1:85747-88687 GCF_017590135.1 Pyrgilauda ruficollis | reverse complement strand
GCCACCAGGAAGGGTTATGGCTTTCTGACTGCATTTCCTACTTGGAGCATCTCATATCTCCTCCTTCCCAACTTTTCTGCCCAGGGTGGTGTTTCCACAGTGGAGGAAAACCATGCAGAAAGATGAAGTCATCTTCAAGGAATATGTTGAGAGCACAAAGCAATTCCACTTTGGACCTCTACCGTGTGGGAAATCAAGAGAGTGGTATGTGCTCCCTGCTGGGCCTTGTACTTTTCTGGACATGCCTGGAGAGACAGGCTGTCCTGTGGCACAGGGAACGATCCTGGGAGACACATGGGTTGGAAGGACCACAGATGTGTGAACTTGAGCAGATAAGAGGCAAATAGCCTTGCAGGAGATGCTCTGCCTACCCAGTGGGTGCCTTGGTGGCCAGAGCCGCCTGCTGCTGCCAGTCCAAAGGTGACTTGGGAGGCAGCGTCTGTTCCCCTCCACATCTCAGCTTCAACCCTTAGGAAATGAACTTTATGGTGGTTTTTGAAGTGCTTTGAGCTCTGCAGGTAGCCTGACCGAACAATTATTCTGTAGATGGTTTTGTAAACCTTTCAATTAGCTGTAATTATGAATAAGATTTTATTATTGACCTGCCAGTGGGTGTTGGGGGTAACGTCCAGCAGGAATTACATTTTCCTGTAATGACATTGCATCCTCACTGCTGGATAAAGTCACATTTGGAAAAACACATTTGTTTCAATGACAAAACACTTTGTCATTGAAGCTATTGTGTATTTCTGCAGTTACTGTCACTTCTTTCTAATGCCATTTAACTTTAAGTTTTTGTCTCCATGGGAGCTCGGGAGGGCTAGGGCTATTTTGAGAACCCAAGTAAATGAAATCAAAATAGTTTAAAAAACGTACACTCCTTAGCCAGACTGATGGATGGTCTGGCATTTCTGCTTGCCTCTTTAACCCTTTCACTCCAAAGTCATTTCCACACCTGAGAGAAGGGTCATTTGTTGTCTTTTTTGCATTCCTCTTGGCAATTGATGCTTTCTATTTCTTTCTCAGATTTTGAGCTAACCCATAAAATCCAAAGCAGTTTCATGACTTTTATGAAAGAAATGAGCTAAACTGCTTTTCCAAAAGCCTTTCTTTATACCCTGTAGGGAAGGCACCCCAAGAAAGGAGGGGAAAGAACCCATGTGCCTGGTGTACTGTTATTTTTCTAGGCACCTTTGAATTTACATGGTATTAAAAACTCTTGAGATGGCCTGAGCATCATCAGGCTTCTGGGCTGGAGGCACCGAGTCCAGGGGAAGGCATCAGAGTAAGGCAAGGATGAGCACACGCCCATGCACCTGGCTGGGATCCATTTCCCTCACTTGTCTCTCAGCATCACTTCCTCAGGTGCCCACGGTGCTCTCCTCAGTGTGTGGCAAAGGCAAGAGTCTGCTCTGCAGCCTTTTCCCCTTTTGTGGACAGGTACAAGGCCCAGAACTGTCCTGGCAACTCGGAGAATCTAACCATCCTCAACAACTCCCCCGCGGACGTGGAGGTCCAGTTCTCCTTTGAGAATGCTGGGGAAGCAGAGACGTTCCTTCTGGACCCTGCCAGCATGACACTGAAACCAAAGGAGAAGCAGGTGCGAGAAGGGCAGGTACAGCAGGCACCGTAGAAGTGCCCAGAGGCTGCTCCTCCTGCTCACACACAGTGCTCTTTCTATTTCTTCCCGTGGGGCCGGCTCCAGGAGCTGACCATTTGGGCATACCCCACTTCCCCTGGCTTCCTGGAAGACAAACTCATCTGCAGCGTTGGGAAGAACCCCGACCCAGTGGTCTTCAGCCTGTGCTGCCGTGGCGTGGACATGAAGCTGGAGGTCAGCCCCCTGGAGCTGTCTTTTGACAGACTGCTTCTGCACAGGTCAGTCATCCCACAAGCACTCCAAGACTTGTGGCAAAAAGTTTGACTCTGGTGTTGTAGGGAGCTCCCGACGCTAGGAATAATGTGCTCTGATTTTAGGATTTAGAAGGTTGAACAATTGTTTTATTAAAATTATATTATATTACACTAATAGTATATTAAAATTATATTAAAGAGATAGTATACTATGTTAAGGAAAAACTCGTGACTGTCTTTAGAGAGTGAGACAGGTTTGAGTGATTGGTTAATCACTCAAAACAACTTTTACCTGTGCCTAATAATAAATCACTTTCAGTAAACAATTTCTAGAACACATTTTACAGGTGTAGAACAACAGGAGTAGTGAATAGAGATAAGAATTGTTTTCTCTTCTTCTCTGAGGTTCTCACCACCTTCTCCAGGAAAAAAATCCTTGGGAACTTGTGCTTGCTGCTCTCTGTGAAGAGAGCTGTGGCCACGCTCTGGTTTCCAGGGCATGGATGGAGCTGCTCCAAGTTGCATTCAGTGGCGAGGCTGGTGTGAGCACCCAGCAGCTGATGCCAAGTGCCTTCCTGTCTCTGCAGGACTGACAGCAGGACCTTGGTCCTGAGAAACAACACCCTGCTGCCCATGGCCTGGCAGCTCCGTGGGCTGGATGACCTATTTGAGGACTTCTCCTTCTCACAAGATAAGGGCATCATTGATCCCCACACAGAGTTTCAAGTGACGCTGCATTTCCAGGCCGAGCAGATTGGCAGCATCGAGAAGACTCTCCGACTAGAGGTGAGAGGGACTGTGTCCTGCCTGGCCGAGCAGGGCACAGCGAGCACAGGGGCAGAGTCAGGAAGAGCTGCACCTGACAGACACAAGGGTGCTGTGACCCCAACTTCTGCCTCTACACGGCGTTTGCCAGAAGGTGCAGTGCATCCACATCCCCCCACATAAGCAGACACTGCATCCTGAGCCGGTGCCACAGCCTTGTCCCTGTGAATGGCTGAAGGTTGTTGTTTGCTTGTACAGACTGCAGCATGATCTCTGCATTGGACTTTGTCTGAAGCTCTTGCATAGTGCAATAAACTCTCC
>NW_024525345.1:24777-84669 GCF_017590135.1 Pyrgilauda ruficollis | reverse complement strand
CAATGGCTAGAACCTGTTTCCATGCTGGCTACCTCATGGTAAATACACACTCTGGGCTCTCCAATGTCAATTATTTTACCAGAGAATCCAGCCACAAACCAGCAGTTCTTCACAGCTCAGCTGGAGCCCGAAGGAGAGCCCCAGAAATTTCAGCCACTGAAATGCTGAGATTCATTGCCTTTCTTTGGTGGTCACCTCCTTTCTCTTTCTGAGACTGTATAGGAGGAAATGAAAACTTTTGGTGTCAAGGTTTCTTGCAGCAAGCTCGTGATTATCTGCACTCTCTGTCAAGATCCAGGATTCCCTGAGCAGAGCTGGACTCTCCCTTTTCTTCTTTTCTGGTCCTATGCAAACTCCTGGCTGTGCTGGTGACACCTGTGCTTTTAACTGCAGAGATCTCCATTCCTTCCCTTCCTCTCCAGGTTCACACTGGAGGGTGCAGGTCCCAGGATGCAAGCCTTGGCATCCTACTTCACTGTTGAGCCTCAGTCAGGCGTGCTGATTGCCTCCCAGCCACACTGGTGTGAATGTTGACATGCTCTTCAACCCAACAAGAGAAATGTTCCTCAGGAACAAACCCATCCTGTACTGCCAGGTGAGCTGCCTGGGCCAGGCTGTGTTATCACACGGTGTTTTGGGAGCGTAAACAGGATAGGTGTCTGATGGAAGGAGGGCTTTAACTGGAGAATCCTCTCTCCAACACACACAAACACACATGGTCTTTCAAAACCATTTGTGAGGCTTCCTGGTGGAGCTGAGAATCTGACTCTGGAGGAGGTGCTTAAATAAGGAGGGGTAAACTGATGGAGACCTGGGGTGGAGGCTGGGCACTGGGGTAGAGGCTGGCCTCTTTGCTTGTTTACCACCCCTTCCTGTGGACACAGGTGATAGATGCCAGCTCAGGTGAGGGAGGCCAGGCTGTCACCAACATCCCAGTGAGGGTGTCTGCCAAAGCTGAGTACAGCAAGTACAGCATTGAGCCTGCCTCACCCATCAACTTTGGAGCCATGGTCAAGGGCACCAAGAAGACCCAGACTGTCATGCTGGAGAACAAAGGCATGCTCAGCTTCAAATTCTACATCTGCCAAGCACCCAAGGAGGCACTGGGAAGCAAAAGGTAGGAGAGGCCCTGCACCACCCTTCCTGTCCGAGGAGGCACCACCCCAGGGCTGGTATGTGGCAGGCAGCCAGGAGACCTGGGCTGTCGTTCATTTGCATCCCTGGCTTGGGGAGAGGGAGCAAAAATCCACCTCGGTATCCCCATGTGTACTGTGAAGCTGGTGATAGAGCTGCTGTGTCCAGCAATGGGTGCTGCAGCCATCAGGAGCACGAAGGCTTTCCCCTCTGAGGAGGAAGGCCAGCTTTGGCCTCAGAGGAAGGCAGGGGAGCTCAGCATGACAGATACCTCTGCTTTCTCCTCTCAGTTCAAAGCAAGTGGAATCTACAAAGCGCTCCATGAGAAGGAAATCAAGCTCCTTGACACAGGTGGGTGACTCCTGCTCCCCAGCAGTGCTGCTGCAGGGCATGTGAGAAGATGCTGCTGTGCCCGGGCTGGGGGCTCATCGCCATGGCGTGGGACGTGGTCTGCAGGATGGAGTCCAGCATCTGCTCAGTTCTCCTGGCACTCCTCTACTCTGGCTCTGACTTGGAGTTGTGGGGTCAACAGAGGGGAGCAGGTCCCCTGTTTGGTAGCTGCTGGCCAGCGTAGCTCTGTGAACACCACAGAAGCGAAAACCTCCAACACTGAACTCCCAGTCCACAGGGCTCAGACAACACTGCTTTTTCTTCTTCCCAGTCCCACACCTCTCTCTCATCATTTCTCACAGCTATTTCTGCTCTCCTGTGTTACCTCTGGAGGCTGAAGGATCACAGCTCCCACCTTCAGTCTTTACACTCAAACTCCTTTCTCTCTGCCACTTGGGACAGGCTTGCAGCTCCTCTTGGCTTGTTGCTCTCAGCCTGGGGCTGCCTTTGGGCCATGGAGTCATCCTTCCCTGGGAGCAGCCCTGGGACTGGCTGCTTGGGCCCAGCTGGAGGCCAAGGCAGGACAATACTGTTTTCAGGGGTGCTCAAGGCACACTTATTAACCATCAGCCTCTCCTGGAACTCCTTCTGCAGGCTCACCTCAGTCTTGGCATGTTCACGGTGTCCCCCTGCTCCGGCTCCATCAGTGCGTGGGGCCAGCAGATCACAGTGGAATGCCTCGCAGGGCAGGAGGGGACATGTGAGGAGCAGCTCTACATTGACATCACGGGCAGAGACCCCAAGGACAATCCCCTCGGCATTCCCTTCACCCTGATTGCCCAGTCCTGCCTCCCAGGTACGTACTGCCCACAGTGCCCTTGGTCACTGTGCTGCTGATCAGCACCTAAACTTGCTGCTTGCATAGAGAGGCACACTAGCCCTGGTGTCCCACCTTAACATCCTCAGAGGCTCCAGCCCTCTTTGAGTCCACCAGTGGACTCGTCCCTCCCAGGCTGAGAGGGATGCATGGAAGAAGGATAAAAGGAAAGCAATGCTCTCTAAGACTGAGGCTGACTGAGCTCCATCCTCCCAGCCAGCTCCCCCACCCAAAGCTGGGTTTAGCAGTCACCCAGGCAGAAGGGCTTATCAAGCCTTCTCAGAGGCCAGCAGAGTACAGATAAATTCAGCAGGGAGGCTTCTCCATGCTCATCCCTCTGGTGTGTCCACAGCACTCGTCGAGGATGTCACACCAATCTTCGAGGAGTACCCGATCTGCAGCAGCACCGACCTCGACCACAAGCTGCTGTCGGTGGAAGGCACCGGCCTGTTTGTCAGAGATGAGAACAGATTCATCTTCAGCAAGGTTCAGGTTGGGCAAGAGGCTGAAGCTCATTTCCATATCTACAACGCAAGCTGTCTGCCATGCGATGTGGTCCTCTCCATCAAAGCCCTGCCTGGAGAGGTAAGAACAGGAGGCCAAGGTGGTGGTTGCCCTCTAAGGGGCCCTGTGAGAGCCTGTTTTGTTCTCCAGATGCATTGCTGCCTGTGGCCCAGCCTAGGCTAGCTCAGTGCAGGTCAAACTGCAGGGGAGAGCAGCAGAGCCAGGGAGCAGTTGTGTTGAATTCTGCATGTCTCGGGCAAGGTTTTGGCTCAAACTGCTGGGTCTTTGATGGGAGAAGTGAATCCTTCTGAACCTCTCTTGGAAGCACACGCAGAGAGGGGCTGCTATGAACTGACATGCCAGGGCTCAAAGCAGAGCATTTCCTCACTTATGAACTGACATGCCAGGGCTCAAAGCAGAGCATTTCCTCACTTAGGAACTGACATGCCAGGGCTCAAAGCAGAGCATTTCCTCAGGCTCCCTGGCTTTTCCTTCTCTTTGAAGGCCAGCTCAACGTTATTTGCAGGGTTTTCCATGCAGTGCCCACCTCCCATATAGGTGGGTGCAGCTGCTAGCCCTCAAAACATACACTGCTTTAGCACAAGGTCAGCATTCACCGGGAGGGAGGGAGCCTGCCCAGGGAAGCAGGAAGGAGACACACTGTCTGGGACTGCTCTCAGTAATGCATTTATGCATAAAACCACATCATGTTGAAAGGTGTTTTCTCCTAACACTGCTCTCTGGGTTCCCCCAAGGAAAAAAGCCCTATCAACAACATTTTCAAGTTACATCCAGTCAAGATGTCTGTTCCCGGCTCATCCCGTGCCATTGCTACGGTGACCTTCACCCCAGCAGAGGAGCAGAACTACAACTGCACTTTCAAGGCTTCCCTTGTCATCCCAAAAGGGTAACTGACCCTGTGAAATACTCTCTGGTGGCTGCCTCTCCACTGGCAAGGCACAGACCTCTTGTTAGCTCTAATGCTTTCAGTAGCCTCAGGCAGAGTACTTGGCATGAGATGATCTGGGAGGCAAGAACTCTTAGAGCAGAAGAATGAGGCTGATGCTTTAGCCTGTGTGAGGAACTGTGAAGACAGGGAAATACTAGGTAGCCAGCTGTAAGTTACTGAGATGTGCTGCAGCTGAGCTGGGCGTTTCCAATGACAAAGGCTTAGATGAAGCAGTCTCTGTGCCAGCAGTCAGCAGTCACATTTTCCTCTTTTGTTTCTGTAAAATTAAGTGATCCTCTGTGACTCCCTGGCATTCATTAAGCTCTTTTATGTGAGTGATTGGAGCTGGCATGAAAGAGGAGCCCAGTTCCTCTGCCCTGGGACCTGTGGACTGGGGCTTTGACCTGCCCTTCCTCAACCCTTTAGTGGCTGAACCAAGAGAAGTCTAACTGCTAAGAAGCGATTGTTTTTTTTACTCTTCTTGGAAAAGATCCTTATTGATAGCGACAATGATTTCTTTTTACCTTCTTGCTTTTGTACTGCTTTCATGCTGTGCTTTTGCTTGTTGCATAAGTCTCATCTCACTGCAGCATGGGGATTTGCCATATCTCATCTGGTACCTTGTTATTTACCTGCTGTACTGCATGATTCAATTAAGTGAAGTTATTTTTAACTGTTATTGTGGAAGGCTTTGGCTCTTTGGAGCAGATTCCTCTTGTGAATGGCCCTGAGTGGATTGGGAAGAGGCTGGTGGTGGGCTGTGTTGTGGGGTACAGGAACACCAGGCAGGGAAAAGACTGTGGGTGGCCCTTGCTGCTTTGCTTGCCCACTGAGAAATGGGTTAGTGCCAGCTGAAATTGTTTCTGTGCCTCTCCTGCAGCTCTGTGGAAATTAAACCCCAAACCCTGACCTTCACCATCAGTGGGAAGGGGCATGAGCCGCAGCTGACAGTCGTGTGCCCAAGCGCTCGCAGCAAGAGGGGAAATGCCGTGCTGCGCTTCAAGAGGCTCCGGCTGGGGGATTCAGAGATCCTGCCCCTGGTCATCCGTAACGATGGCATCATACCTGTCAAGGTGAGGAGGACCTGCTCAAGGAATGGTCTGCTTTGGGAACAAGCGCTTGTGGCACAGGGGACGGGTCCCAAAACGCATGGCAGGCCTGTGAGGAGGTGTCAGAAATTCTTTTGAAACAAGTGACTGATGTCTGTTCTCTAAGAAGGGAGTTCTTGGAAATTTTCTGTCCAGTCTTTCTTCTTTAAGTTGAACACAAGAAAGGTGGTGGATTATTTTCCCCTGTCTCTCAGGTCACCTTTTGTTCTCATGGACATGTCTGATTTCCCAGTTCCATTAGATTGTATTTCAGCCCACTTTACTACATTTTAAGTAAACTTAATTGTGGTTGAATTACATCCTGCCAATTACTTTTTGTCCCATTTGGTTCTGTGGCAGTTCTATCCAGATGCCTCTGAACACCCTTTTTTTCCTGGCTGATTTGACTTAACTTTTGGGCTAAGTGCTTTTTCTAGTGGGAGAGGTGCTGGGCTCCCATGTGGGACCAGCAGCACTGCAGTGTCAGGCCCCGTGCCATCCTGTACTCACACCAGCACCATGGTGCTCTGTGTTCCCTTTTCTCAGTTTACGTTACGCCTGGAGGATGAGCACAGAATGTTCTCCTTGAAAGGCAGGGCCTCTGCTCTCAAAGTGTTCCACACTGGAGATGTGGAAGAGGATTTAGCTGGAAACGGTAAATTCATTACCCATGAAGTTCAATCATGCACAGAGGGAAAACGTGTGCCCTGCTCTTGGCTTCTCTGAGCAGCAGCCACATGTTAGGCACAGTTTTTTCCCTTGGGCTCTCTGTCCCCCAGTCTTTTCTTGGGGGCTTTTTGCAGGGTTTCCTCCTAGGAAGTTGTAGGAAGTTCTTCTTTTCTTCTAGACATGGTGGGTTGAGTTGGGGGGGACTGTCACTACCTCAGTGGACCCTCTGAGGTATTTGCTGGGAAGAGGGACATCAGGTCATCTCTTTGAGGACTCTGAGACTGGGAAAAACAGTGGTGTAACGAGTGAGCTGCCCTGCAGCCACTGTCTGTGTGCAGTTCCCCACTGCAGAAAGCACTCTTTGGCTCAGCTTTCCATATGGCTGGAGCTGGTGGGAAGCAGTTGGAATGAGGGCTGGGCATCAACCTGAGGTTAAGCTGCTTAAGTGGTGCTGTGTCTGGGGGTGGCAGCCTTGTGAACACAGGAAGAGGGTCTGCAACCACTGGGGGTAGAACCTGTGCTTAGAAGGCAGCTGGTTTCAACCTCTTACTCCTCATATATCCTATGGAAATATTTCCTCAGTACAGCTGTACCACTTAACTCTGATTTCCATTGCTGTGCAGAGAGCAAGCCCACAAAGCCTTTCTTCCTTCTGAATCGTGGGCAATCGGCAGAGTTTGATGCCATTTTCAAACCCACCCTGGCTCAACGTGTGGAAAGGAAGATTGGGGTGTTAGTGGGGGACACCTACTCCAACAAGATCATAATTGAACTGGTGGGTGAAGGCCACCAGGACGAATTCACCCTCAATGGATTAGAGGAAGGCACTGAGGAGAGGAATGCTGATGGCAGCCTGAAGAAAAACATCATTGATGGTAAGAGGAGAGACTGCCAAGGTGGAGCCAGAAGAGGAAAATAGCTGATCATATGTGTCTTCTCTCTAGCCAGGCCTGAGCTGTCACCCACGGGACTTGGTGGCCTGTGGGGGTGGCAGCCATGCATGCAGAGCAGGGTGTGCTGTGCTGCACGTCGCTGGCTTAGGGATGTGTCAGGGTGTTTCCCTGGAAGTGGTGGAACTGCCTGGGGAACTCCCTCGCAGAGGGGGGAAGGCTTGGAGCTAGGAAGCATTGGACATGCAGGTGTCTGTGCACGTGAGGGCGGCAGGTGGAGCTCCCTGCATGCTGAGATCCCTTGCTCTCCTCCTTAACAGCTGTCAGAGTGAATCACATTCAGTTTGGGGACTGTCACGTTGGGGAGCCCTACTGCAGGACCTTCACCATCACCAGCCACGCCGAGATGAAGGTCATGCGCTTTGAGTGGGAGGCAGACGCCCCATTCCAGTTCTCCCCCAAGGTGAGCATGGACTGCTCTGCCTTTCCCCATTGCTCAAGCCCTGCCCTGGTGTGCCCAGGAGCTGGCAGGGAGCCCTCACATGCCACTGATAGCCCATTCCAGTGCCACGCAGGAGATGCAGTCCCTGGCTTGGCTGGGCCAAGACTGCCAGCCTTGCAGAAAAGGCTTCATGTCATGGGAGGTGGCACCTTCTGTTCATACTTTTGTCTATCAAACTTCATGTAAATCCACTCTGAGGTGCAGATTCCTGGCACGGGTGTTCACCCCATTGATCCCTTTTGCTGTCAGTCCTGCCCTTGGCAGTGCTTCCAGTTTGGTCTTGACTCCCTGACTCTCCCTAGGTGGGACACCTCCATCCTGGCTGTGCCAAGGACATCACAGTGACCTTGAGATCAGATGTCCCAGTCACCTTCAGGAGGCACCTTGTGAAATGTAAGGTGACCAAGATCGACTTTGAGCTGCCACAAAGGCAGGTTCAGGACTGGGATGACCAAATGAGCATTGTCATGTGGAAGGATACCACCAGGAAAAACCCGGCAGCCAGGTGGCCTAAAATAGAGAAGGTAAGAAGCAAAACAGCAAAAAAACCCCAATGCAGCTTGAAGAACCACCATACCACCATCACTGCTGGCTGAGCAGCTCCTGCATCCTCTGGACACTGGACAGCCGTGAGGTTCACCAGCTGTGCATTCCAGAAAAGAGGTGGAAGCACAGTGACCAGATACACTCACACAAGATGGGGAAGCCTTCTGACAAGAGACCTTTAGCCACACACAACTATCAGTCTGGGCCACAAGCACAAGTGTTGCAGCCCATATTGAATGGAAGGCAATGCTTTAGGATTGTATCCCATTTTACGGTGTTAGAAATCTCTTCATCTCATTTCGTGCCTTTTCATCAAGGTCTTAAGTCTGCTGCACTCTGTCTCTTCTTTTGAAGTGGAGAGAAGTCCACTTCTCCTGCATATGCTGGTGAACTCCAAGTTTTGTCTGCATGAGAATTTGGTTGTGGTCTCTGTATTGTGTGGGATATCTCATCATGGAGTAGCCCAGGCACTGTATGACTCTATGGAGGAGTCCAAAGAAGGATCATCTCCAGAGGCTCTTGCTTTTATTGTCATCATTGCCAAACACACTCATCTTGGGTGAAGGTTCTTTCCCAGTTTCTGGACCATTTTTAGGCCTCTAAACCATCCTCTTTTCTGTCAGAACATCTGCAGCTGGAGACTTTCCCAGTGAGATCTTTCACATCCCAAAATGCCCATCCCCAGCTCCCAGCAGTGTGGTTGTTGCTCCAGACATGACATCTGGAGAGCACTTTCTCCTAAGACAAGAACAGAAAGATGCTTTCTAGAACTCTTCAGTCTTAGGGTCCTCCATCCACAGAGCTCCAGCAGGGGAACTTAACCCTAGTTTTGAGACCTGCTGGATTTATAGGGGACCAGGAAAAAAGCCAGTCACTCTGCAAGGTTGAAATAAGGGACTGGAATGCAGCTATAGTCTCCATGGGGATATTAACAGCTGTGGCAGTGACTGCTTGGATCAGTGGCTAGAAACAACTACTGCAGCAGAACAGTCCCAATTTTGTCATCTTTCCAGGGAAGTAAAAGTGAATGGTCCTTTCTGGTCCCTCTGTGAGGCTGAGCTTGGAGGCCAGAAGACTGCCCTTCTCAGCCTGACTTTCTGGGCTCTGCTCAGTGATTCCTCCCTCCTGTGTTTGCAGGTGGTCAAGACAGTCCCAGAACCAGCTCACACTGTGGTGAAGAAGAGCAGCCAGGAGGTCGAGGTGTACCTCAGTGCCATTGTTGCCTACGCCCAGTTCCAACTGAATGCAATCATGGTTCGGTTCAAAAACACCTTGCCCTTCGAGACAAGGACAGCCACGTGAGTGCTGGAGGCCAGGCACAGCTCCTCCTGTGAGCAGGAGCTGCCTTTGCCCAGGGCTGGCCCAGTGCCTGATTCCCAGAGCTCTACCCCAGGCAAAACTGTCGCCTGCCAGGGGCTATGTACAAATCACGGAGGGGACGGGACTGCTGGGGAACGCGTCTTGAGCTGTTGTATTTTCCAGCATCAGCCTCATTACATGGTTATATGACAAAGGGAAGATGCCAGCAGCTCACATCCCTAGCAGTAGATAAAGAACTTAATGTTACAACTTACTTTAAAAGTTTTTTGACCAATCACACAAGCAAAAGCTTATTGACAGTAGTTCCATCCAACCGCTATAAGCACACGTACATAATTTTTCTGCTGACAAACCTTATGGCTACTGCTTAGCTCTAATCACAGTTCTGCTGTCTCTGAGGCTTGCCTTTTGTAGCTTTCCCAAAACCCTCTGATCCAAGCAGGAGATGGTGGTCAGGAGAGGCTCAATGCTGCCATAGGTTTCTGCTGAGAACAGCCATGGCTTTGCTTTCACTGCAGGTCACCTGTCCTCATCTGCTCAAGAATAAGTTTGCAGTCAAACCAAGACCTAAAGCCCAGAGTAAGCCCCTTAGCTTCAATGTGCTGAGCACCATGTTGGCCCTTTCCTCTAAACTTCCAGACTTTGAAATACTTTCTTGGGCCACCCAGGACAGCAGTCTGAGCATGGCAGGGTTGCCTGGGGAAGAAGATGCTCCTCAGGAGAAAGTGGTACCAGAAGTCCATCAGACAATATTACTGTACTATTTGCTTTATACTTATTGGACTTTTTGTTTTTGTCTAATTGCTCCTTCTTGCTTTTCAGTTTCACAATGCACAACACAGGGGAAGTAGCCCTGAAATACTCCTGGGAGAAGAAAGCTGCAGAGAGTGAACCAGTGAAGGAGCCATATTCAACCACTCTGATGCGTAAGAGCATTTCACTTGGTTGCTGAGGGCCTGGGGAGAAGACCGTGCCACTTCACTCCAAAACATGAATTGCTTTTTCATCCTTGTCCACACATGCACTTTCATCAGCATCTTCCCAGCTGCAGCTGGAGTTTTCTCCTTGTCCCCCTCTGCCTTTCAGCCCCTTCTGTTCTTGCTCTGCCACTTCTGCTCTGCAAAGGAGCTGAGCCAGGCTCTGGGGACAGCCACGTGCTGGGTCAGGACTGGGAAGGGGGACATCAGGCCATCTCTTTGAGGACTCTGAGACTGGGAAAAACAGTGATGTAACGAGTGAGCTGCCCTGCAGCCACTGTCTGTGTGCAGTTCCCCACTGCAGGGCAAATGCAAAGTCACTGTCTAAAACCAGCTCTCCTGCTTTGGCCCAGGAGTGTGTGCTGCAGGCAGAGACCCTGCTCCCAGATGCTCTATTTCCTGCTAGAAGAAAGTACTTGGCCAGAGATGCTCCAAGTGCATCCCGGCTCTCTTCCAGCCACCTGCAGCAGGAGGCAGAGCTGCTGGGAACACAGGATTTTGTCTTTGAAAGGTGTCCTCTTCCTCCCTGCAGGTCGGTTCCTCTCCTACGATACCATGAAGTATCGCAGAAAGCTGCTGCGTCTTTTCTGGTGGGAGAAGGACCATCCTCTTGAGACGCCTCCTAAAGCGCAGCGGCTGCGGCGGCCTGCCAAGCAGCAGCAGGATTCCGAGCTGGAGCAGGATTCCGAGCAGCAGGAGGAGCAGGATCCCGAGCTCCAAGAAGAGCAGCCAGAGCAGCAGGAGCAGCGCAAGCAGTAGGACCACTCCAAGAAGCTGCGCCGCTCAAAAGACAAGAACCTGTCTCCAAAGCGTGCCAGCTCCTCCCTGGATATCTTCCCTGATGTTCTGCATGACCTGTTCTCCATGAGCCCCTACGATGGCACCATCCCTCCTGGCCAGAAGCAGACCTTTCACCTGCAGTTCCACCCAAAGTGCACCGGGAATTTTAAGAACACCCTGCTGTGCAGGTGGGAAACGTCTACACACTTGCTAACTCACGCTACTGCTGGGTGTCACTGAATCACAGGGTGGGACAGGGTGGACGGGACCACAGTAGGTCATCTGGTCCCACTTCCCTGCTCAAGCGGGGTCATCCCAGAGCACATGACACAGGGCTGTGTCTGGAGGGCTCTGGAATAATTCCAGTGAGGGACACTCCACACCATCTCTGGGCAACTCGTCACTTGCACAGGAAAAAAGTTCTTCCTCAGGTTCAGGTGCAATTCCCAGTTCAGCTTCTCCCATTGCCTCTTGTCCTACTGCTGGGCATCACCCGCACAGCCTGGTTCATCCCCTAACACTCTCCCTTCAGTCCCTCTGACTGGGATGGGAGGTGGGAGACAGGCAGCCCCAGAGAGGCAGATGCTACCCCATACGCTATCCCAAACGTCCATTCCTTAAGTTTTCACCCCCTGAAAGTTCTTTATTGGTCAGCAAATTTATCTACTTTTTGGTTCACACCTCCCTTTAAAATGTAATCTTGGCACCTCTCCCAGGTACTCTGGGCAGGGGCCCCCTGAGGTGGGGAGCTTCCAGAAGCTCCGAACAAAACCTTGGATTAACCCCTGCTAAGAGTCAGCCCTTTCATCCTCCGCCGATGTCTCTAGCGTCTCTTCTGCTGCAAAGGCAACTAGCCTAGCAGCCCTCGGTACCCTCGGGGCACAGGAGAGTGTCCCCCCGTTGTTGGCCTTGTCGGGGCTGCCCCCCCCGCTGTCTGCTGAGTTGGGGTTTCTTGGGGGCTCCCAGAGAGATGGAGACATTAGTTAGAAGGTGGTTTTATGGCTTAGAGCAAAGGATAAACCCACCTCAGACAAGAAGATGTTTTTACCAAGCAAAAAGATTCCACAGGCAAACACAACTGCTGATGCTGCAAGTAGAAAAAAGGTCTCAGAATTTTCCACTGCAAGGAAACTGAAAAACAATTTCTAGCTTCAACTGTAATGTACTAACTTTTAGTGATTGGAGAACTGTTACATGAATATGGTAATTATAGTAGTTATGATAGGCTATAGGTAAAAATTAAGGTATGGATTGGTTCTTCTGTATGAGGATACTCAGCAAAGAAAAGTATAAACCTGTTCTTGAGAATCAGCTCCTGGGATTCTATCAAGCTGCTATGGAAGAATAACATGTGAAATAATATATTAGCAGCTTAGGATTTATAGAAAAATAGGTGGCGAAATAGAAAGCCAGTATCTGGCAATTGAAAGAATTCTTGAAGTGCCAGAATTGCTGCAGAAGATCTTTACTATTAGGATACGCAAGCCAGATGATGGACTTTGGTCCATTTTAACATAAGAGATTTGATAACAGGATGCCTTGGAAGGAACAAACAGCTTTGAAGATTGCAAGAAGATTAAAATAGATGGGTGTCACAGTCCTATTTTCTGGAAAAATCCCTTTGTCCAGGATTCTTCTCCTGGGAAGCTGAGAAGCCTCAGAGAAAAAGGAAAACAATATTATCTCATTTGTTTCTCCTGTGGTTTGCTGCTTTGGAATGTGGTTGGAGATTGTTTATCCAACAGGTGATTGTTTCATTGGTTTCATGTGAATGGTTTTGACTCAATAGCCAGTCAGGGTCAAGCTGTGTCGAGGCTCTGGAGAGAGTAATGAGTTTTCATTATTATCTTTTCAGCCTTCTGTCTGTATCCTTTCTGTATTCTTTAGTATAGTTTAGTATAGCATTCTTTAATATAATATAGTATAATAAAATAATAAATTAGCCTTCTGAGTACATGGAATCAGATTCATCATTCCTTCTTGTGTCTGGGAACCCCACAAATACAATAGATGGGTTTACCAGAAATGAGAAAATCACATCAAACTTCTGCAAGCAAGAGATATTTAAAATGTCTAAATCTGTTTATGTGATGATTAACCCAATCACTGTGGTAAAACATTACTAGTCTTCCTAGAATAAGCATGTAAGTGTCTTAGGGTGATGTCATGATGCTTTTATCCCCAGTTGTGTGTTCTGTTTATGCTGGATATTCTATTCTGTGCCTTCAAGCCTGCCTCTGAGAGCGAAGGCAGGGAGAAGAAGAAGCACGGAGTTCTGTTATCAGCCTGCTCTCACTCCTCCACTGTGGTGTCTGGGCACGGACAAGGCAGAACAGAGAGCTCTGTTGTTTTTTAGTTAGTTTTGCTAGCTGAGGCAGAGAAGTTTTCCCTGCACTGGTTTTCTTTCCCCTTTTTTGGAACTGTTCAAACCTGCTCTGGATTGGGACCCTGGGGAACACCGAGAGCTCGCACTTTGTAGCCTGCCAGGGCCTGCTCTGGGCAGTAGCCTTTCCCAGTGCCAGAGGGACTGATAACAGAGCGACCAGCCACGGGAGAGACTTTCTGAATTTGTCATCTCTTCAGAGCAATAAATGATTTTTGTCATGTAGTATTGTTCATTTTGTGTGCTGGGGAGCCCTTTGCCTGTTAAATAAACAGGTTTTTCCACTTCTCTCCAAGGAAATTCTTCCCAAAGCAGATGGGGGGAGGGGCCATGTGGGTTTGCTTTCTCGTGGGGCCCGTTCTGGAGGTTTAATCCCAAATTTGCCCTAAACCAGGACAGGACAGAGTCTCACCAGTTCCTGTTCCCTCAAAGGACACAAACCTGATGAGTTGTGGTTCCCACTCCAGTGGCTGCACTTGGACCTCCCTCCATAGCCAGAGCAGAGCTCCCTTGTTCCAGAAAGTCCCTGGCGCTGGAGGGATGAAAGAAACAGGACAGACTGTGGGGATCAGGGGCAGGGCAGAGCCAGGGAGAAGAATGACTTTTGCATTTGATGGAGCTGTGCCTGCCCTTGGCTTTGTTGGCTGACAATAAATGAACATCCCTCTGTGTCTCAGGCAGCTCCTTCTGCAGGGAAAGCAGGTGGGAGCTGGAGCCAAGGAGCTGAAACCTGCAGCTCCAGCCTGGGCTGGAGGGAGCTCAGATTTGCACAAGACTCCTTTGAGTGCCAGGGCTTGGATGGGGGAAATGGTGGGGTGGGGGTAGGGAGAGAGTCTGATTGATTGTCAGCCATGAAAGTTCTTGATTTTCATATAAATTCAAACTGCATGAGGAGGTGCTTGGATTCAGTGTCAATTGGATGTTGCACATATCCATGTATTAACAGGAAGAAAAACCTAAACAGGACCTAGAAGTCATTTCTCACTGACTTTTTAAACATGATATATTCAGTTTGAATACACTTCAAGCCTCTGGAGCAGTAAAATTCAGCAGCAGCCTCTGCAAGTTGCTGAGGATGCCAGCAGCCCCCACTGAGGCCATCCCTGCCCAGAGACCGTGGGGGAATGGGCAAACAAGGAGAGTGTCCCCGGGGCTGGGCAAGCAGAACTCAGAGGCACCAGCTGCTCCAGCTGGGAAATAGAGTATGGAATGTGGCTGGGAAAGCCCTGCCTGGGCTGTGCCAAGCAGGACAGACAAGCCCGCACACTCATCCCACCCAAAAATTATTTCTTTAAAAAGGAATTAGAATAATTTCTGTACTTTGAGTTGGATGCATTGGAGAAATACCAACAAGAGATTCTCAGGAGCTCAGAAGAACCAAACACCCTCTACTGGGAACTTTAGAAAATCAGAGAAGCTTTAGCAAAAGGTTTAATATGATATTCAATCCACAAAAAACACTTCTCAGAGCATTAACTTGGCCCATTCAACTTCACAAACTGTAAGCCCGTTCAATTTTAAGTTAATAGAAATTTGCAAGGGGAAGGAATTAGAAGAAGTAAAAAAAGAGAAAGAAAAATAAAATATAGAGAAGCACACACAGAGCTTCTAGCTCCTAGATTCTAGCGTTAAATTCCAAGAGGAGGTAGAGTCAAGATGTGTGCTTGTCTTGTAGTCAGCCTTTAATACCCCTTGGTCTTCCTGAGCTCTTCTCTCAGTGGGACTTTGGGTCATTTGGTCACTCAGGAGCTGGACTGGGGCTCCAGAGGTGGCTGTGGAGCATTGCCTGTGGTGTGCCAGGGACTGGCAGACACTGCTGGGCTGGGATAGAGGCTCTGGGGGGATTGGGGTTCCAGGGCAGGGCAGTGCTGGGGTCACAGGGCAGGGCAAGGTTGGACCTGACTCTTTCTCCCCGACACATGAAATACTTGGAGCCAACAGTCTCCTGCAGTCTGTCACAATAGGCAATGTTGGAGGTGGAACCCAAATTTGGCCATGGGCACCTGGCAGAGGACAGTTCTTTTCCATAGGAAGGAAAGCACGGAGCCCCGGTGTTTCAGATGAGAAGAAACCCTTATCATGCCATGGTCAGCTGGACCAGTCAGGTGGCCCACGGGAGGCCAAACCAGCCAGACGTGTTCCGTGTTCCCTTGGCTTTATTGGGCCCTGAAGTGTCACAATGGTCTCAACGACTCCATGAGGCCTTGCAGTGTCACAATGGTCTCCATGGTTCCACAGGCCCCACGATGTCACTTGACTCCTCTGTTCCGTGAGGCCTGCAATGTCACAATGGACCTTTGGACCATGGGGCTTTGCGCTGTCACAATGGTCTCCTTTGGCTCCACAGTGTCACAATAAACCATGATGACAGGCAGCCCCTCTGTGTCACCCTGGAGCTTTGGTCCCATGGGGTCTCGCAGTGTCACAATGAACCCTTGGTTCAAAGGGGTTCCACAGTGTCACAATGGCCCCTTGGTTCCATGCATCCCTGCAGTGTCACAAAGGCCTCTTGGTTTCATGAGGCCCCACAGTGTCACAATGCTCTGCTTCTTCCATGGGGCCTCGCAGTGCCACAATGGTCTCTATGATTCCATGAGGCCCCTCAGTGTCACAGTGGTCCCTTGGTGTCACAAGGCTCCACAGCGTCACAATGGTCCCTTCGTGTCACAAGGGTAAGTAAGGTTAAGTCACAAGTTGTAAGCTAAGTTAAATTCTGCTAAGAGTTGTTCTTTTCCTAAATGGTTAAGATTAATGTATGTTATAAGCTAAGTTGAATATTGTTAAGTGTTATTCCACTGTTATATTATTAGATCATAGGTTATAATTACGCTTAAATACAGTTAAGTGCTGTTCTTTTCCTAAATTGTGAAGTTGAAGGTATCAGTCAAGTCTTGTTAAGTTTGAGCTCTGTCTGGCTTTTAGGCTGTAATCATTTTATCCTTGCCTTCACTGTCCTTGAGGCGCACACACACACACACACACAGGGACAGTTGTCGGCTGATTTCTGGTTGGATTAGATTTTGTTTCGTTTTGTTGTTGCTTTGTTTCCTTGCTGTGCCTGAAGTGTCCAGTCAGGAGCAGAGTGTCTCTTGCCAAGGAACTTTGTGGTGCTGTCGCTTAATATTAAATCTGCTTTTTGCTGATCCCTTGCCGGGGATTTTTTCAGCGTTCTCAAGGCCTGGTTCACAGCAGGGTGAAGGAGCCCTGGCCCAAGCTCTGGCCGTGGGGGACATGAGGATGCTGCTGGGGGTCCCTGTCCCCCCATCCCCGTGTCAGGCTCTGGGGTCAATCTCGTGGAACATCCTCTCGGGGAAGCTGCAGCGCTGGGGCTGGGGGGTCCCGGGGGGACAGGGGACCCTGCTGTGCACGAGCAGCGTTGGACTGCTCTGGGGGGGCCAGTGAGGAGTGACCTCCCCAGTGACCTCACACAGCCCCTGTGATGTCACACAGCCCCTGTGATGTCACACAGCCTCCTGTGATGTCACAGTGCCCACTCTGGGATGTCACAAAGCCCCCTTGTGGTGTCACAATGCACACGCTGGCATATCACTCTCTGATGTCGTACAGCTGAGCTGTGATGTCACAGGAGACTCTGTGATGTCTGAAGTCACCCTGTGATGTCACTGTCTGTTCTGTGATGTCACAGCCTGCTCTCTGACGTTACTCAGACACCCAATGATGTCATAACCCACACTCTGATGTCACAGAGCCACCTGTCATGCTTTGACCCTGGCGCAATGCCAGTGCACCCATGAAAATATATTTTCTCAAATAAGTGCTGTGAGATGCGACCAGAAACAGAGCAGAGCAGGCTCCAGATTAGAAATAAAGAAAAAAACCCTTTATTAACCTACAACTATAAAAAAAGGAACACACAGAATTCAGAAGGAAAACCTTCTGAAACATTCCTCCTTTTGACTCTTGGGTTGAGATGAACCCGAGGTGTTAGAAAGTCTCTTTTTTTTCCCAGCCTCAGGACCAAAGAAGAAGCCAAGATGCGTCGGTTCTGCTTTTCAAGGTTGTTTATTTCTCCTTATCTATAACATTCTTTTTTTGACCTGCAGAGGTCTGTCTGGCAAGTTGGTTCATAGCACACTGCCTGCCCTTGGGGTGGTGTTATCATTTTATACTAAGAACTACTTGTACGTGATTTACAATAATTTTCCAATACCTATCACCTATGTTAGACAGTCTGTCTCTACTCTAAACCAATCCAAAAGTGCCACTATCACAGCGGAAGATGGAGGCTAAGAAGAAAGAGGAGGAAGGAAAGGACACGCCCCAATCCCTCCATCTTGTCTCCTGAAGCCCCATTCTAAAACACCAAAATTCTACTTTTCACCCTGTGACAAATTAACTATCATTCTACTTAAACTCTCGTGGCTTGTAAATCCTCACACAAAGCTGGTAATTTTCTCCATGGGTTAAAATCGAAGGCACGGGTGTCTTTGACCCCGTCCCAAGGTCTCTGAGCCCCCTGCCAGGGTCTCGAGCAATCCAGGGCAGCCAGAGGAATGTCCTGGGTTCCGACATCCTCCCCCCACCCAATTTCTACCAAAACATAGTGAGACAAAACCTTGGATCCTCTATCAAGTTACCATCCCTCAGATAATCAATTCTCAGTTCATCAAGGGAGAGAGGAGTCTCTCTTGGACCATAGTCTGCCTCAGGAAACACAGTTCAAACCTCTTGTATTTCCATGTCACACATGGCACCACCCGGAGAAAATCTGCCATCGTAACATCCTCCTTCCATGATACAGTGCTCTCACCACCTTTCATGGAGCAAAACTGCTTATAGGGTTCCCTTTTAAGGATGCTTTGCCAAGTACCAAAGAATAATCATCTCTCATCTGAGAAAAGCAGTCCCCTCCCCCCCCCCCCCCCCCCCCCGTATTTTCACTTGCCCTGGGGCCAAGGGTCTTGAGAACAGAGACTTTCCCTGAAGACAGAGACCACCACCACACCCTCCTCATCTTCCTCTCTTCCCTCCACTCCTGCACTTGGCATCACTGCCAACAGGTCACTCTCATGGCTCAAGTCATTGCATCCCCCTAAATGCAGTCTGTTACAGGAAATTAGTTCTGTCTGTGGCTATGCAGGAAAAGGCCACTCCATCATCTCCTCCCACCTAGGATTCTTCCTCATCCTCTTCTGACATCCTTCACTTGCTCTGACTTTCACAACACCTGCCCAGTTCCTTCTATTCCATGTCTTCTTGGATGTGCTGCGGGCACATGATATCAAAACTCACTTCCCTGTCAACCCAGGACACCACCCTCTATGATGGTAGAGTCTATGGCCTTACACCCTACTCTATGATGTCACAGCCAGATCTGTGATGTCACAACCCTTACAGTGATGTCACAACACCTGCTCTGTGATCTCATACTGCCACTCTGTAATGTCACAGCACACACTGTGACCTCACAGCCCACTCTATGATGTCATACATCCATGCCATGATGTCACAGCCTGCTCTGTGAGGTCACACAGTCCCCTCTATGATGCTGTAGCTGCTCGATGACCTCACACAGCAAACACTGTGATGTCATAGCCCAATCTGTGCCATCACACAACACATCTGTGCTGTCACACAGCCCCTTTCTGCCATCACAGCTGCTCTGTGCCTCTGTGACACAGCCCCAGAGGTGCTGCTGTGACACAGCCCCCTCTGGGACATGCCACAGCCCCTGCCAGTGCTGAGCCCCTGTGAGCTCTGCCTGTGCCCTGCTCGTGTCCCTGAGCTGCCCTGGCAGTGCCCCAGCCCTGCTGGGCTGTGCCCAGGAGCTGCTCCTGGCCAGAGCTGTCTCTCTGCAGCACTGCCCCTGCCAGGAGCTGCCTCTGGGCCAGGAGCTCGGCCCAGCTCAGCAGCACACAATGAGCACAAGGACTTTAATGACCCTCTGGGGCTTTGGGGCTGTTTGCATCAGACTCCTCAGTGCCTCAGAGTGTGCTCACAAACCTGTCAACAATTCAAAGTCAGATTGCAACAGAGAAGGTTCCTTGCACGGGTTAATGGGTCCCACTGAAGGACAGACTCTGGGGAAAAACCTTTTCCTGAGATCCAACCTAAGCCTGCCCTGACTCAGCTGCGGCCGTTCCCTCCAGTCCTGTCCCTGGGCACCAGAGGGAAGAGGTTCCCACAGCCCCAGCCAGGGACTGGCTCCTTAGGCTGTTGCCATGGCAGCCAGGGATGGGACCAGCTGGGATGCTCGGTCTCCATGGGCCAGGGATTAGGAATGGGATTCCTCAATTTCCTGCTGCTGCCGTTAAACCGCACTGCCGTTCACTACCCTCCTGCCTCCCATAGAAAGCACAAAAGGCAAAGATCCCAGGCTGGGATAAGAACAATTTAATGGGAACAGCAACCAGAAAAGAGAAACAGCAAAAATATTGAACACCGAAAGGATACGAAAAATTATTTACAGGGAAAACTACAACACCACCAAGTATCTCTTCCCAGCCACCTACTTCCTCCTGCCTTAAAAGGACACCCTTCTCCTCAGAGAGAGTGGGAGAATCCCTTTCCTTGGCAATGACCTGATGTGGGAGTGAATGTAATAACATGGCCATGAGCAAACCCTCATGCCCTTCAATCCCACATGATGTCTTTTGCTGGAGAAGGAAAAGGGACAGGTGTCTTCCCAGCATGGATCACACAGAACATGGATCACCAGGGCTCTGCCCAATGTGGATCCTCCAATGAGGGATGAAGCTGGAGCAGTGCACAAAGCTTTTCCTGCAGTCGGGGCATTTGCAGGGCTTCCCTTACTGGTGCCTCCGTTTGTGTTCGGCCAAGTGAGAGCTCTTGGAGAAGCTCTTCCCACACTGGGGACACTCGCAGGGCCTCTCCCCAGTGTGAGTGCGCCGGTGGGTGACGAGGTGAGAGTTTTGCTTGAAGCCCTTCCCGCAGTCAGGGCAGCGGAACGGCCTCTCCTCTGTGTGAACCCTCTGATGCATGAGGAGATTGGAGTGGCTCTGAAAACTCTTCCCACACTGGGGACACTCGTAGGGCCTCTCCCCGGTGTGGATGCGCCGGTGGATGATGAGGGCAGAGTTGTGCTTGAAGCCCTTCCTGCAGTTGGGGCAGCGGAACGGCCTCTCCTCTGTGTGAATGTGCGGGTGCTTGAGGAGAGTGGAGTTGGTGTGAAACCTCTTCTGACACTCAGGACACTTGTAGGGCCTCTCCCCAGTGTGGATGCGCCAGTGGATGACAAGATCGGAGCTGCAGCTGAAACCTTTCCCACATTCCCCACACTTGTAGGGCCATTCCCCAGTGTGGATCATCTGGTGGCGGAGCAGGTGATTGCTCTGCCTGAAGCTCTTCCCACACTCCGAGCACTTGTAGGGCTTCTTCTTATCGTGAGGCTGCTCATGCACCACCAGCTCTGAGCCCTGGCTAAAGCTCGGTCCAGCTTCCTGGCACAGGGTGGGTCTTTCCTCTTCAGAGCACCCTGGGCTGGCCTTGGAGCGCCTCCTCATGTGAGATCTCCAGTGCTTTTCCACCCTCTTGGATTCTTGTGCCGTGGAGCCACTCAAAACAGCCTCTTCCACGAGGTTCTGCTGTGGGGATTTGTCCTCCCTGGTCTCCATCCTCAGCTCCTTGCCTGGGGGAGGAAGGACAAGGACAGGATGGGATTTGCCTCTGTGCCACAGGGAAGGGGAAGGAGATCCCCCCAATGGATCCACGACAGGATGGGGTCGGCAGTGGGGTTGTCCTGCAGCTGGGGGCCATGCTGGGCTGGGAGATGGAGCAGGAGAGAGGGGGAAAGGGCCACGGACTTGCTCCTCACCTGCCTGGGTGTCCTGGGGCATTGTCTCAGTTTGAAAAGACAGGTGTCTGCTAAGGAAGGCAGGAGCCTCTCTTGAAATGGAAAATGCAAACCCCCTCCCTCTGAATTGTTATAAATTTTAAATTAAGGGGGGCTCTCAGGCAAAAATATGGTAGCAGGAATAACAGTTCTCTGTTAGGGAATAAAGTGATAAAATAAGCAATGCAGTAAAGCAAAACAACACTTACCGAGTCAGAATACGACCTGACACCCTTTTGGTCACAGTGCTGGTGGCAGTCCAATTGGAAGTGTGGCTGCAGTCCTCTTGGAGGAGTGTCAGGTGAGGTTCTGTTGGAGCAGTGAGCCTGTAGAAGAGTGCAGCCTTCCTCTGAAGATCCAGTGGAAGAGGCAGCTGTTCCTCGGAGAAATCCAGTGGGGAAGCTGTGGTGCTGCCCCAGGATCTCAGATTATATCCAGTTGGGAATGCTTGGTTCCTCCCTCTGGGCGGAGCATCTCACAATGGGTTGCTCTATTTCTTATCAGTCACTGCAGTGACATTCAATAGCCTATTATCAGCAGCTATCTCCCTGGAGGGAGGATTGCTTGTGCAAGAGATAAAGAAAAACTGCCCAATTAACAAAAGATAACTGCCACACCTCTTAACACATGGCAAATAGAATACATCTTGCCTTGCAATCTGAGAACCATAATGCTTTAGCAGTGGAGTAACACTTAACAATATTCAACTTAGCTTATGACATATATTCATCTTAACCATTTAGGGAGAGAACAACTCTTAGCAGCATTTAACTTAGCTTACAACTTGTGACTTAACCTTACTTACAGGCCTGACTGACTCAGATAGCCAAGGCACTCAAAGCCCTCAGAGAGCAGCATTTCTGCCACAGGTACCCAAGCACAGGCACTGGTGTGTGCACACACAGACACCAAGAGTCAGTGCAAGGCACCTGTGAGAAATTCCCCTGAGGGCAGGGAAGTGCTCCCTGTGTTGCTTTGGCCTCTCCCCAGCGGGCAAAGGGCTGAGCCTGGAGGAGTGGGGGGATCGGCCCAGGCCCCGTCGTTGTTCGGGGATCCCCCGAGTGAAGCAAACGGGAGAGTTCCCGGCTGGGAGAGGCCCCACTCAGAGGGAGTCGCTGGCCCAGGAGAGCTCCAAGGGGCTCCTTTTGGAGTGCTGTTTGTAGGGCCCCACGAGAGGGGCTTCATTCCCAGCAATGGTTCATCCTGGCTGCACTTGGCATCAAGAGGTTTCTTTGGCAGCGTGAGAACAGGGATGTTGTGCCACTGAGGGAACAGAAACAGCTCCCAGGGCTGCTCCTGAAGTAACCAGGAGCTGGTTGGGCAGCAGCAGTGCCTGGGGCAGACAGTGTTTGTGCTGAGCTGCAGAGGAGCTGAGCCCAGGGGCTGTTGGCCAAGGCCGAGGCCCAAGGAGCATTTCTCAGCTGGGTGTCATTTCTGCACCTCATGTCTCAGCAGGAGTTTCTCTAATAAAGAAATAAAGCTTTTGCCTGAAACTCCCCCTCTGCCCATGACAGGATCCCCTGTGAGCGTCGGTGACACCCCTGCTCTTTGGCAGCCTGGGGACTCCTGGGATGTCACCCTGGAGCCCCCGTGAGTGCCTGTGACAGTGTCATGGTTTGATGCTGGGGCAATGCCAGTGCCCCCATGAAAATATATTCTCCCTAGTAGCTGCTGTGAGACGTGACCAGGAATAAAGCAAAACAGTCTGTAACTTAAGAATAAAGTGAAAAAAACACCCACTTTATTAAGTACAATATATAAAAAGGAAGAGACACAGAACTCAGAATGAAAACCTTCTAAACCATTCCTCCTCCTTCCCCCAGTTTCTACCACAACATGAAATAAGAGCTTAGATTTTCAATCCAGTCACCACCCTCAGATAATTAATTCTTAGTCCATCATCACCCCTCAGGTAATCAACTTTCAGTTCATCAAGGAGAGAGGAGTCCCTCTTGTACCATAGGCTTCCCCTGGAAACACAGTTCAAACTTCTGGTGTTTCCATGTCACTCATGGCACCGCCCGGAGAACATTTGCCCTCGTGACTTCTTCCTCCCATGTCCAGTGCTCTCACCACTCTTCATGGACCAGAACTGCTTCTAGGCTTCCCTTTTTAAGGATGCTTTGCCCACTTCCAACAAAGCAACAGTCTCTCACTTTTGGGACACCAGTGCCCCCCAGATTCACCTCCTGGGGCCGAGGGGTCTCAAGAGCAGAGATCTTCTTCTTCACTGAAGACAGAGAGCATCACCACACCCTCCTCAGCCGTCTCTGTTCATGCCACTGCTTCACATGACATCACCTCACTCTCTTGGCTCCAAGCCATTGCCTCCCCTTAAATGCAGTCTCTGTGTCACAGGAAAAATGGGTCTGTCCATGGCTACACAAGAAAAGAGTCCAGCCCAAGGCCACTCCCTCATCTCCTCCTACCTAGGAGTCTTCTCAACTCTTTCTGACATCTTCTACTTGCACAAACTTTCACCACACTTGCTCATTTCCTGCTGTTTCATCTCTCTCTCTCTTCTCATCCAGATCCAGGAGGATCAGTATTTGCAAGGTTTCCATTATCCCAGGAAAGGGTTCAAATCTTGGGCTCTGCCTGCCCAGGACTCCCACGGCTGCCGGGCACCTTCTCGCCCCACACCCTTTGCTTCTCCTTCTCGGCCGGCCGTGCCACCAGCACAAGATGTCGAATTTCAAGGCAGCGCAGGCACAGGCTCTCTCTCTCACTCCCGGGGGGGGCTGCCCAAATGCTTCCCAGGGCTCCTCCACCCTTCCATCCTGCAAGGCCTTCACCCCCCTCCTCTGTCCAAGGCTCCAGCCTACCTCACCCCGGCCACATGGCTTCCCCTCCACCACCCAGGCTGGGCAGGGGAAGGTCTGCGCTTTTTCACAGACCAGAACCAAGAGAGAGTTCCCCTGGGACATCTCTGCTTTTTAACCCCCTGTGCTCTCAGAGGCGTATCCATGTCTTCAGTGGCCACACCCGGTGCCAACATTCCATCCTCACCACTGATTGGGTTTGACCACATCTTCCTGAAAAACTCACTTCCTTCTCAGCCGGTGACAGACAGATTGGTGCCTGAGCAGCCCAAGGTGCCCTGGGATGTCACCATGGAATGGCTGTGAGTGCCTCTGAGCACGGGGCATTTTTCCATGCCCAGAAAGCCCTGGAAGGTCTCCATAGAGCTGCTGTTCCTGTGTGTGACATCGCAGCTCTTGAACAGCCTGGAGAACCTTGGAATGTCCCCATGGAACCCCGCTGAGGGCCTGTAACAAAAGTGATCCTAAGCACGCAACCATCCCCAGGCCCCATAGCTCTGGCCAGTTTCTATGGCAACCATCCCCAACCAGATCTCTGTTGCTATGGTCAGTCCCCTGGCAGCTCCATGGAGACCCCATGCCCGCCTGGAAGCCATGGAAACAGCACTGGCCTGATGACAGAGTCTGTTGCCATGGCAAACATTGGCAGTCCCATTCCCAGGGTCATGGGATCCCAGAGCAGAGAATGGGCTGAGCTGGGAGGGACCCACCAGGATCCTTGAGTCCAATGGCTGGCCCTGCACAGGACACCCCAACAATGCCAGCCTGGGCCTGGCAGCGCTGTCCAAACACTGCTGGAGCTCAGAGAGCCCTGGAGCTGGGGCCCTTCCCTGGGGAGCCTGGGCAGTGCCCCAGCAGCCTCTGGGGAAAAACCTTTTCCTGAGATCCAACCTGAGCCTGCCCTGACTCAGCTGCAGCCGTTCCCTCCAGTCCTGTCCCTGGGCACCAGAGGGAAGAGGTTCCCACAGCCCCAGCCAGGGACTGGCTCCCTAGGCTGTTGCCATGGCAGCCAGGGCTGGGACCTGTTGGGATGCTCGGTCTCCATGGGCCAGGGATTAGGAATGGGATTCCTCAATTTCCTGCTCCTGCTAAAACCATGCTGCCTCTCACTGCCCTCCCACCTCCCATGGAAAGCACAAAAGGCAAAGATCCCAGGCTGGGATAAGAACAATTTAATGGGAACAGCAACCAGGTAAGGAACAAACAGGAACAGCAACATAAGTGAACAGAGAATGGATAACGATAACAATTTACAGGGCAAACAACAACACCACCAAGTGTCTCTTCCCAGCCACCTATTTCCTCCTGTCTGGAAAGGACACCCTTCTTCACGGGGGAGAGAGAAACTCCCTTTTCTGCCCTTGGCGATGACCTGAGGTGGGAGTGAATGTAATGACACGGCCATGGGCAGACCCTCATGTCCTTGGACCCACGTCATGTCACTGGCTGGGGCAGGAAAAGGGACAGGTGTCTTCCCAGCATGGTACAGACAGAACATGGATCACCAGGGCTCTTCCCAGTGTGGGTCCTCCAGTGGGGGATGAAGCTGGAGCAGTGCACAAAGCTTTTCCTGCAGTTGGGGCATTTGCAGCGCTTCCCTTACTGGTGCTTCCGTTGGTGTTTGGTCAAGGCAGATCTCTGGGTGAAGCTCATTCCACACTGGGGACACTCGTAGGGCCTCTCCCCGGTGTGTGTGCGCCAGTGGGTGACGAGGTGGGAATTTTGCTTGAAGCCCTTCCCGCAGTCAGGGCAGCGGAACGGCCTCTCCTCTGTGTGAATGCGCTCATGCAGAAGGAGATGGGAGCTGGTCTGAAACCTCTTCCCACACTGGGGACACTCGTAGGGCCTCTCCCCGGTGTGTGTGCGCCAGTGGGTGACGAGGTGGGAATTTTGCTTGAAGCCCTTCCCGCAGTCAGGGCAGCGGAACGGCCTCTCCTCTGTGTGAATGCGCTCATGCAGAAGGAGATGGAAGCTTATCCGAAACTTCTTGTGACACTCAGAACACTCATAGGGTCTCTCCCCGGTGTGGATCCTTTGGTGCACAATCAGGTCGGAGCTGCAGCTGAAGCCCTTCCCACATTGCCCACACTTGTAGGGCCATTCCCCAGTGTGGATCATCTGGTGGCGGAGCAGGTGATTGCTCTGCCTGAAGCTCTTCCCACACTCCGAGCACTTGTAGGGCTTCTTCTTATCGTGAGGCTGCTCATGCACCACCAGCTCTGAGCCCTGGCTAAAGCTCGGTCCAGCTTCCTGGCACAGGGTGGGTCTTTCCTCTTCAGAGCACCCTGGGCTGGCCTTGGAGTGCCTCCTCATGTGAGATCTCCAGTGCTTTTCCACCCTCTTGGATTCTTGTGCCGTGGAGCCACTCAAAACAGCCTCTTCCACGAGGTTCTGCTGTGGGGATTTGTCCTCCCTGGTCTCCATCCTCAGCTCCTTGCCTGGGGGAGGAAGGACAAGGACAGGATGGGATTTGCCTCTGTGCCACAGGGAAGGGGAAGGAGATCCCCCCAATGGATCCACGACAGGATGGGGTCGGCAGTGGGGTTGTCCTGCAGCTGGGGGCCATGCTGGGCTGGGAGATGGAGCAGGAGAGAGGGGGAAAGGGCCACGGACTTGCTCCTCACCTGCCTGGGTGTCCTGGGGCATTGTCTCAGTTTGAAAAGACAGGTGTCTGCTAAGGAAGGCAGGAGCCTCTCTTGAAATGGAAAATGCAAACCCCCTGCCTCTGAATAGTTATAAATGTGAAATTAAGGAGGTCTCAGGGAAAGATATGGGAATAGCAGTAAGAGTTCCTGATTCAGATAATTTTAAAAATACAAATGCAGTTGTTCAAAAGAAATCCCATTCACCGAGTCAGAATACGACCTGACACCCTGTGGGTCAGGGTGCTGCTAGCAGTCCTGTTAAATGTTGGCTGCAGAGCTCCTGCAGTGACTGGTGAGGTTCTGTTGGAGCAGGGATCCTGTAGAAGTGTGGAGTTTTCCTCTGAAGTGTAGTGGTGGTGTTGTTTGGCCTGGTCTTTCTCTGGGAATTCTCTAGAGGAGAAAGCTGCTTCTTTAAGAATCCAGTGGGGAAAAGCTCCCCTGGGCAGAGCATCTCACAATGGGATGATGTCATTTTTATCAGTCATGCAGTGACACTCAATGGCCCATTAACAGAAGATCTTACCCAGAGGGAAGATTGCTTGTGGAAGAGATAAAGACAACTGCTCAATTTACAGAAGATAACTGCCTCACCTCTAATAGATGTGAATTGATGACACACACCCCAGCTACATCTTGTAACCTAAAACAACCTTCTAACCAAATGTTCTATTTGTACCTGCTCCTTCATGATGCATTATTAGCAATAGGATCTCTCTATGTGTTCATCAGTGAAACATGGATTTACCTTTCTGTATTTAGAAGCAGGACAAAACCCCATCTAGCTTTGCTTGGGGCTGTAGGATCAAAGTCAACTCCCTTGGTTCCTCCTTGAGCCCTGGCCAGGCTTTGGGAGGAGCACAAGAGGAGGATGAAACCATGTGTTCCCACACTAGAAGTGCTGTCTATTCATTCAGCACTATCAGAGCTGGCTCCTGTCACAGCCAGGCTGGAGCCTCACCTGTGGCTGGAGGCACCTGCAGGAATTCCCAGTGTCCAGGAGTTGCTCTGCAGCCCTTGGCTGTGAAAGCTTCCCCCAGCTGCTGTGTGGATCTGGCTGATGGTAAAGTCTGAGGGTAACTGGTGCTGGATCTTTCTTGATACTGCAGGCAATCTTTGGTAGTGATGGTTTCGTGCATTGCTGAGCTTCTTTGTAATTCTTTGCTAATGACTATGTGCTTCCCAGAGCTTATATTTTTTACATTCTTGGCAGTTTTGCATTATATAAATGACACAATTCCTCTAGGTTGGTGTCTGTGGTTTTGGTACTGAGCTTGCCCATCAGCAAAACAGGGCCCCATCCTGCCCAAGAGTTACCTGGGAAGACAGAAACCCTCACTCCAAATGTCCCCCCTTTGTCCTTGTTCCCCCTGCCGCCCTTTCTACACTGAGCATGATGTTCTGTGGTCTGGGATATCCCCGGGGTCAGTTGGGGTCAGCTGTCCAGGCTGTGTCCCCTGCCAGCCTCCCCCGCAGCCCCAGCCCCTCCCCAGTGTGGCCCAGAGGGGCAGGACAGGCCTTGGCTCAGTGTGAGCTGAGCAAGAACAAAACCATCTCTGCGTGCTCAGCCCTGTGCTCAGCACCCGTCCCAGCCGTGTCTCAGTGCCAGTGTCTGTGCCCTCGGTCCCTGCCAGGGCTTTCCATGGCAGCTGCCAAGACAGGTGACCCAGGTGTCACCCCCAGTGAGGGCTGCCATGGAAACAGTGCCCAGCGCTGCCCCTTTCTGTCTGGCTGGCCTGGCCTTTGGCCCTGGCAGTGCCCTTTGCTGCTGGTTCCTGGTGCCTGAGCGGCCAGCGTGGCACAGGGCAGGTGGCCATGGCACAAGCCCCAGCAAGGGATCCCCTCTGGCTCTGGGCAGTGACAGCAGCCCTGAGCAATGGGCCCAGGACAGGTTTCCATGGCAAACAACCATCCCAACGGGTCCAGGCCTTGGTTGCCGTGGCACCAAACTAAGGAACGGGTCCCTGTGGCCGTTGCCATGGCACCTCGTGGCACCAACGAGTGTCACTGCAATTCTGCCTGGAACAGCCCCGGCACCGCTTTGTCCTGAGGGCTGCCATGGCAGCCGAGGGCAGCAACAGCTCTGCATGCACGTGGCCATGGAACCTGGCTGCAGAAATGGCTCCTTGGGGTGGATTCCAAGGAAACCTGAACTGATGGGTGTTGCCTTGGCACCCAAACCCAGCAGTGGGGTCACTGCAGTGTCCATGGCAACAGTCCCTTGCAATGGCCCAGTGCAGCTTGGCATGATGATCCACCCTCACAGCTGGCCCAGGGCAGGTCTGCAGTGGTCTTGGGGGCTGCTTGGGCTTGGCACACACTTGAGGAGGGTGTCTGTTTCCAATGGGGAAACTCAGGAGTTTAGTTTGCTTCCAAACTAAAAGAAGGAAAGCCCCTCTTTGCCTGAGTGCAGCCAGTTCTCCAAGCAAAGCAGGTGCCAGGTGGCTGAGGAGAGACAGGATGGCCTTGGGGCATGTGGAGCAAGGGTGTCCATGCTGGCTCAGACCTCCAGGCACAGCTTCTCTGAACAGGCCAGACCTCCTCAGGACAGTCCCAGGATCAACAGCAGTCACTGAATGCTGTAATCCCCTCTTGTGTAAGAACCACAATAAAAGACACCCTTTCAAACAGGAACACATATTTCCTAGAAGCTCTTTGAAATATCTCTCCAGAAATATTGTAGGAAACCTTCTTCATGAACGGCACTAAAGCAGAGGGAGATCAAGGCACAGCCATGGTTTGTCAGGACTTGCTTGATCCTAATGAGCCCTGTGGTGCATTTGCAGCTGAGCCCTTGGACCTCATGGCCTGAGAGGAGATTGCACAAACCTTTCCAGGAGTCAAAGTCAGAGGGAAAAACCCAAAGTGTCTCAAGGCATTAATGGGTCCCACTGAGGTCCATCCCCAATACAGGCTCCTCATGGACTCCTTGGAGGAGAGAATTGGAGGCCAGGATGGCACAAAAACCTCTCAGAGACTCTGTGGGAAGGAAAAGCCAAAGTACCTGAAAGACCTTGAGTATCTCAAAGGATTAATGAGCCCCACTGAGTGTCAATGCAAAGCTCTCCTTAAAGCAGATAACTGGGGCCATGATTGCACAAACCTCTCACTGTGTCTGTATCAAAAGTGGAACACCAAGTACCTTAAAATAACTGAAGTACCTTGAAGCATTCATGATCCCCACTGAGTGTTGTTACTGACAAACAATCTCAAGGGACTAATTACAGCAGATAGTTGGAGGCTGTGGTTGCAAAAACCTCTCAGAGTCTCCAAGGCAAAAGCAAAACCCAAAATCCTTTGAAAAACCTGCATTCCCTGGGAGCATTGAGGAGCCCCCAGGGCCATTCCTGACCAAGGCTCCCCAGGGACTCCTTCCAGCAGATCCTTGAGGCCACTGGGATGTGAGATGGGGGGCATGCTAAGAGCAGGACAAGGGGGTGACAGTGCCCAGCCTGGCTGGGGCTGTGCCAGGAGGCCCCAGGGCCTCAGGACAAGGTGTCTCCTCACAGCCCTTGGTGGCACAGAGGCTGCTGTGCCCCAGAGCATCAAGACTTGGCTTCTCTTTGTCCCCAGCTGTCATCAGTGCCTCCAGTTCTCTGCTCTGCCTGGGGCCTGGGGACACTTTCTCTGTCCTGTCCCTCAGTGGGACCCATTAAAAGTCAAAGAAACTTTGGAGTGTGATTCTGACTTGGACTTCTGGAGAGGTTTCTTCAGCCCTCTCTCAGGGACTGATGTTCAGGGCCTCAGCACAAAGCCCCAGAGGGTGATTAAAGCCACAATACCCATCTCTCTCTCTTCAACTCTGATAATTGTTACCTCCGTGAAAGGGAAGAACCGGCCTGACTGGTGGCAGTCAACGAGCCCCTGGAGCTGATCGTACTAGTGAGAGAACCACGTTTGGGGCCCACAGTCGCCTGTCTGCTGTGACTGACAGGTGAGCCAGGGGAACTAAAAAAGGGACAGGACATGTCCAACGAGAGAGACGACTGTGGAACTATAGTCATTGACAGTGTAGGAGTCTTTTGTCAGCTTGATGTAGAAGCTGTGGCACTTCTCCCCTTGTGTCTTGAGACCAGTGAGATTGCAGAAGGTCTCTAATGTCTTGATGTTTCTCTTCATGTTTTCCCAGGAATTGCTCAATGACACCAGATCAGCCACAAATGCCATCACCATGACACTGCTCATTCCTTGGTGCTGTCCTTTGCCGGCCTCTTCCAGCTCACTCAATAGGGGATCCATGGCCAGATTAAATTAAAATAGTGCCATAGGATCACCCTGCTTAACTCCCACATGGACCTGGATGTGGTCTGTTTGAGCTCCCTTCGTTTTGATATTTGTACAGATGTTTTCATACATATTGCTCATGAAATTGATGATGTGGGGATCTACCTCCCTTTGCTCTAGGGCATGTAGAATGTGCTGCTGGCTTATGGTGTCAAAAGCCTTGGCAATGTCCACAAATACAACAGCCAGTGGTTTGTGTTCTCCTTTTGCTGACTAAATGATGGCTTGCAGGAGTTTCAGGTTTTCAGAGCATCCCAGTGCTCTTATAAAGCCTCTTTGCCTTGGGTTGAGGGGGCAAGCCTTGGTCACTTTGGCTGTTAAAATCCTGGAGAACAGTCTTAGCAAGATGGAACTGGTTGGGATGGGTGTCCAGTTGTTAATGTCCTTTAGGGGCTCTGGTTTGCTTGACTTAGGAATCAAAACAGTCCTGCAACCCCTCACCATGTCCGGGATATTTCCTGATGTTAACCATAAGCTGAAGATCTCCAGGAATCCGGGAGTACTCTGGATCCATCTTCTTGATGCCTCTTAGAGTTATCCCATCTGGATTGGGAGCCGAGTTTCTGCTCATCTCCTGCACATTTTTCTCAATTTCTTTTCCCATAATTAAGTCTCTGAAAGCACTATTGTCCGCTTTCCCATTAATTTGGAAGTTCCCAAGGCTATCAAATGTTCCCGGGTGTTTCCCATCTGGCTTTCAAAACTGAATGAAGTTGGCTGGGTGGGATCTCACAGGACAAGCAGTCTGTGTCATTCAGGATATTTTTAGCAAGTTTTCCCCTGTCTAGATGGAAAAGGTCCTGGGAGTGAAGATAATGGCCTTTCTCAACTGCTCTTCTTTTCATCCACTTTTGGAAAGGTCTTATTGGTCCTTTTTCCTGGGTCCCCATTTTTCCCTTCTCTCTGTTTGCTGTTTTTATCTGGCTGATTGATTCAAAGCATCAGAAGCATTCCTCTGCTGATTGATTGATTGATTGATTGATTGACTGTTGATTGCATCTCCTGGCCATCTAGGAAGTGCTTGAATGCCTGGGGGAAGGTGTTAATTGTCCCAGCTGATAGCCACTCACTGAGGGTTCTGAGAGAATGGGCCTGCAGCTGCCACTCCCTCTGTCAGCTGCTGTTTCCCAGCTGTTGTTATCCTTATCAGGGTGGTGACTCATCTTGGGATCTGTTTTCCTTCCAGCAGCTGGTGTGCCAGGCATCTGACTCTTCCCAAGATCATTCTCCAGGTCTGTTTTCAGGCCCACAGCTGCTCTCCTGGTTTGATGACTGATCCCAGATTCCTCATCTACCTCCTCAACTGATTTCTTGGTCATGTTTCCGCATGCCCTCAGTCTCATGCTCGCCATTCCTCTTCCCATTGTCAAGCACAAACCATTCACAGCTCCTCGGAAGACAGGTCTTCAGTCGTGTATTTGGCTGTGGTGAATGCTGTTCATACACCTCAGGCAGCCTGCTGAAACCCTCCCAGCTTGTTGAAAAATGAACACATTCAAAATTATTCATGAACAAGTCTGATCTATAAAAGTCTAAGTTCACCAGAGAAGCCAATTAGTGGTCTGCCAAATCAGGGGGTTCAGATGGTAAATTTTGAGGCACTAGGTCTACCCAATTTTTTGACAGCAGGTCTATTTGATTTTTAGAAAATGCAGACACCAGGTTTATCTTGCAAAATTGAGACAAGGTGTCCAGTATAAGACCCTGGGACATCAGGTCTGCCCAGTGATGTTTAGAGGTTTGGGTGCTGACTGATACCTGGCACAGGCGTATCAGCAGCTCCATTTTATGAATCTGGATAGTGAATTTGCCACAGTTTTAGGAGAGGTAGAATAAGAACGGTAGTGGACCCCCAACCACGTATCAATCTTTTGCCTACTTTAAAACCCTGGGGTCAGGTTTTGGGCAAAAAGCCACACAGCTCTGTAAATTTGATTGACTGAAATTGTAACAGGAGGATGTTGAAGTGGCCATCCCCAATGCCTCCATGCTGGGGCAGAGATCGACTTGGTTACATTACACAAGGTATCCAGCAGGACCATGAGGAGGTGCGAATTCTGCAGCGATGCCCAGTTTGTAACTATACTCTCAAAAACTGCCTTAAGAGAGTCATAGTTACTCCCGGCATTTACCCACGTTTCATTGCATTTCTTCACTTTGACATTCAGAGCACTGGGCAGAAATCACATCGCGTCAACACCTCCTTGGGCCTTCGCGATGATTTGTTTTAATTAAAAGCAGTCAGATTCCCCTGGTTTGCACCAGTTCTAAGCCAGCTGCTAGGCACCGGCCGAGGGGGGCACTGGCCCAGAGACCATCCCTGGGAACTCTCCCCTCCCCAAACTGCTCAGCTGACACCTTTTTGCAGCAATTTACAGCAAGGCATGGAGCAACAGGTACGGCTTGATCGTAGCCAGGCATTTCACAGCAGCTGGGAGTCCCACAGCAGCCAGGTATAGCTTGGCAACAGGCACAGGCAGCTCCATAGCAGCCAGGAATGGCTTTGCAGCCTGGTGCCCCCTTACAGCGGCAGGGCACTCTCTTGCTGGGACCGGCACTATCTCACCATGGCAAGGCACAGCTGTAGGGGTGCTTTCAGGCATGGCAAAGCACAGAGAGGTGGCTCTGCTGCAGGCAGAGATGGCTACAGGGGTAACAGCATGGCACAGAGGAGCTGGAATCTCAAAGGGGTCGGGCACCTCTTCTGAGACCTCAGCTGGTGTGGCAGCGCTTGGTGGAGGGGCAGCAAACCCTGATCCATGGCTAGGCACTGTCCTGCAGGAGCAAGGCATCTCACAGTGGTGCCAGCAGGTGCCTGGCAGCAGCTGCAGTGGCAAATTGCCTCCCTGCTGCTTCCAAGCTCTGCTTTTGAGGTTCTACCTGTGGCAGCAGGGCACAGCAGAGCAGCAGAGTGCCTGTTCAACGTGGGTCTGCAGGATGACATCTCTCCACCCCTGGATCGGCAGCAGCGTGCTCCATTGACAACCTGCGCTGGTCTTGGGCGGTTGCAGAAGTTTCTGCCAGCACAGCAGAAGAAGGGGCAGCAGAGGGCACAGCAGCAAAGCGGCCAGTCATTTCAGGTGTCTTGGCAGCCACTGCAGGGCATGGAGGGGCTGCAGGGTGCTCATTTAACACAGCAAGGCTGCTCAGGGCACCTCCAGCACTGACCCCAGGGACGGCATGCTCAGCTGACAGCACCCTCCCACTGTGGGCAGCAGCACGGCCCTGGGTGACCAGGGGACATCCCGCTGGGCACACACCTCCACTGGGGGTGGCAGCACAGTCCTGGGGGACAGCAGGGCACTCCCTGGGCAGGTCACCCTCACCTGGGGAGGCTCCATGGCTCTGCCTGGCGGCCTCCTGGTGGGCTGTGCCTTCTGCACTCATCCTCTTCCTTCGCTCACCCAGCACAGCGTCTGCTCTCCCTGCTGCCTCCCCTGGCACCCTGCTTTTGCCATTAGCCTTGGTGGAGACACAGTGAATGCCCCTTCCTTGGAACCATTCCTGGTTGGATTTGCTCTGAGCAACATGATGGAATGAAAGATGCCTCTGCTCCTACCCCACAGGAGGCACTGTGGTGTCAGCTACTGGAGTGGTCGGTGTCTCTTGTAGGATGCAATTCTCCCAGAGAGCAGAGAGAACACACAGCACCACAGTTGGCAGGAACATGCTCCCATGGAGATGGGAATATTCTGGATCAACAGGCTCAGGCTGCCCACTTTTGCTTCCTTGTAGACGGACACAAGTGTCAGAAGAGACTGAGAACCAGGAGACCCCACAGTGTCTGTGAGTGCCATTGATTCCCTGAGATCACAGTGTCCTAGGGTCCCTTTGGTTCAATGTGGTCCCACAGTGTCACAAGGATTCCTGGACACCACAAGACCTGAGGTATCCCAATGGATCCTTGTTTCCAACTGGCCTCACTGTGTCACAAGGGCCTCTGGCTTCCATGAGACCCCAGAGTGTCACAGTGTCCCTTTGGTTCCACAAGCCACAATACCACAATGGCTTCTGAGCATCTTTAGGCACCAGAGACTCTTAGCATTCCCTCAGTTCTATGAACTCCACAGTGTCACAATGTCCCCTTGGTTCCATTCAGTCCCGTAGTGTCCCAAGGATTCCTGGGAACCATGAGGCCCTGAGGTATCACAATGGATGGTTCCATGAAGCCCCAGAGTTTCACAGTCTCTTCTTGGTTCCATGGGGGCCTCTGGATTCTACAAGTCCCTGGAGTGTCACAGGGCCCCTATAGTGCCATGAATCTTTGCAGTGTCACAATGTCCCCAGGAGACACTGCAGGGTGACAATGTCCCCAGGAGGCACTGCAGTGTCACAGAGGAGCAGCACTGGAGTGGGCACAGCATGGCACCAGGAGAGGTTTGGCAGTGTTCCCATGTCTGTGACACAACAGTGATGGCAACACCAACATTCCCCTCTCTGTGATACCACAGCGGTTCAAGACCGAGCATTCCCCTGTCTGTGATACCACAGGGGTGGCAGCCACAGTGTTCCTCACTCTGTGACACCACAGCTGCAGCAGTAGCATGTCCCCCCCTCTCTCTGACATGGCAGCACTGGCAATTCCAACGTTCCCCTCTTGGTGACACCACAGCAGTGGCAGCCCCAACGTTCCCCACTCTGTGATGCTGCAGGTGCAGCAGTCCCAGTGTCACCCTCTCCGTGACACAATGGCAGTGGCATCCCCTGCGTTCTCCTCTCTGTGACATGACAGCGGTGGCAGCCCAAACCTTCCCCTCCCTATGACACCACAGTGGTGACAGCCCAAACATTCCCCTCACTATGACATGACAGCAGTGTCTCCCCCAGCATTCCCCTCTCTATGATACCACAGTGGTGGCAGCCCCAACGTTCCCCTGTCTGTGGAACCAGAGCAGTGTCAGCCCCATCATTCCCCTCTCTGTGATACCACTGCTTCGGAGGTCCCAACATTGACTTCTGCATGACACCACAGCAGTGGCTGCCCCAAGATTACCCTCTCTATGACAAAAGAGGGGGAGCAGCCCCAAGGTTCCCCTGTCTTTGACCCCACAAGGATGTCAGCCCAAACATTCCCCTCTCTATGATACCACAGCAGTGGCAGCCCCAGCGTTGTCCTGTCTGTGGAACCAGAGCAGTGCCAACCCCAACATTTCCCTCTCTGTGACGCCATGGATGTGACAGCCGCAAGTCCCCATCTCTGTGACACCACAGCTTTGGCAGCCCCAGCATTCTTCTCTGTATGACAACACAGCAGTGGCAGCCCCAGCGTTCCCATGTGTGATACCACTGTGCTGGCAGCCCCTCTGTGACACCTCAGTGGTGGCAGTCCTGTTGTCCCGATCTCTGTGATACCACAGCAATTGCTGCCCGAACATTCCCCTCTCTGTGACTCTGCAGCTGTGGCAGCAGCACTAGAACAGAAGCAGCAGCCGTGGAACAACAGGGGAGCAGGGGAGGAGCAGAGAAGGAGCAGTGGAACAGTGGTAGATGAGCAGTGTCGGAGCAGCAGTGGAGCAGCGGTGGAGGAGTAGAGGAACCGTGCTGAAACAGCACAACACAGCTTTGGAGCAGCAGTGGAGTGACCATGGAAAAGGCAGAACAGTGGTGGAACAGGAACTACAGCCACGGAATAGTGGTGGCACAGGCCCCGCAGCTGTGGAGCGGCTCCTGAGATGCCAAAGCTGCAGGACACAGAGAGGCTCCGAGTGCTGTGTCCTGCAGGAGCCAGCCCTGCACACCAGAGGGATGCCTGTCAGGCTGACCCAGAGCTGGGGGCAGAGGCAGGAATTGCTGCTGGGCTGTGGGAGGTGTGGATCGAGTGCATTTAATGGTGACCTGGGGGTTTGATCCTGCTCATTGTGGCCGCTTTTGTGCTGTCAGGACAGTTCCAGTTCATCTGAAGTCAGGAACTCAGAAGAAACTTGGCACAAAAGGAATCCAACTGTCTTCTGTCCTGCAGAGAAAGACGTCTTGGTAGAAGTTTCATGATTTCTGATTTGGGAACCAAAGTGGGTCAATTATTGGCCTGTGGTCTGTTCTAATACAGGAAGAATTTCCAAAGTACTGCAATTTGGCATTAAAAACCAGGAACGTGACTCTTCATCTGGATATTGCACATGGACTACAGAGCTATTCGTGATCATTATGATAAGAAAACAACTGGAAATCTTGTCCCCCCCCTCTTTCTTCCTGTCTCTGGGATTATGCCTCCAACACTCCCTGCAGGTCTTCTTTCCATAATCTGCTCCTCTGCTGTTGGGATGTGACAAATCAGCAGGGAGAAGAGGCAGGACAATGGACCATTAAAACTGCAAACTCTGTTTTCATAGCCTCTGGATTTCCAGTGCTTAGAAAGTGTCATGTTTCCAACTGTCTGAACAAATCCCACATTTCTCCCTTTTTCCCTGGCAGAAAACCTTCCTTTGGCCCTATTTAGGAACTGAGCCTGGCAAACACCTCAGTGCAGACGCTTTTTTTTTGGTTTTGCTGAGAGATGACAAGAAAATCAGCACAAGGGGGAGGGATGAGGCAGAGGGAAGAAACAATTCCTTTCTTTTTTCTTCCTTGTGGAAACTCTCCTCTAGAGGTTGTGCTTCAGCCAGAGACTTCTCAGGCCAAGGGCTGAGGGAAGCAATTCAGCTGAGGCAGCTGAGGCATCTCCTCCCTAGTTTGTAGCCCTGGGGCTGGGAGGGGACACGGGTGCCCCCCTTGCACCCCAGAACCCCCTGGAATGGGGGATTCCTCCTGCCTCTGCCAGGTGCTCCTTATGCTGGCATTACCCCTGGCCTGGGTGCTCCTGCTCTGAGCTCCCTGCCATGGTCGTTCCTGGAGGTGGAGGGCAGGAGGGAGGCATTCAGTGCAAAGCTGGGAGGTGCCAGTGGGCTCAGATATGTGTGCACGTGACAGTGACAGAGTGACGGACACCTGTGCAGATGGACACAGGGACAAGACAACACCTCTGGGAAAACCTCTTGAAAATTTGGGGGACTTTGATTGTAAAACAACACGGACACAGACAGACACAGAATGCTGCAAGGGTGTCTTGATAATTCAGGGGAAATGGCCCAGGGCTCAAAGGGGTCAGGGTGTTCCTCCAGGCATGATCATCTCCTCATACTGCCAGGATAGGGACACCAGTGTTCCCACAACTTCCAACCCTAAAAGACAAAACCCAGCAGGTGACCTCTGGTGCCCAGTGGGTCCTGAGAAGGGCCTTGTCCCCACTCCTCTCCCTGCAGGCACTGCTCACCTAGGCATCCAGAGAGGCAGCCAGGCCGCAGAACACCCACCAGCTTTTCAGTCACAGGGGGCTGGGGACAAAGGCAGAGTTAGAGACACACTGGGGGCACTGGGCTGGGCTGGGAGGAAAGGGGGAAGCAAGTAGATCCATAGGGAAGAGCCTGTGGGAGCAATGGGGAGCAGGAGCTACTGTGCTCCTGCCCAGAAGCACTAGGGTCCTGGCCAAGAGGCACAGCTGGGGCAGAGGCTGTGTCCTGGGACATCCAGGGGGCTCCTGGGGTGACAGGGATGGGAATGCAATGGGGGCCCTGGGAAAGGGGGATCCTGGGGAGGATCTGCAGGGCAGGGGTGTTGTCTGGGGCATCAGTAGGGCTGCACTGGGCTGTGCTGGGACAGACTGGGATGGCCTGGGCTGTGCTGGGACAGACTGGGATGGCCTGGGCTGTGCTGGCCATGCAAGGGCAGGGTCTGACACCAGCAGAACTCTTGCTACCCACCAGAGGTGTCTTCTAGATCTCAACATTGTCTCAATCCAACTGCAGAGAGACCAGGCGACCTCACTGGTCACTGGGAGGTCCCCAGTGCCAGCAAGGGGTGGGGGGACCAAACTGCCCCCCAATTCCCTGAGGGCATGCCCTCCAATCCCAGCACCCCACTCACCTCCCGGAGATCATCTGGGGTTCCTTCCAGGAGTGCCTGGGAAAGGAGAACAAAAGTTTGGTCTGGATTGGACCTTGTGGGGCTATGGGGGGACACGGGTTCAGGGAGCAGGGTGGAGGCAAAGGGATGAGAATTCAGGGCCTCCTGGGACATCTGTTTGAGGTGGGGGGAGACCCAAAGACACTGAACTGGGCTAGCCTGAGAGTCCAGTGGGCTGGGCTGGGGTTGTGGAAGGAGTACGGTGTAAGGTACAGGGGAGGAGAAAGGAATTGCAGTGTAGGGACATGGGAGTGCAAGGGAGGGGCTTGGTGGGGACAGATGAATAAGGACAGGTGAGGGCAACAGTGACAGGACTGAGAGAGGGTTTGGGCAGTGTGTGAGTCAGGGAGTTGTACAGGGGGATACTGCTGCAGTGGCCAGGAAGAAAGGCCAAGGATTGAGGGGGACATGGAAGGAAAGGCCTCAGGAACTGTCAGTGGGAGGGCATTTGGGGACCCTGGATAGGACACAGAGCAGAGAGCAGGGAGAAAGTTTCTGAAGAGACCAAAAAGGTGGGACAGGAGGCTATAAAGGGCAGGATGTGGGCACAGCGTTTTGCTGGTACCTCACCTTGGCCTGTGCTGGGAAGCACAGCAGGGTGGAGAAGAGCAGGGCCACGCTGAGCAGGGCCACCTTCATCTTCCTCTGGCACTGAGCAGAACTGGCTGAGGCTGCACCAGGGCAGGAGCAACTTTATCCCTTCCTGGACTCCTCCCTGCTCCCCCAGGCCAAAGCCCAGCTTGGCACAGTCCCCTGCTCTGGCACAGAATCCACCCCACCTTGGCACACATCCAGCCCCCTTGCCCTACATCCCTCCAGCTCCCTGCATGGGGCAGCTGCCCCTGGAAGGGCACAGGCACCTGGGGGGCAAAGGGGGGCAGGCAAGAAGCTGAAGGCAGCTGGATCCCCTGGGCAGACAACCCCCCACTCCAACACAATCCACCCTCCAACAGCCCCCCAGAGCCAGATCCCCCATGTCCTGGTGCCCCTCCTCTCCTAGAGCTTTCCCTCTGGGAGATCCCAAAGCTGACCCCAGCCCCAACATGTGAGAGGACATGGGGAACAAGGCACATGGGATCAGGTGAGTAATTGGCATCTCCAATCACTGGAGACACTGGGGAGCACTGGGCAAAGTTGATCACCTGCAGACAAGGGTGAGGGCTAGGGAATTGCTCAGGCGTGACAATTCCCACATCCAGAAAACCCTATATTCCTTTGCCTGCAGATCCCAAATTCATCCAATCTCCAGCTGCAGAGGTGAGTCCAGAGGGGAATAGGCCCTGCCCTGACCCTCATCCTGTAACACCTGTAGCCACTGTGCCCTTCCAGAGCAGCTGAGTCAATTCCCTGGCTCTGGGCCCAGGCAGGCACAGGCCCAGAGAAGGATGTGCCCATCCCGAGGGACATGGGGAAGCTGGCACCAGTCCCCATGAAGCCACTCAAAGCTAATGGGGGTAGCAGAGATGCCCTGTGAGGAGGAGCGATGTTGGTCTCCTGCCAGCATCTCTGACAAGCCCTGTTCACCCAGGGCCCAAAGCAGCAGGAGGACACTCAGACCTCTTGGGCTTTCTGGGATTGCCTGATGGAGAGTGGTCTGCACATGGGAGAGCTGGAAGCAGATGGATCCCTGGTGGGGACAACCCCCAGTCCAACACAATCCATCCTCCAACTGCCCCCAGAGCCAGGTACCCCCATCTCCTGCTGGCTCTTCCCTCCCAGAGCTTTCCCTGTGGGATGGCTCAGAGCTGATCCCATCCTAAAACCCATCAGATCTGAGCAGACTTGCCCCTATTCCTGCTCTGGCACTTTGAGGAAACAGCAGTGGGCACTAACCCCTCTTCCTGGGGCAGCGGGATCCCAGACTCAGGGAAAACAGGAATGGGGCAGGACTTTGAGTCAAGGGCAGGCAGGTGATTGGGATCTGCAGTCACTGGAGACACTGGGGAGCACTGGGCAATGTTGATCAACTGAAGACAGGGCTGAGGCTTGAGGAATGCCTCAGGTGTGCTTGTTCCCACAGCCAGACCACTCCATTTCCCCTTCCCTGCAAGGCCCAAACCATCTCCATCCCCAGAGCAGATTCCAGATGGAAATGTCCGCTGGCCTGACCCTCACCCTGTCCCACCCAGAGCCACCGTGCCCACCCAGAGCACCCGTGTCCTGCTCTGCACAGCTGCCACACATGCAGGGTGCCCGGGACCCCATCCCCAACAAGGCTCAAACTCCAGCCCTGTCCCTGGCTGCAATGGGCTGCAGCTCCCCAAGGCCCTTGTTCCCAACTCCGTGTCTCTGCCATGCCCTGAACCTGAACCAAGGCCAGCGCTGGCCCTGAGCGGGATGTGCCCATCCTGAGGGATACAGGGGAGCAGATGTTGGTCCCCAGGCAGCCACTGAGGGCTAATTGGGCAAACAGAGCTGCCAAGTCAGGAGGAGGGGTGTTGTTGGTTGCCTGCCAGCATCTCTGATAAGCCCTGTTTACCCAGGGCCCGGGGCACCAGGAAGATATTCACACATCTTGGCCTTCCAGGAAGGAAAATCCACTGAGAAGTGATTCCTGAGAGCTGTAGAAGGCTGTGAGTCTTATTTGCCATTCCAGGGCCTTAGTGAAGGCTACTGCTTCTCTCTTTGCACAGGGACCTGTGGATGCATCAGAGATGCGTTGTGGACCAGGGAAACTGTCCCTACAGTTGTGCCAGCATTTCAGGAAGGATGAGTTTCCCCTCTCCTAATGACTGTTCCATTTGCAGAAACAATTTTCAACAGGGTCTTCAGCACAGCAAAATCTTGGACCTGATGGAGCAGTTCCAGAGCAGGCTGCAAAGACACTCCAAGGGCTGGAGCACCTCTGTGACAGAGCCAGGCTTGGAAAGTCAGGGCTGTTCAGTGCTGTCCTGATTAAGGGCAAATTTTGGAGAGAACCTCCAAAGAGTTCCTCTATAAAGAAGGTTCAGGTGGCCAGTCCCCCAGCTGGTTCAGGAAAAATACTTCCCTGGAGAAAAGTAGAAAAAACTGTTTATTCCACAGGCAAAGCATTTACCAGCACAAAAAGTTGAACAATATTAAACAGTAAAACTTCTTGCCACTCCAAAAGAGATGACAAACTCAGAAAGTCCCCTCCATAGGCTGTAGCTTGGCTCACTCAGTCTCTTATCAGTCCCTCCAGCGCTGGAAATGCCGTGGCCCAGGCCCGGCCCAGTGGGCCACAGATACGAGCTGCCGGTTCTCTTCTGGATGCTCAGTCCAGAACAGGTTTAAACAGGTCCAAAGAAAAAGAAAACCCACAGTCCAGGGAACTTCACTGCCTCAGCCAGCTAAAAACTAACTAGAAGCAAAAGAGAGCTCTGTTCTGCCATCTGTCTGTCCACAGACAGCACAGTCCAGGGAAAGGCATGTGGAGGCATTGAGTGCAATTTTTACAAAACAAACTTCACGCTTCTTCTCTCCCCCACTTCACTCTCGGAACTGAAAGAACTTAAAGAACCAGTCTTAAAGGGGCAAAAGTTATTTCTGGTTATAAAAAATGTTATTTCAGATGAATGGGGATACAAGCACCATAAAGTCACCCCAGGACAAGGTGACAGGAGACTCTGGGACAATTTAGCACTGAAACAAAACCTGTTCCCCCTCCTGTTCAGTAGTGGGATTCATGTAGAGGTCAGGAACTTGGAGATCAACCTGGGGGGGTGGCACATGAATTGTCATGGAGAGTATTTCTGTTGTCAGGGCAGGGAAATGCCTCATGTCTGGAAGGGGAAGAATTTCCTTTCCAGGGGTTCACACATGGGGAACAAAGAGCTTCACCCTTCCTGAAGAAACAAGTTTCCTGGGCTGTTGGGGTCCACTCCGGCTAGCTATAGACCCTTGCCCACACGATACTTCATAGATGAAGGTAAAAGATTAGAGAAGCGCTCTCCTTCACCTGGGAAACCTTGTCCTTTATTCCAAGACACACATCAGGCGGACAAACCCATGGGAGAAAAGAGGGCGTTTCCTGGCAGCAGAGAGCTTTTATACTCCTGGGATGGGGACAGAGGGAGAGGTCCACAGCCAATGGGACACCAGTGAGGAGTGGCGAGGGGAGGGGTAACCCAGGGGAGAGTCCACCAGGTGATACTGGGACAGGTGAGGGAAAGACCATGTGATAGGGAAACGGGGTAACAAACCACATGACATAACATAAGCTATACAGTGCAACACAAAACTATTCTGTGCAAATTCCCAATCACCTAGTGCAAGAGAACAACTAAACTGGTGCACCACAACACCTTCCCATCTCCAGACCCACATCTCCAGTCCATTTCTGGGCCCTATCCCTGTACCCACCATCCCCTGAAGAGTGGCAGATGTCCTGGGCCATCACATGGGCACCTGCACCATGGAGTTCGGGTCAGACAGGCAGCAAGCCAGCTCAGCCCTGTGGCCCTGTCCACATTCCCACTGCTGAGCTTTTGCTGGTCCAGCACCTTCCCATCCATGCAGCTTCTTCCTGCATCTCCCTTGCCTCCCAGATTTTCACCTGCCCAAGCTCATTTTGGTTTGGTTTGTGGTCCCAGGTTGATGCCTTTGGCTTCCTAAAGCACTTCAGTATCTGCCAAGTCTCTCACTATGACTTGAAACTTCCTTAGAGCTGTTGGCAATTGCCCCCTTTGCTCAGCATTCCATGGGAGCTGGAGGAAGAAATAGTCCTGCCCTCACCAAAACAGGTCTGCCCGTCAATGCTGCATGGCTGCTCCACACACCCTTTGCCCTGGGTCATGCCCTGTGCCCAGCACCAGCCCTGTCCTGCCCTGCTCAGCAGCTCTGCAGTGCTCAGCCCCAAGGCAATGCCATCCTCCAGCTCACACAGCAGCAGCAGCAGCAGCAGCAGCAGCCGCAGCAGCAGCAGCAGGACAATTGTCCATTATGTGAGAGAGCAGCTGGAGTGCATGAAGTTACCCTGGGAATGGGTTAGGGTTAGGGTTAGGAGCCAAGGGAGAGTTCCTGGGCTAAAATTAAAGAGGGAGCTCCAGGTGACATTAGTGCAGGAGTTTGCTGACACAGCGTTCAGCATTTCTGCTTTTCTTCAGTAACATTTTAGAAAAGTTTCAGGGTTGAGAAGCTCACTGCAGTTTCTCTTGCATTACCACCTCTGTTTTTATTTTAATTGAAGTTTTTACTTCTTTCTCTATGTCAGCCTTCCTGTTTCATCTCAGAACTCTTATCAATCCAGTCTTTTCTTTCACTGCACCAACAGGAAAATGTAGTGTAATTAAGAAGGTGGAAAACAATGCAAAAAAATCTAAAGAGAAAGCAATTGTTAGAGATACTATCAATGCAATTTATTAAAATTTCATGCAAAGGTTCAGGGAACATTTAAAATTTCACACAGACTGAGGTCTGTTTTGCTTACATCAAAGCCAGAGCCAAAGCAGCTCATTCCCTGGCCAGAAGCTCTGCTCTCAAGCTGCTGGGCACAGCACAGCCTCACTGCTGTGGTTTTCCTCTCTACACTCACAGCCTGCACAAACACAGCAAAGCAGAGAGCAAACCTCTGCAAGGGGCTCCTCCTGCACAGCCCTTCTTGTCCAATTCTGCCCTGGGGCTGTTTCACACACTGGCTCAGCTTGGAGGTACCTCTGGAATTGCTCTGCTCCAACCCCACTTCTCCAGTCGGGCTGATTGTCCCTGGTTGCCCAGGAACAGGTACATCCAAGGCAGCTGCCTACCCCTACAACAAAGTTTTGGGGGTGCATCTGTCAATGAGAGGTACTGGAAGCAATCAGCAAATGCCCCTTATCCCTGGCAGCTTGGTCCGTTCTCCTCACAGAAAGAGGAGGGTAGGAGGGAGCAGCTGGCTGCACATTGCTCTGTTTACACCTGAGCACCTTTGACTCACACATTGAGCAAAGTTATCACAGCAAGAAATTCCTGTGAGGCTACAAGCCCTATGCCTCATTTTGCTGCTGAATCTCTCATCTTTCCATTTTTCCCAGCATGACCTAGAGCATGGTCTTAGATGGACCAAGACATATTTTATAGAGAAATAGAACTGCATTAGATCAAGCTTTTCCTAAGGGAAGTTTCTAAAGGTTTCAGTGTGATTCTCTAAAGATGCCCTGAGTGACTCCTCTGGCCTCAAGTTTCTGCTTCAAAATTCCTAGAGGGCAGTGAAGCCCCTGAAAGTAGAAATGACCTGGCTCATCAACCTGAAAAACACCTCAGACTGTGAAGAATCGTGTTGCCTGGGCTGTTGGGGTCCACTCCAGCTAGCTATAGACCCTTGCCCACATGATACTTCATAGACGAAGGTGAAAGTTTGAGCGTGTCTTGGAGTATTATGTCATCGGGGGCACACACAAGCACATCATCCATGTAGTGTAGGATGATTGCCTCCCTCTTCTGGGCGCGCACTGGGGACAGCAATGAAGCCACGTACCACTGGCAGATGGAGAGCATTTCATCCCTTGAGGTAATACTCTCCAGTGGTACCGCTTCACTGGGGCTTCTCAGTTGATGGTAGGAACCGAGAAGGCAAACCATGGGGCATCCTTTGAGTGTAGGGGAATATGAAAGAAATGATCCTTGATGTCCAGGACAGCCAATTGCCAATTCTGGGGAAGCATGGTTGGCGAGGACATCCCTGGTTGGAGAGACACCATGTCCTCAATTACCTTTTTTATTTCCCTTAAATATGAAGGAGCAGCCACTTATCCTTCCCTGGCATTTTTATCACAAAGACCGGGGAGTTCCAAGGGCTAGTTGTCTCTTCAATATGTCCTTTAGCCAATTGTTTGTCAACAAGTTCGTCGAGCACCTTCAACTTTTCCTTACTGAGTGGCCCCCTCCAAAACGAACTGCTACAAAACTTCACTAAGCACAAACCCATGGGTGAGGCAGCTGTCCTGCAGAGCAGAGCTGTACCCTTCTGGGGATCCATGGAAGGACATCCCAGGGTAGCTCTGCTGTCACAAGAGGGTTTTGTATGAGCAGATGAGTCCAGCACCTGCTGTCCTTACCATGAGCTCAGGACAAGTGTAAATGAGAACAATGGGTTTAGGCTTAACCCATCTTCATTTCTGCACTTTTAGGTTAAAACACACTTGACTCAGATTTCATTTGTTCTGGTTATTGTTTCCTCTCCCATGATGTTCCCTATGACAGCTGTGACCTGGGACGAAGGAAAGACTGTTACCAGTTCACACAGAAAGGCTTTTCCCTTGGAACAGAGAAATGAAGGGCTGGGCTCTGATCAGAGATGTTTTGCAGTGCCCTGATGGTCAGTCCCTGCCCCCAGAGTGAGAGAGCCTCCTCTGCTCTCCCACTTAGCATAACTGCAGCAGTGAGAAAACCAGCCCTGCAAAGCCCAACTCTGTCAATAGGACAAGCCTGTACAGCTGTGGTGAATGTGCACAGTCCCTGAGGACACTTTACCATCAGAAGGTGAGATCAGAGCAGGATGGTCAGTGTTGGCCTGGGCAGACAGAGGGCACAGGATTGAGCTCTGAGGGGAGTGGACAAAGAGGGAACTGTCCAAAGCAATGGTGCAAGGACTTGCTGTGCCACAGCAGTGTTGAGGAAATGATCCAGCGTGACCATTGCCAAGACACCCCAGGAAAACTCCCAAGGCCAGAGACTTTAACTGCTGGGACTGAAGCCCCTTCATAGTGGCAGCTCCAGTGATCCCATGTGTCCCCACAGCCCCCAGTCCCACAGTCAGACCAGGTTTCCTCACCACTTCAACCCCAAGTTTCCCATGGCAGAGTCTCAGATGTCTTCTTCCATAAAGCCATTTATTCACAGTGTTGTCAAACAGAAACAGCTCAAGCTGCTGCATCCCAGCAGGATGCTTAAAAAAGGACCCCTGGCTCATGTAATTTGTTTTGCCATTTTCCCTTCTTTTTTTCATATTTCCTGCCCTTTTCTCCTCAAGTTTTCTACCACTTTTCCTCTCACACTTCCCACCCTCCTGTCCCTTCACATTTCCTGTCATAATTTTGGCCTCATGTTGCCTGCTATTTTTCCCTTTATGTTTCACATACAATTTTCCTCCCATTTCCTTTCTTTCTCCCCTTACATTTCCTTCCCTTTTCCCCCTCACATTTCCTGCCCTTTTTTCCCCCGTCACATTTGCTGCCCTTTTTCCCCTCATGTTTCTTGCCATGTTTTCCCTCTCACATTTCCTGTCCTTCTGTCCCCACACATTTGTCGTTGTTTTGTCCCTCACATTTTCCACCATTTCTCACCTTCTGTTTCACACCCTTTCTTCCTCTCATTTCCCCTTCTTTTCTTTCAAGTTTTCTGTCCTATTTTGCCTTCCAATTCCCATCCTTTTCTCCCCTCATGTTTCATGCCCTTTTCCCATCACATTTCCACTGTTTTCTCCCCTCCCAATCCTGCCCTTTTGTCCCCTCATGTTTCCCACCCATAAATCTGGCTTTTCGTCTTGAGTATTCCACTCCTGCTGGGTCTCTCTGTGTCCATCCCCCCTCACTGCCATCAGAGGCCTTGGTCTCCTTTGCTGTCCGTAAGCTTTGGCAGCACAGGGCTCTTGATTTGTTTCACTGTTGCTTTTAGTAAATTGTTCTTAACTCAACCTGTGATCTGTGCCTCCAGTTCTCTTCTCCATCCTGCCACAGAGGGAAGGGGAGGGGGAGTGGGAGAAGGGAGCAGCATGTGGTTTGGAATGTTTCAGTGGGACCATCATGTTGGGGAAAACTGGGGTGTCACAAAGGGCCCCCTGTGACCTGCCAGCTGCCCCTATCAACAGCTCCCAAGCTTTGTTGACATGGATCCAGCCCCCAGCCTGCAGTGTCTGGCAGGACAGTGACAGGACAGGACAGAAGCACGCAGATGGTGACAAGCCCGTGAGCACAGCTCACGTCTTGCCCTGCAGCAGAGAGGAAGGTATTCCACCCAACCTTCCCCCTTGTCTTTTTCTCTATTCTGTAGAATGGAGAAGAGACCCCCAAGACAGCCCAGGGCGGCTCCTCAGGAGAGCAGCTCTGCAGTGGAGCCCACCAAGGTGACCATGGAGGAGCCACTGCAGCCCAGTGAGTGAGGGGCCCTGATGGACTGGGCAGGGCTGGGTCCCCACACTAGGATCAGGTTTCCCCAGCACACGGGCAGCAGGGATTGCATAAGTGGGAGTGATGCCAGAGTGCCTGGGCTGCTCAGGGCAGGACACCAGCCCTGGCACAGGCTCTGCCAAGGAGGGGGACAGCAGAAGGGCCCCAGCTCCTTCTCTGAGTCGTGGGCAGTGAGGGTTAGTGGCTGGCAGGAGGCAGTGGTGCTGTGGGATGCTGGACATGTCCTGCCCTTCTGCCAATGTGCTCCTCAGCCCAGGGCACTGGGAATTGCCCCACCATGCCATGCTCCAGCAGGGCAGCTCATCTGCTGGACACCCTCCATCCACATGGGAAAGCCGTTCCAGGGGAGCAGGCCTGGCCTGGGCAGAGGGTAGGTCTCCTTCCCCTGCTGTCTCCTGTCACAGCATCCTCTGCAACTGTCCCTTCTCTTAGATGCCATGTACACACAGGAAGCCATGGATTTCATCCACGCCTTTGCCAACAGCCCCAAAAAGGTACCCACAGTCAGCTGGATGGTGGCTGTGCCTGGCCAGGGGTACTGGGTCTGTGGAGCAGGTACTCCCACAGGGCACTGTACCCCAGGGCTCTGGTCACGCTGGCTGAGTGTCCTTGCTTCACGGTGCCCTGTTGTCTCTGATCCCCAGTTCCAGGACAAAGACCTGAAGCTGAATTTCCTTGACAGCATCTGCACCCTGTGCAGAGCTGTCAAGGACAGTAGCTTCTCTCAGGACTTGGATGTTTTCTGCCGCAGATACAAGCTGGGAGAAATGATCCAGGTAGGGGGGCACACAGCACTCTGGGGAAGGGGGAAAGGACTCCCAGCAGCCTGTGAGGGCAGCACTTGGTCAGGACAAGGCTCTGGTGGCAGTGGGTATTGGCAGTTGCCATGTTCCAGCCCAGCTGTTCTCTGCAGGTGCTGCTGAAATTGGAACCCAGGAATAAGATTTGCACAGAGGTGCGGCGGCTTGCCATGCTTGCTCTTGCTGGACTGAGGTACTGGCCCAAGGGCCCGCAGAGCCTGCCCAGCGCTCCATGTCCACCTGTCCATCCCTCCAGGCAGCCCTACCCAAATGCTGCAGGAGACCTTGAGGCACTGCTTCCAGTACCAGTGTCCAAACAGACCCCTCTCTCTTTACAGCACACTGGGGACAGTGCTGGAGAAGAAGAGGAAACTGTTAAGAGTGTGCTTTGACAGCACCTTTTTCCTTCCTCCAAAGTGGGAAATGCAGAGTCTGGAAGCGTCCCTCTTTAGTCGGGTAAGTGCTGGGTGAACTGGAAGAGGTTGCACACCCCCTGGGCTATTCCTGGCCATCCCATGCTGCCTTAGGACCAAAGATCCAGGGCAGGCCACGGTCTCTGCTGCACTTTCCCATCCTCGTCCCTTTGTCCCTTGCTGGGCCCCAGCCACATCCAGCAATGCTGGCTGCTCTGCCCCCAGCACACAGCCTGTTCCTGTGTCCCTCCCCTCACACTGGGAGTTCAGGTCAGTGTCCCTGGGTTGGGATGGACAGCAGAATCAGAAAACTGCTCTCTGCCATCCTTGCAGACCCTGCGTGCCATGGACACCATGCTGGAGGTGATGGTGCTCAGCTCTCCTGCCTCCAAAACCATCAAGATGCTTCAGAACATCTTGGAGGTCTGGCCTGTGCACAGAGTGGCAGATCAGAGGACTGTTCCTCATTCCAGAAGGGAAGGATCCCGGGGTTGTCTCCAGTCTTGTTCTGGCTCCTGCCAAAGGAACCCTGTCCCAGGCAGAACCAGGACACCCCCCAGTGCTGTGCAGGCACAGTGCCCTGTGGGGAGGGTGCCCATCTGCCCTGGGGAAGCAGGGGCTGGCCCCAGGCTCTTCTGCAGCACAGTGGAACAGAGAGCAGCCCCTGCCTTCCTTGATTCCCACCAGCTTCTCCTGGGGCCTTTTTGCCAGGCCTGCCAAGGCCCCCAGGGGCAGGAGCTCCCCTGCAGGCTTTGGTTGAGGGCAGAGGAAGCCTGGAGGGATGGTGCAAGCGTTTCTCAGGAGAGGGACCATGCTGCTGCTGGAGTGGGTGTCTGCTTGTGGCGCTCACCTGCAGCTACTCTCCTCTCTTCCAAGGAACTGCTGGGCTACATTGACAGAGTGGCAGTGCAGGAGAGGGTCATGCGCAGGATTATGATGCTGAGCCATTTGGTGGCCAACTCTTCCACTGTGCAGGTAAGGACCGGCCACTCTCCAGTCAGTCCATTTCCTCTTACCTTTTGCCAGGTACAGCTACAGCTCTGAGGGGCCTTTAGGCCTCAGCTGCCTACCCTCAGCCCTTCTCTTCTGCCTGCCTCCCCCAGGCTGGTCAAAATGAGAACAGAGTTGCTACCACTGGACAGGTCGAGATCCCAGTCCTTGGAAAGCTGCTGGGACATCTTCTGTTCAAGTCGTTCAGGACAGAAAAGACAAGCTCTATGGCTCTGGATGGTCTCTGCTCTCTCTTCACATTCATCTGTCATCAGAAAGGTCAGAGAAGCTGTGGTGGTCTGCATCCCTCCATACAGCCTCATCCCCAGATACATCTGCTTGTCTTCCTGGGCCTGCGATGGCTCCTTATGTTGATTGGTGCAGGTACCACCGTGTCCTCAGCACTGCTGTCACCTCCACTCCTGCCCCACACTCTGTCTGCCAGGGTCTTGATGGTCCCATATAGCTGAGCTGCTCCTTTACACAGGACTCAACCCCACTCAGCCCCTTCTCTATGTCCCCTGGACAGCTTGTGCCCGACCCTGCCACTCTCCAGTTTAGTGACTTCTTCCCCCTGACCAGTACTGCAGCCACCGTGTAACTGCATGCAGAGCTCCAGGGGCTCAGAGCTTCCAAGGCCAGCAGCACTGGGTACAGACACTGGAGGCAGGTCCCCCTTTTGACCAGTGCCCACCACCTCCTCCCATGATGGACTGCTCCCCAGCCATTTCTGCTAATGCTTGTCAGGGTGGGGTAAGCTGCCAGCCCAGAGGCTATGTCTCCAATACGTCTATGTTTCCTCTCTCTTTAGGTGCCACAGAGGTTCATGCCCAGTCGCCAGCATACTGGGAATCTGAGATCACCTCCTTGTTGAATACGCCCAGCACCTGGAGAGTTCAGGTATTGAGCCCTCCCCCTTGCTGGGCCTGTCATCCCTGGAATCAGCAGGGGATTTGTGTGTGCAAAGGGCCGCAGAATCAGCAGAGCTATCCTTGGCAAGGTTTCCCACTGTCCCCAAGCAGGGAACACTGTGATGTCCCAACAGCAGCAGCAGCAGCAGCAGCTCCCCAGCCCTGCTGGCCACCAGCGAGCCCTGGGTCTCGGTAGGGCCTGTGCCCCATGTCCGAGAGCACAGCCCTCCTCACTGCCCTGCGGCATTCTCATCCTTCCCTGCATAGGGACTGTGAGCATTGCTGCCAGCTTTCCTGCAGCCACTGTGGCCAGCAATGCTCAGCACCTCTGGGCAGGGCTGCTCCCAGTGTCCAGCCAAGCAGCACCCTCGGGGTACTGACTGGCACTGGCCTCTACTCCCTTCCTTCCTGCCACAGGCCTTTGGGAGATACCTCAGACCTGCTGAGAGGACAGGAGTCGTCCTTGCAGCCATCGAGATCTTGGGACGCTCCAGCCTCCTGGACAAGAAAGCACCAATGGAGTTTCTGGAGGTGGCCAAGAAATCCCCTGAGCTGTGGCTGATGGATGTAAGTGGCCTGTGGCTGGATTGCGTTGCCCAAGAGCCCTGTCAGGTTCCTGTCACCTTCCCTCCCCAAGCGAGGTGTGTGAGGCTCCTGAAGTCACCTTGAGGCAATAGAGAGGGTGCTAGGATCCCACTTCTGACACTCAAATAATGTTAGGATCTGCTCATTAAAAGATGCCGTGGCCAAAGTTAATGTGCAAACAAGACCATATGCCAAGGTCAATAGTATGGATTAAGTATAAGAGTAAATAGGAGGTCAAAAGAGAGGGGGAAAGAGAGAGAGACACACACACACAGTTACATGGCAAGATTGTCACCACCACATGGGTCCCTGTTGCATCCCACTGGCCCTTCTTCTTCTGACCTTCTTGGTGCTGGGGATCCCCAAGTGTTCTCGAGGTACCACTTTCATCTGTCCAAGTCCTGGATATCCACAAGGCATCAGTGCTGTTGACACAACTTGGGCTGGCCTTAGTGTAAACAGTTGCTTCCTTTTCCCACAGTTTGCCAGGATGGGAATTTTTGTCCAGACAGGTTACCCAGATCTGCCTCACCTAGCCTTGCTGTTGTTGCTGTCTGTCCTTATCCCACAGTCTGCACAGTGGCATTTTTTCTGGGGTGCTGATTCCAAACCTCCATTCAGGCTGGAATTAACGCCTTCTTTTTTGCCATCTGTGCCTGGTGTGGTGGCTTATCTTATGTGAACTTCCTTCTTTGGCAGTGCTTTGAGATGGTTTAACTGCATTCTTGAAGTCCTGACTGAGGGATGGGCAGGGCAGCCCAAGACACGGCTGCACTGCAGTGGCAGCACCACCCTCACCTGTGTTGCCTCGAGGTGCCAAAGGTAGTGAGACACATCTTTGCCTACTGTGATGAGAAAAACACAGCAACCATTCAGAGCTTTTGCACACTCCTTGACCTGGTGGTGAATAAGTGGCCTGGGCAGGTCATCTCAACAGCTCTGAAGGTCACGCCAATATTCAGGTACTGGCCCTGACAGCCTGGAGGGCTTGTTCCCTGTGGGGACAGGGGCACCCCAAGACTCTCTGGCTGGCAGACACAAAGAACCCCAAAGGGAGTGGGGGCCTCCATCCCACTTCCCAGCCCAGGCCCACAGCTGCCAAAGTTGGCCAGGCAACCCTGAGGCAGCTCACTGTTCCCAGCACACGGGGAACCCCCAGTCAGCTGTGTCCACCTGCCTGGGCAGGGTCCCTGGGCATCGCAAGCCCTGCAGAGCTGGTCCAAGCTGTGCTACACTGGCCAGGGCAGCTCTGCTGAAAGCACTCTACCTTGCAGCAAAGGCTATCTGTGGATGGCAATGTTCTCTGGGCGCCAGACTCTTGAGAAGGTTTTGAGGGAGCTGCAAATCCAACTCCAGGACTCGCATAACAACATCTTCACTCAGGAGCAGAGGTCTTGCCTCACATTCCTGACTGTGAGTCAGCAGGGAGAGCCCACATGCCGTTGCCCTCAGCTGCCGGTGGGAAGCAGGAGCTGTGCCCGGGCTCTCTGCTCCTTCCTTCCAGATGCTGGTCTCTGATGACGTGGATGAAGATGAACTGGATCCATTGTACAAGGACTTGAGATCTCTGAGGCGTTCAGCAATGGAAATGGTCCCTCTGATGCTCAGAGCTCTTGTGACGCTGTCGGAGAGAGCCAAGACGGTGAGCAGGCTGCTATCAAGGGCAGAATGTGGCACCTGGACTCTGAGGTCTCAGGGAAGGTGGTGGCTTGGCCTGGGCTGGGAGTCAGGTGCTGGGGAGACTGCTCTGAATGCCCTGCTTGCCATGGTGTGGCCAGGTGGCTGCCAGGGGACCAACCAGGCCTGGAAGCTCTCACAGAATGGAAATTATCTTTTAAACAGGCAAGAAAAATGAAGCGCATCCTCCGAGAGTTCCTGAAAATCCAGTGGGAATGGTCTTGGGACCATTCAGTGATGGTCATGGACATCTTCCAAAATGTGCTAGGGCATCTGAAGAAGAAAGAGGCTAGCACCATGGCTGTGAGGGTGGTGCAGAATCTCTGGAACCTGTTTGATGCGGTAAGGCTGATGTGGGAGCTTGAGCCCCGCAGAGGGGCCCTGGGCAATGACAGCTGCCCTGCAGCCCAGCCCTGGGAGCAGCACTTGGAGCAGGCCCCACTGCCCCGGGCTCTCCTGCGATAGATTCCAGGCCTTGCAGCTGTGCTCTGCTTCTGCCTACTCTGGGCTGGGAGCCTGGAGCATTGCCCCTGGCTTCAGCCACCTCAGCTCATCCCCTCCTGGCCACGGGCAGGGAGCCGCTGTGTGCAAAGCTCACCTTTCCTCCTTCCTACCAGAAGGAAGACTGTGTGCGGGAGCGCTCCATCTGCCTCTTCAGAGCCCTGCTGTGCAAAACGGTGTGTGTGGACAAGTACATCATGAAGAAATATGCGTGGAAGGCCCTGGTCTGTGTCCTCCTACACATGAGTGACCAGGCCCCCAGCGTGGCCAAGGTACTGATGTCCAGAGATGGGTGGCTGACACCCCCAGGGCGTCCCAAGCATCACAGTGAGGGCTGCTGGCAGAGGGCAGCGCTCCCCCTTGGAACCAGGGACAGCAGGGCTGAACAAGCACAGCCATTTCCACCCTCTGCCCTGCCTGCTCCAGCAGGGCTCAGCTGCAGGCCGGCACCACTGAGGCCTGGACACGTGTGTCCCCAGAGGCTTCTCGGCTGTCCCCACTGCTGTCCCTGCAGGGCTTTGCACGTGGATCCCTGCTGCCCAGGGCTGTCCCCAAAAGACCCCCAGACACTTTGGCAAGGGCATGTCCCAGCTTCCTAAGGACATGGGAACAAATCCCAAATCTCTTTCCACAGGCCCTAGTGCCACCTCCCATCTTCCATCCCACAGGCCTCCAAGGAAGCTGTCCTGGCTATAGCAGAGCTCCTCAAGTGGAAAGAGCTCAAGCACCTGGCACAGACGGAGGAGACGTGGAGGATGGGTGAGTGCTTGGTGAGGATGAACCCCGGGCTGGACGAGGGCTGCCCATCACACTGTGCTGGGGCTGTCAGCTCTGCAGCTGGGCCTTCCCTGGGCTGCTGTGGCCCAGGGCACAAAAAGCCTGGAGCTGCACCCTTGCCCCTGTCTCAAGAACAGGAATCTGCTTCAGGTCCATGTCCCCTCTACGACCCCAGCATGAGGGAGGGCTCTGAGCCACAGGGGTGCTGGCAGGAAGGGCTGCTCTGGCCAGCAGTGGGCCTCTGAGAAATGCCCAGACATTTGTGTTCTCTCCAGCTCGCCAAGGACAGCAGCAGGGCTGAACGGTTTGTGTGGGACAGCCACCCCTACCTGCTGAGCCCTCAGGCCCCCATGCGAGAGGTGGCACTCAGGTTCTTTGGTGAGTCCCAGTCCCCAGGGTCCCTCTTTGGGCAGCCTGGCCCCATCCCCCCAGCTGTGGCGCTGCCACAGGCAGGGTCTCGGCTTGCCTGTGCCCCCCTGCCAACACAGGTGGCTTTGGTGGCTGCCTTGCCCAGTTCCACCCCTGGGATGCTGAGGGGGTCAGACAGGGCCAGGGGCCTCGCTGCTGGATGAATGCTGGGGAGCAGGGGCTGATGGACACCTGTGCCCAGGGCTGGCTGCACGGCACCTGACAGAGCAGAGTGAGGACACCCTGGCTGCAGTCCTCTTGGGTGAGTGGGGAGCCAGGGCTCGGGGAAGTCGAAGGGTCTCTGCACACAAAGGGGCTCATCTAGGCTCTGTTTCTGTTGTAGAACTAAAAATACTGCAAGGAACAGAAGAGGATCCCTCCATCCGCTCCCTGGCAGCTCAAACCAGCTTGATCCTGAAGTCTTCAAGAAAACAGCGAAGATCACGATTCTCCCTGTGCACACTGTGCTGCTGGTGCCACTGAGCAGAGAGGGACCTTCACATCAGGCTTGTCAGGGACACAAACTCCAACACCTGCTGAATCATGAGGTGTGGGAAGGATGCTCTGGCTTTCTAAGGTCCTTCTCAAAGCACAAACCAGCATCTCCGTGACCGGTGACCCTGCCATCACTCTGACTGGTAGGGATCGATTCCCCACAGCTCCTGAGCATGGCATGAGGTGGTCTACAATAACCCTGGGGTTGTGGCCAGTCCCCTCCTGGCTCCTGCCAAATGGCTCAGCTGCTCACCTGATACAGTGGTCTCCTCAAGCCAGGTCTTATGAGCTCTTGGAGAAATATATCACAGCCGAGATAGTCCAGCCACCTCAGATAGCATAAAATCAACTGGATGGCTTCTGTGGTAGTGTTGGAAACAGAAAAGTTTTAATGAAACACAAAATAACAAAGCTCTTTACAGAGAAAACCTGAGCCAGGGGCAAGAGGCTCTTGCTCCTGGTAAAACACCCCACAAAAGTGATTAGTTCCTTTGTTCTCTTCTTTTTCTAGTGAATTGCTTAGGCGGGACTTTTTGGCTTCTGTCCAATTTGCCATCCTTAAGTTTGAGGTGAAGTCTGCAAGGTCCTGTGGGGTGTCTTTTTACCAAATTGAGGAGAGAAACTTCTGGGCTTTTTTCCTTTTTTAAGGAGAAAAAGGATAATTTGGTCACTCTGTCACAGGGGGGCATATTCCTACATCTCACCTTTTCTAGATATCTAAAAAGGAAAGAGGAGAAAGGAACATGATCTGAAAAAGTCTCACCCTTGACAATTTGTAGTTATGCTACTAATTTTTAAATTTCATTCCAATTTTTATTATTTGTGAATTCTTCTTCTATCTTAACTTTGATGAAGTGTTTTCCCAGGCAAGCCTCAAATTCCTAGCTATATATGATTTGAACATAGAGAATTTGAAAGCATTTTTAGAGACAGGTTCATAATTTTTTGACACAAAGGTCTCTGGCCTTTGGTACAGTGGTTTTTGTGTCATTGCACACCACTGAGCCGTCCTTGGCTGCAAGTTTCCTGGAAGATGGCATGGACAACCCTGTGGTGGGTGAAACTGTTATTATTTTGACAAAGACCTCTGTATCCACTATTTTTTGGAGGTGGCCTCCACCTTAGTTTAGAACAATCTCTCTTAAAATGCCCTCTTTGACCACACGAATAGCATGTATCCTTTGGCATCTGTTGCCAATCTGGTTTTCAATTGTCCCTTTGAATACTGTTAGAGCCTCTGCTAAGGTTTGTGTCTGAATTTCTACAGGCCTATGCTCTCCTGGTGCCTGAAGGGGGAGGGTCCCTCTCTGAGGGAGGCATTTATGGGATGATTGCAGCTTGAGGCTGAGCTGGGAAGGTGGAAGCTGGAGGGCTGGTGGCAGGTGAAGTGTAATTTGTTGTGCTGTTTCTCTGTGCGTGTGTGGAGAAGATTGTGTTGACAGCATGAATGATTGGCACAAGTGGTAGTGGGATGTGTTGGTAGCTGGAGTGTCACAGAGTCATAGTTACTTCAGGCATTCTGGCAGGAAGCAATGGGGCACCAGCATGAGGCGATGAATTGAGTCCAGCCGGGGAGAACTGGTCTGCCCAGAGCTGGAGTTGAGTCCAGCCGGGGAGAACTGGTCTGCCCAGAGCTGGAGTTGAGTCCAGCCGGGGAGAACTGGTCTGCCTAGAGCTCAGTGGCCTGGTCCACCCTATTGGCCTCCTTGGCCAGTGTTGTGCAATTAGGACCCTGCGGATACTTCCTCAATTCCATTCCAAGACCATGTCAGCACAGCAATGACATCACTGTACTTGGCCATCAAGAAGGAGGAGGACACTCTGTTCTCTCATCCCTGGGACACTCCACAGTAAAATCTTCCTGGGCCCTGCAGTTCCTTGGGCAAGTGCCAGAACAAACAGTCCAGGCAGTCGCCAGAAATGCTTTCCCAGCTGGCCCACAACACGTCTCTGATGGATCTGCAGCGTCCCTATGGAAAGAGAGGTGCAGAACCCTTTACTAATCCCACAGAATGTCAAATAGAAACTGAAGGCATGGACAGGTCTCAGGAACCACTTCTCAATGAATTTTCACTTTTTGGATCCCTCAGAATGCTCGATGTCTTCCTGGTGCCTCAGGCCCTGAGTCAACAGGCTTATCAGAGATGCAGCCAAGGGACTGACATCCATCCTCCTGACTGGGCACCTCTGTTTGCCAAGTTAGATTTGAGTGGCTGCCCAGGGACAAACACCCGCTCCCCCGTATCCCTCAGGATAGGCACATCCTGCTCTGGGAAAGTACTGGCCTGACCCCAGGGCCAGGGCATTGCAGTGACACTGTGTGGGGATAAGGGCCTTGGGGATCTGTGGGCAAGTCCCAGTGAGGGACAGTGCTGGAGTAAGAACCTTGTTGGAGATGGGGTCTCTGGCTCCTCTCATGCAGACCAGCTGTACAGAGTGGGACCCAGATGCTCTGGGAGGATACAGTGGCTGCAAGTGTGACAGGGTGAGGGTCAGGGCAGTGGATATTCCCATCAGGAATCTGCTCTGAGGCTGGAGACTGCACCAGTTTGGGGCCTGCAGAGCTGGGAAATGGGGTGGTGTAGATGTGGCAATTGTCACACCTGAGTAAGTCCCCAAGCCTCAGCCTTGTCTTCATGTGATCAAAATCCCCCAGTTCTCTGGGGGGCTGGTGGAAGACGGATTGTGTTGGAGTAGGGATTCACTTGTCTCCAGCTCCCTACCCAACCCTTTGGCCCTTGCAGGTGCCTTGGCCCTTCCAAGGGCAGCTGCCCTGTGCAGGAAGCTGGAGGGGTGCCACAGGGGGGCTGGATGCATGCCGCAGGTGAGATGGACTCTGGGTTGGGCTTGTGGGCAGGACTGGGATTCTGTGCTATGCTGGGCTTTGACTTGGGTACTGTCAGGGAGGGGACAGGGAGGAGTCCTGGAAGAGATAAAGGTGCCTGCTGCAGCCTGCTGCAGCCTCAGCCAGAGCTGACAGTGCAACAGGAAGATGAAGGTGGCTGTCCTCGGTGTGGCCCTGCTCTTCTCCATTCTTCTGTGCCCCCTGGCACAGGCCAAGGTGAGGCCATGATGTCATGGTGTCCCCACATCCTACCCTTTGTAGCCTCTCATCTCATCCACTTAGACTGTTCAGAAATCTTTTCCCTTGTATGTCACTGTTGGCCTACCCAGGGTCCCCAGATGCCCTCCTACTGACCATTATAAATTCCTTTATTTCCCTTTTTCTCCTTCAGTCCCTTGCTTTTCTTCCTGGCTACTGCAGTGTCTTGATATCATGCCTGGATTCACCCGCCACTCCCAAACCCTCTCCTAGTCTTATCGTTTTCTCCTCGTCCATCCTTTTTTTCCTTTCCACTCCAATCCCCTCTGTTTCACTCCCATGTCCCCAGACTGGAATTCCTTTCTCCTCCCCTGCATCCAGCACAGGGCCCCTTCCACATCCTCAGTCCCTTGGCCTCCCTAGTTCACTCCAGCTCAGTGTCTCTGGTCCTCCTGGCTCACCACAACCTCCTTGGAGGTGCTGAACTCCCATCCATTTGCATGTCCCCCCGCCTCTCCCTGCTTTTGTCCCTGCAGCCTTGTTGCCCCACAGTCCCAAATGTTCCAATCAAGAATCACAGTTTGTTCTCCTTTCCCAGGCACTCCTGCAAGGAACCCAAGATGATCTCCAGGAGGTGAGTAGGGGGTGGGATTGGAGGGCGTCCAGTCTGGGAATTAGGGGACAGCTCAGTCCCCCTATCCCTTGCTGGCACCAGGGACATCCCAGTGACCAGCAAGGTCTCCTGGTCTCTCTGCAGTTGGATTTAGACAATGTCGAGATCCTGAAGACACCTCTGGTGGGTAGCACGAGTTCTGCTGATGTCAGACCCTGCTCTTGCATGGCCAGCACAGCCCAGGCCATCCCAGTCTGTCCCAGCACAGCCCAGTGCAGCCCTACTGATGCCCCAGACAACACCCCTGTCCCTTGGAGTTTTGCCAGGGAACCCCCTTTCACAGTGCCCCTGTTGCATTCCTATCCCTGTCACCCGAGGATCCCCTGGATGGCCCATGATGAGGCTCTTGCCCCAGCTGTGCCTCTCGGACAGGACCCCAGTACTTCTGAGCAGGAATACAGCAGCTCCTGAATCTATTTGTTGCCCTATAGACCCCTTCCCCAAGGATCCCCTCACGTTCCCCTTTCTTCCCAGCCCAACCCAGTGCTCCCCAGTGTGTCTCTAATGAGTCGTTTCTGTCCATAGCCCCCTGTGGCTGAAAAGCTGGTGGGTCCTTTGCGGCAGAAGCGCCTGGCTCTTGTTCTCCATGGGTAGGTCAGCAGTTCCTGCAGAGAAGGGTGGGGAAAAGGCCCCTCTCCTGTCCCATTGGGTCCTGGTGGGTCACATTCAGACTCTATGTTTTAGGATTGTAAGAGTTGGTGACGTCCATGTCCAGTCTGCTCCAGAGGCATCCGGAGATGATCATCCCTGAATGAATCACATTGTTTGTTAAGCCCAGGGACATTTCTCTTGAATGATCAATAAACCCCTTCAGCAAACCTATAGCTGTGTGTGTGTCCATGCATCTGGATTTCTACTGTCCTTGTATTCCACTGGCCAGGGCATTGCAGAGACCCTCTGTGGGGACAAGGACCCTTGGGGAGCTATGGCCAGGTCTCAGCCTGGGGCTGTGGTGGTGTTGGAGCCTTTTTGAGGATGGGGTCTGTCGAACGCTGTGCGTGGGGCAGCTGTGCAGAGAGGGACCCAGGAGCTCTGACAGGGCACAGTGGCTACGGACCATGAAAGAACCCATCCGAAAGTGGCCTCCCGCGGGGAGGGAGGGCCGA
>NW_024525345.1:22500-24755 GCF_017590135.1 Pyrgilauda ruficollis | reverse complement strand
GGGGGGAGCGCCGTTTTGACAGTTCAGCATGTCAGCAGCAGAGCACAGGGCACGGGATGCCCATCGGCTCGGCTTGGAGTGCTCTGGATACAAAATGAAAATAAATAAAATTTGGCAAGGTGTTTTATGTTTGGTTGTTGGTTTTTTTTTTTTTCCCCCCGGATAACTTTCTTGATCCAAGCAAATGTAAGAGCCATTCTTTCAGAAAAGGAGAAAAGAAAAAGAGGGGAGGGGGAGAAGAAACCCAATAAAAGTCAAAACCAAATCAAATGGAAACACAAAACAAACCCCCCCTCAAAAAAGAAGGAAAAAAGAAAACAAACCAAACCAACCAAACCATAAGGCCCCGCCCCCACCCAACCCCCACCAAAAAAAACCCCAGGACCCAGCATCAAAGAAAAGCAAACCAAACCAAAAAAAAAAAAAAAAAAACAAAACTGCCAAAACACTGAAAATACGTATTGATCTTGAAAATGGGGAGTTCATTGGGTGGCAAGGGGCTAATAGAGACGACCGGCTTCGGGGCGATATGACGCCGGGGGCTTCCCACGGCACCACGTAAACCAGGTAGGCGTAGCTCCCAGGAGGTGGGCGGAGACTGGGAGAGAACAGGTCTACCCCAGCTCGAGGCAGGGAAACACAACAGGTCTACCCCGGCTCCGGGAGAGCCACCATGTCTACCCCAGTTTCAGGAGGGGACAACAGATCTACCCCGGGATCCGGACAGACATCAGGTCGACCCCAGCTTGAGTAAGAGACAACATGTCTACCCCGGCTAGTGGGAGGGACAAAAGATCTACCACAGCTTCAGAGAGGGACAACAGGTCTACCCTAGCTCTGGAGGGACACCATGTCTACCCTAGCTTGAGGAAGGGACAACAGGTCTACCCGGGAGCCGGAGCAGACACTAGGTCTACCCTGGCTTCAAGGAGGGACATCAGGTCTACCCCAGCTTGAGGAAGGGACACCAGGTCTACCCCTGGACCCGAGGCAGACACCAGGTCTACCCTGGCTTCAAGGAGGGACATTGAGTCTACCCCAGCTTGAGGAAGGGTCACCAGGTCTACCCCAACTCCAAGGAGGGACACCAGGTCAACCCCTGCTGAAGGAAGGGACAACAGGTCTACCCAGACACCACGGGAGATACCAGGTCTACCCCGGCTTTGGGAGGGGACAACAGGTCTACCCTGGCTTCGGGAGGGGACAACAGGTCTACCCGGCTCCGGTCCCGCCGTGGATCACCGCGGCCCTCGCGTAACGGGCGGCAGCGGCAGGCAACAGGTCTATGCTGGCTCCGGTGGGTCACCAGGTCTACCCTGGCTTCAAGGAGGGTCACCAGGTCTACCCCGGCTTTGGGAGGGGACAACAGGTCTACCCCGGCTTGAGGGAGGGTCACCAGGTCTACCCCAGCTTGAAGGAGGGCCATCAGGTCTACCCCGGCTTCAGGAGGGGACAACAGGTCTACCCAGCTCCGGTGAGACAGCAGGTCTACCCCGGCTTCAGGAGGGGACAACAGGTCTACCCGGCTCCAGTCCCGCCAAGGAGCAGCGCAGCCCTCGGGTGCCGGGCGGCAGCGGCGGGCAACAGGTCTACCCCGGCTCCGGAGGGACTTAGCCAAATTTCGGCAGGTGCCGGGTAGACCTGTTGTCGCAGCCGGCTCCGGAAGTTCACCAAGGGGTCGCTGTTTTCGGCTGCCTCCAGCTACGTCATGCTAGGAGGCGGCCTGCAGCGGCGCTCCTTCCCGGTCGATTTCCATCGGTCCTCTTGGAGGCGTCGGCGGCCTTGGACTAATCTGTCCGTACTATGGGAGCGAGGTGACGGGCCGCATCCCCGCAAGCAGGGTCCTCCGTGCCTGTGTCCGAGGCGGAGAAAGGGCTGCCGCGCCCGCGGTCGCCAGGGCGTACAAAATGCCGCCGAACCGGGACGACTGCCGTGGCTTCGTTCCCGGTTCCCGTCCTGCCCAGAGCCACGGAAACCGAGGGAGCCGAGCGAGAGAGACGAAAGACCGATCCCGAGAGGCGAGAGAGACGTGGAGATGGAAGGGACGGTCCCGAGAAGCCCGAGAGAGAGCGGGCGAGAGCCGGAAGGGGACGGTGCCGGGAAGCCGAGAGAGAGAGAGAGCGCCCACGAGGGCGAGAGCCGGAAGGGACGGTGCCGGGAAGCCGAGAGAGAGCGAGAGAGAGAGAGAGAGAGAGCCCGCCAGGGCGAGAGCCGGAAGGACGGTTCTGAGAGGCGAGAGAGAGTCGAAAAGCCGT
>NW_024525345.1:15000-17500 GCF_017590135.1 Pyrgilauda ruficollis | reverse complement strand
CGCCCGTCGAGCGACGGCCGGCCGTCCGGCCGTCGCACCCGTCGGCGGCCGATGGCGACCGGCGAGGGACCGGGTGGCGGGGCCGCCTTCGGGGCCGGCAGGAGGCGGCTCCTCCGGCCCTTCCCGCACCGGGGAGCGGGCCTTCGCCGGCCGGCGAAATCCCGCTCTCGGGCCGAGCGGCCCCTCGCGCGGCGGAGGAACTCCAAGGGCCGAGCCTCCGGGCGTTCCGGGCCGCGCTTCGGGGCGCGCCCCGCGCGTGCGACCCGCCGCCGGGCTGGCGCGGCGGCGGCGGCGGCGGCGTTCGTCTCCCCGTCGGCGCCGCGGCCTCCCGGCGGGGTCGGCGAGGTGCTCGGCGGTCGGGCCGCGTCTCCGCGCCGGCGGGGCGGCCCGAGCCGCGGTTGTCCTCTCGGGCGCAGCGCCGGGCTGCCGAGGGAGACCCCGGGCCCCGAGAAGGACGCCGCGGTGGTGGCGGCAGACGTCGGGCGCGCCCCCGCCGGTGGACGCTCCCCCGAGGGCGGCAGCGGGAGAGGCACCCCGGCGGGGCCATGCAGGTCGTTTCCCTCGCCCCAGGGCCAGGTACCTAGCGCTCCGCGCCTCGGCGGGTCCCCGAGTCCCCTCGGCGTCGTCAAACGCCGCGGGGCCGAAAGGACCCGCCGAGCCGGGCGGCGGGTTAAAGACTCGGGCGGCTCGGCGCGGCCCGCCGCGGCGGCGGTGCCGGCGGCGGTAGGCGTGCCGGGCGGCGGCGCGGCGCCACTGAGGGGTGGGGAGCCACTCCCGCTGATCCCCTGCGGTGGCGTCCGTTGCCGCCGGCCGCGCGCCCGTCGTCGCCGTTCCGCCGCGCGCGCGCGGGGGTAAACCGCGCCGCGCCGGGGAGGGGCGCCCTGCCCCCCCCTCTCCGCGGCCCGGCCTCGGCGGAGAGGCCGCGGCGCGCGCGGTCGGCCGCGGGGGGCCGACCGACCCGCTCCCCTCGAAACGGGACGATGCCGGCAGAGAGCGCGTGCTCTCTGCCTTTCCTCGGCCGCGGCCGCCGGGGCCCGCCGCGCTCTCTCCTTGGCCGCCGCCGCGTTCCCGCGCGCGGCGCCGCGTCCGGCGCGGCCGTCCCTCTCCCCTCGACGGCCTTCTCCTCGAACGCACCGGCGGCGCCGTCCGCCGGACGTCCCTGGCCCGGCCGCCCGCCCGTCTGGGGCGAGCGCTCGGCGGTCCCTCCGTCGGCGGAGGACCGCGAGCGCGGGCGACCCCGTGCCGAGCGGCGGCGTCGCCGCTCGGCGAGTGTTTCCCCCCCCCCCGCCCGGGAGGGGGGGGACGGCCTGCCGGAAGGCGCCCGCCGGCGCCGTCGGCCGTCCCGGCCCGGGCCTCACCCGTCGCGTTCCCGTCGCCCTTCCCGGCCGCGTGTGGGCCGAAGGGAGGGCGTGCGGGCGGCCGCGGGGGCGCTTCCCCGCCCGCTCTGCGCGTGGCAAACGCGGAGAGCGGGCGTTGCCCCCCGGCTCGGCGCCGTACGCCTTCCGCCGGGCGCGTGCCCGGGGGAAGGGGGCCACGACGGTGCGACGCGGCGGCGGCGGGCCCGGCAGGGCGGTCGCGGCGGCGGCGGGTCTTGCCGACCGGCAGGCTTCGGGCACCCGCGGCGCCGGCTCGGGTCTCGGCGGCGCCCGCCTCCGGCGCCGGTGGCGGGGCGCGGCCGCCGGTCGCTGGCCTTTCCGACGGGAGCGGTTCCCGCGGGGGGCGCGCCGGCGGTGCGGTCGTCGGCGCGTGCCGTCTCGAGCGTCGTAAGGCCGCTGGGGAGAGCCGGCCGCGCCGCGGCGCGGCGGCGCTCCGCGGGCTCCGCGGAGCGGCCAAGGGGAGCCAGCGCGTGCGGGGGCCGACGGCCGTGCCCCCGGCCGCGCGTGTGTGTGTGTGTCGTCCCGTGTAATAATCGAGGCCGGGCGGGCCGCCGTGCCCCCGCGGTCCCTCGCGCGCCGTGTGGCCCTCCGCGCGGAGGCCGGGTCGAGCCCGGGCGCCTGGGCCGCCTCCGAAGGACGGCACGCGAGGTGGCGTCTCCCCTTGCGGGGGGAGGCGGTCGGGGGCGCGGGCCCCCCCGCCTTTTCGCCGACCTTCGGAGCGTTCCGTGGGTTTTTTTTTTGTTTTCTTCCCCCCTCCTCCGTTTGTGTGTGCTCGTACGGTGGAAGCCAGGCGCGCGCCCGCGCGTCCTCGGCGCAAGAGAAAAAGGGGCCGCTTCGCGTGAGCGGTCCCGGCCCCTCCGCGCGCGCGGGGTCGGTGCCGAAATCCAGACAACTCTTAGCGGTGGATCACTCGGCTCGTGCGTCGATGAAGAACGCAGCTAGCTGCGAGAATTAATGTGAATTGCAGGACACATTGATCATCGACACTTCGAACGCACTTGCGGCCCCGGGTTCCTCCCGGGGCTACGCCTGTCTGAGCGTCGCTTGACGATCAATCGCCGTCCGGGGGGCCACCCCGGCGGCGCGGCTGGGGTCGCCTCGCAGGCCCGTTGGCCGCGGTCGGC
>NW_024525345.1:7500-10000 GCF_017590135.1 Pyrgilauda ruficollis | reverse complement strand
TCACAGTGTTATTTGTCATTTTGCAAAATGCAGGGGTCCAGTTATGAAAACGGTTCCAGCTGGGGAGTGGATATGTGAGGTATGCGGCAGAGATTTCCAGACCAAGATGGGCCTGGGACAACACAAAAGATTAGCACATCCGGCAATAAGAAATCAAGAAAGGATCGCTGCTTCCCAACCGAAAGAAACATCTAATCGAGGTGCCCACAAAAGATGCTGGACAAAGGAGGAAGAAGAAATGCTGATAAAACTGGAGGTACAGTTCGAGGGAAATAAAAACATTAATAAACTCATAGCCGAACACATAACAACTAAAACAGCTAAACAAATTAGCGACAAAAGGAGAATGCTGGTCAGGAGACCAACAGGGGGGGTAGGAGATGAACCTGGGCCGTGTCATCGCACCAGGGGAGCAGCAGCGGGCGTGGGAACAGTGCCTGGGATGAGTCATCAATCCAAGGTGGGAGTCGTTGACAATAGACCTGATAAGAGCCATCTGCCAGGAGGGCCAGCTGCTGGGGGGAGAACAATAGATAAAAGAAGGCGCCGCCCTGATAAGGATAACGGTCAACAAGTCAGCAATTCTGATCAACAGACGGCAGGGGTGCTGCAGGCTCACTATCAAAAGACTCTCGGGGAACACTTATCAGCGGGAACAATTAACAACTTTGCCGTTGCATTCAGACATATAACTGAGGGCCGAGAAGCAGAAACAATTATTAATCAAGCAGCGCAGGAATGTTTTGGATGCCTGGAATCAATAAGTCAGATAAGAACTGCAACCCGAGGGAAAAAGGGGACCCAGGAGAAACAACCTAAGAAGCCGTTCCAAAAATGGATGAAGGACAGAGCCATCAAAAGAGGTAACTACCTTCGCTTCCAGCGTTTATTCTATCTGGACAGGGGGAAATTAGCTAAAATAATTTTGGATGACATGGAACAATTGTCCTGTGATATACCACCCAGTGAAATCTACTCTGTATTCAAAACCAGATGGGAAACACCTGGTAATTTCAATGGCCTTGGGGACTTTGAAACTTCTGAGGTAGCAGACAATAGTGCCTTCAGGGAATTAATCACGGCTAAAGAAATTGAAAAGAATGTGCAGGAGATGACTAAGGGATCTGCTCCAGGTCCAGATGGAATTACCCTTGGGGACATCAAGAAGATGGATCCCGGGTACTCCCGGACTGCAGAGACTTACAATTTGTGGTTGACATCTGGTAAAATCCCTGACATGGTGAGGGGGTGCAGAAGCGTTTTGATTCCTAAATCAACAAAACCTGACCGTTTAAAAGACATTAACAACTGGAGACCTATTACGATCGGCTCCATCTTGCTAAGATTGTTCTCCAGGATTATAACAACTAGATTGAGCAAAGCGTGCCCCCTCAACCCAAGGCAAAGAGGCTTTATTAAAGCGGCGGGATGCTCTGAAAACCTGAAACTCCTGCAAACTATAATTCGATCTGCCAAAAAAGAGCACAAACCACTGGGTGTTGTATTTGTGGACATTGCCAAGGCTTTTGACACAGTTTGCCACCAACACATCATACATGCTCTGCAGCAAAGGGGAGTGGACCCCCACATCATAGGGCTAGTGAAAGACATGTACAAGGACATCAGTACACGTATCACCACAAAGAGGAACACACACACAGACAAAATCCAGATCCGGGTTGGAGTAAAGCAGGGTGACCCGCTGTCACCCCTTTTGTTTAACCTGGCGATGGACCCCCTGCTGCGCAAGCTGGAAGAGAAGGGTAGAGGCTACCACCGAGGACAGAGCAGCATCACAGCGATGGCGTTTGCCGACGATCTGGTCCTGATAAGCGACTCCTGGGAAAACATGAAAATAAACATCGAAATATTAGAGACATTTTGCAATCTTACTGGTCTCAAAACACAAGGGGAAAAGTGCCACGGCTTCTACATCAAGCCCACAAAGGACTCTTACACCATCAATAACTGCGCTGCCTGGACTATCAATGGTACTCCCCTAAACATGATTAACCCTGGCGACTCGGAAAAATACCTAGGCCTGCAGTTTGACCCCTGGACTGGGATAGCAAAATACAACCTTTCCGAAAAACTAGAAATCTGGCTGGAGCGGATCAATCAAGCCCCACTCAAACCCCTGCAAAAACTCGACATCCTCAAAACATACACCATCCCTCGACTAACCTACGTGGCGGACCATGCGGAAGTGAAGACAGGGGCCCTTGAAGCACTCGACCAAAAAATCAGAACAACGGTAAAAGACTGGTTACATCTACCTACGTGCACCTGCGACGCCATCCTGTACTCGAGCACGAGAGACGGCGGGTTGGGTGTCACCAAGCTGGCAGGCCTGATCCCCAGCGTGCAGGCCAGAAGATTACATCGGATCGCACAATCCTCTGACGAAGCAATGAAAGAATTCCTGGAGAAAGCTGAAATGGAAAAAAGATATGAAAAACTGTGGATTCAAGCTGGAGGAAAGAGGGAGAAGATGCCCTCA
>NW_024525345.1:0-2500 GCF_017590135.1 Pyrgilauda ruficollis | reverse complement strand
GGAACAATTAACAACTTTGCCGTTGCATTCAGACATATAACTGAGGGCCGAGAAGCAGAAACAATTATTAATCAAGCAGCGCAGGAATGTTTTGGATGCCTGGAATCAATAAGTCAGATAAGAACTGCAACCCGAGGGAAAAAGGGGACCCAGGAGAAACAACCTAAGAAGCCGTTCCAAAAATGGATGAAGGACAGAGCCATCAAAAGAGGTAACTACCTTCGCTTCCAGCGTTTATTCTATCTGGACAGGGGGAAATTAGCTAAAATAATTTTGGATGACATGGAACAATTGTCCTGTGATATACCACCCAGTGAAATCTACTCTGTATTCAAAACCAGATGGGAAACACCTGGTAATTTCAATGGCCTTGGGGACTTTGAAACTTCTGAGGTAGCAGACAATAGTGCCTTCAGGGAATTAATCACGGCTAAAGAAATTGAAAAGAATGTGCAGGAGATGACTAAGGGATCTGCTCCAGGTCCAGATGGAATTACCCTTGGGGACATCAAGAAGATGGATCCCGGGTACTCCCGGACTGCAGAGACTTACAATTTGTGGTTGACATCTGGTAAAATCCCTGACATGGTGAGGGGGTGCAGAAGCGTTTTGATTCCTAAATCAACAAAACCTGACCGTTTAAAAGACATTAACAACTGGAGACCTATTACGATCGGCTCCATCTTGCTAAGATTGTTCTCCAGGATTATAACAACTAGATTGAGCAAAGCGTGCCCCCTCAACCCAAGGCAAAGAGGCTTTATTAAAGCGGCGGGATGCTCTGAAAACCTGAAACTCCTGCAAACTATAATTCGATCTGCCAAAAAAGAGCACAAACCACTGGGTGTTGTATTTGTGGACATTGCCAAGGCTTTTGACACAGTTTGCCACCAACACATCATACATGCTCTGCAGCAAAGGGGAGTGGACCCCCACATCATAGGGCTAGTGAAAGACATGTACAAGGACATCAGTACACGTATCACCACAAAGAGGAACACACACACAGACAAAATCCAGATCCGGGTTGGAGTAAAGCAGGGTGACCCGCTGTCACCCCTTTTGTTTAACCTGGCGATGGACCCCCTGCTGCGCAAGCTGGAAGAGAAGGGTAGAGGCTACCACCGAGGACAGAGCAGCATCACAGCGATGGCGTTTGCCGACGATCTGGTCCTGATAAGCGACTCCTGGGAAAACATGAAAATAAACATCGAAATATTAGAGACATTTTGCAATCTTACTGGTCTCAAAACACAAGGGGAAAAGTGCCACGGCTTCTACATCAAGCCCACAAAGGACTCTTACACCATCAATAACTGCGCTGCCTGGACTATCAATGGTACTCCCCTAAACATGATTAACCCTGGCGACTCGGAAAAATACCTAGGCCTGCAGTTTGACCCCTGGACTGGGATAGCAAAATACAACCTTTCCGAAAAACTAGAAATCTGGCTGGAGCGGATCAATCAAGCCCCACTCAAACCCCTGCAAAAACTCGACATCCTCAAAACATACACCATAAACAAAAAAAAACCAAAAAACCCCAAACCCCAAAAAAACCACCAAAACCCCAAACCATCGAAAATACGTATTGGTCTTAAAAGCGTGGAGGGGGCTTCATTGGGTGGGACAGGGCTGATAGAGCTGTCCGGCTCCGGGGTGTTACGAGGCCGTGAGCTTCCCCCGGCTGCGGGCTTGCCAGGGCCAGCAGGGTGCCCGTGCACCAGGCAGTGACTGGGGAACAACAGGTCTACCCTAGCTCCGGAGGGACACCAGGTCTACCCCGGCTCGAGGGACGGTCACCAGGTCTACCCGGGCTTCGGGAGGGGACAACACGTCTACCCCGGCTTGAGGAAGGGACAACAGGTCTACCCCGGCATCGGGAGGGGACAACAGGTCTACCCGGCTCCGGTCCCGCCGAGGGGCAGCGCAGCCCTCGCGTGACAGGCAGCAGCGGTGGGCAACAGGTCTACCCCGGCTCCGGAGGGACTTAGCCAAATTTTGGCAGGTGCCGGGTAGACCTGTTGTTGCAGCCGGCTCCGGAAGTTCACCAAGGGGTCGCTGTTTTTGGCTGCCTCCAGCTACGTCATGCTATGAGGCGGCCTGCAGCGGTGCTCCTTTCTGGTCGATTTCCATCGGTCCTCTTGGAGGCGTCGGCGGCCTTGGACTAATCTGTCCGTACTATGGGAGCGAGGTGACGGGCCGCATCCCCGCAGGCAGGGTCCTCCGTGCCTGTGTCCGAGGCGGAGAAAGGGCTGCCGCGCCCGCGGTCGCCAGGGGGTACAAAATGCCGCCGAACCGGGACGACTGCCGTGGCTTCGTTCCCGGTTCCCGTCCTGCCCAGAGCCACGGAAACCGAGGGAGCCGAGCGAGAGAGACGAAAGACCGATCCCGAGAGGCGAGAGAGACGTGGAGATGGAAGGGATGGTCCCGAGAAGCCCGAGAGAGAGCCTTTCTGTGGCCCCTCTGGGCCCAAAGCTGCTGCTCTTCTGACTCAATC
>NW_024525344.1:0-1444 GCF_017590135.1 Pyrgilauda ruficollis | reverse complement strand
ATGCCCCTTCATGTATCTAGACAAGAATATGCAAGCAAAAAAAAATTCAAAATTTTAACATTTTAAAAGAAAATTCTTGAATACCTCATTTGATGTATTATATTTTTTAACTATCTTGACTTTTTTGTATAAAAACTATTTTTTCTTCTTTATTCCATCTTTACCTGCCTGCATGTCTGGTGCACTTTAAATGAGTGTAGTTTATATGATTGTTACTTCTTGATCATCTGTGCTAGTGTTACCTAATCTGTTACCTAATGGTATTCTCAGTTTCGGTTCCAGGAAACTGGTATTCTCATTTTCTGTGCTATATTCAGACCTGAAACCAGTACCTTACTAGAACTAGAATACAATGAAAGCCCTTAAAAGTCTATGAAGCACTGCTCATCTGCTCAAGTCTGGAGCCTGATAATCTCTTCTAGTTTTTTCCCGGAAGATAATTTTCAGCTTAATTATATTTGCTTCATATCAGCATTACATAGGAAGGAGACAAAATGAGATAATGGCCAGGATTCAAACAGATGTTATACAGATTCAAAAACAACCATCAAGACCCACCATAAAGTCTTTTGAAGCCAAAAGATTCTTAAAGAAGAAGAACGAAGCAGAGGTAATTATCATCTGTATTGTTTTAATGCTAATTACATTAACTCAAAATCCACCATTTCTGGGAATATTTTTGGTTACAAATACTGTACTTGCACCATCCAAAAGCTGCTGACTGTCAAAATTATATAAATTCAACCACTGAAAATTGGGCTGAATATTTACACAATTATGGTTTTGCAGGTTTTTTAAAATAAGAATTGTATTGATGTAAGAGAAATTTCGTATTGAATAAATACCATAGATAGGTAGTAATTTCATTGCTGAGAGTAGCTGTCTACTAGAAAGAATACATTAAATAAAAACATTAATGTTCCATTTTTATTTGTGCATGATAACATTTTGCACCATGTTTGAACTGTTCTATAACACACTATGAAACTGTCTGCTTATTAAATGCTAGTAAAAGCTGAAATTGACAATAACCTTAAATCAAACTAAGAGAGATGCAGAAATTTAAAAAAATTCTGCATTATCTAGTACCAAAAAATTAATGGATTGTAATCCAAGTTCATGGATTGTATTGTCATTAGTTGTAAAAAGCAACTATTACTGCTTTTTACAACTGGGTAACAGTAACAAATGTCTTTAAATCTAGAGTTTAGTAACCTATAGTAGGACAGTTACTTGAATAACTGTTAGGGATACATTCAAGCTACTAAATCAAAAGCAGATCATATTCCAGAGTATCTTGTTTCAAATCCCCATATGGTGAGATTTCCATCCTCTGCTAGAGCCCTATGCAAAATCAGAATTATGCTGCAGAAAGAACGGCTGTAAAATTCTAGGGTTTTCTGGCTGGTGGAGGTAATTGTAGCTAGAAAAGGGGAAGAGGGGA
>NW_024525343.1:0-1445 GCF_017590135.1 Pyrgilauda ruficollis | reverse complement strand
AATGGGGAAAATGGGGAAAATGGGAATGGCGGGAAAAGGGGGAATATTGGGAAAAATGGGAATATTGGGAATGGGGAAAATGGGGAAATGGGGAAAATGGGAATATTGGGAATTTTGGGAATATTGGGAAAAATGGGAGTATTGGGAATGGGAAAAATGGGGAAATGGGAATATTGGGAATTTTGGGAATATTGGGAACAATGGGAATATTGGGAATAAAGGGAATAACAGAAATGGGGAAAATGGGTTGGGAATGGGGAAAATGGGGAAATGGGGAAAATGGGAATATTGGGAATTTTGGGAATATTGGGAAAAATGGGAGTATTGGGAATGGGAAAAATGGGAAAATGGGAATGGAATAATGGGGAAATTGAGAAAAAATGGGAAAAGTGGGAATGTTGGGAATATTGGGAATGGGAAAAATGGGAAAATGGGAATGGAATAATGGGGAAATTGAGAAAAAATGGGAAAAGTGGGAATGGGAAATTGGGAAAATGGGAATGGGAGTGGTGAGGAAAATGGGAATGGTGGGAAAAATGCCGAGAATGGGAATTGTGGAAATGGGAATGGGAAATTTGGAATGGAAAAAATGGGAGTAAGGGAAATAATGGGAATGGGAATGAGAAAAATGGGAATGGAATAATGGGAAAAATGGGAATAAAGGGAATAAAAGGAATGGGGGAAATGGGAAAAGTGGGAATGGGAAGAATGGGAATGGAAAAAATGGGAACAGGAATGGGAGAAATGGGAATGGCAGTGGGAAAAGCAAATAATTGGAATGGGGAAGGGAATGGGAATGGGAAATTGGGAATAATGGGAATAATGGAAAAACCAGGGAAAATGAGAATGGGAATGATGGGAATAATGGGAAAATGGGAATGAGGATGGGAATGGGGAATTGGGAAAGAGGGAATGGGAATAAAGGGAATAAAAGGAATGGGGAAAATGGGAATAGGGAAAATGGGAATAATGGGAATAACAGGAATGGGGAAAATGGGAAAAGTGGGAATGGGAATGGGAATAGGGAAAATGGGAATGGGAATAATGGGAAAATGGGAAAAGTGGGAAAAGTGGGAATGGGAAAATGGGGAAAATGGGAATAGGGAAAATGGGAATGGGAATAATGGGAATAAAGGGAATAATAGAAATGAGGAAAATGGGAAAAAAATGGGAAAAGTGGGAATGGGAAAAAGGGAAAATGGAAATGGAATAATGGGGAAAATGGGAATAAAAGGAATAACAGGAATAGGGAAAATGGGAAAAATGGGAATGAGGATGGGAAAATGGGAAAAGTGGGAATGGGAATGATGGGGGAAATGAGAATCATGGGAATGATGGGAATGGGAATAATGGGAATGGGAATAGTGGGAAGACGGGGAAATGGGAAGAATGGAAACAGGGAATTAGGATTGGAAATTTGGGAATAATGGGAATAGTGGGAATGG
>NW_024525342.1:0-1445 GCF_017590135.1 Pyrgilauda ruficollis | reverse complement strand
TCCAGGGATGCAGCCTGGGCTCTTTCCTTGTTCCAGAGAAGCATCCTGGGCTCTTTCCATATTCCAGGGATGCATCCTGGGCTCTTTCCATGTTCCAGGGAAGCATCCTGGGTTTCCTTTCCCTCTCCCGGTGTTCCAGGGAGCAGCTGGGACTCCCCCTCTCCTCTCACAGTTTCCAGGGATGCAGCCCGGGCTCCTTTCCCATCTCCCAGTGTTCCAGGGAGGCATCCTGGCCTTCCCTTTCCCCTCTCTCAGTATTCCAGGGATGCAGCCCGGGCTCTTTCCCTGTTCCAGGGGCGCTGCCTCAGCTCCCCTTCCCTCTCCTGTATTCCAGGGGAGCATCCCGGGCTTCCCTTCCTCCCTCTCTCAGTGTTCCAGGGGAAACCTGGGCTCCCATTCCCGTCTCTCCATGTTCCAGGCTCCCCTTCCCCTCCCCTGTGTTCCAGAGGGGAATTCTGTTCTCCCCTTTCTCCTCTCCAGTATTCCAGAGGGGATTCTGTTCTCCCCTTCCCCTTTTCAGTATTCCAGAAGGGAATTCTGTTCTCCCCTTCCCCTCTCCAGTATTCCAGAGGGGAATTCTGTTCTCCCCTTCCCCTCTCCAGTATTCCAGAGGGGAATTCTGCTCTCCCCTTCTCCTCTCCAGTATTCCAGAGGGGATTCTGTTCTCCCCTTCCCCTTTTCAGTATTCCAGAAGGGAATTCTGTTCTCCCCTTGCCCTCTCTGGCCGTGATGGATTTGGGGTGGAGCTCAGGGATCCGTGTGCAGTGGGGCTGCTGCCGGATTTTCCAGGGAAAAGCCGTGGGTGGAGGGTCCTTGGAGCGCTCCGGGTCCTTTTTGCACGGGAGGTGAGGAAAATTGGGAATGGAGGTGAGCAGAGCCAGGGAATGGGGGCAGGATCCTGTTCTCTTCCTGCTCTCTGCTGCTCCAGCTCTTCCCAGCTGGAGCTGTGGGGTTCAGTGGGAACCGTGGGCTGGAATTCCCTGAATTCCTAAATCCCCAAATTCCCTGAATCCTCTGAATTCCCTCAGTCCCTGAATTCCCTGTCTCCCCTGAATCCCCTGACATTTCCTGAATCTCCCAAATCCCCTGACTCCCCTGATTCTCTGAATTCCCCAAATTCCCTGTCTGCCCTGAATTCCCTGAATCCCCTGAATTCCCTGAATCCCTCAATCCCTGACTCCCCTGAATCCCCAAATTCCCTGACTTCCCTGAATTCCCCAATTCCCCGAATTCCCTGAATCCTCTGAATCCCTCAATCCCTGAGTCCCCTGAATCCCTAAATCCCCATAATCCCTGAATCCCCTGACTCCCCTGACTTCCCAAATTCCCTGAATCCCTGACTTCCCTGAATCCTCCAATTCCCTGAATCCCTGATTCCCCTGAATTCCCGAATCCCTGACTCCCCCAATCCCCTAATCCCCTGCATCCCTCAATCCCCGAATTCC
>NW_024525341.1:0-1467 GCF_017590135.1 Pyrgilauda ruficollis | reverse complement strand
CTGACCCCGGGACCCCAAATCTGACCCTGGGACCCCCGGATCTGCCCCCGGGTCTGACCCCCGAATCTGACCCTGGGACCCCAAATCTGACCCTGGGTCTGACCCCAGGACCCTCAATCTGCCCCTGGGACCCCCGCATCTGACCCCGGGACCCCTGCATCTGACCCCAAATCTGACCCCGGGACCCCCAATCTGCCTGTGGGACCCCAAGTCTGACCCCAAATCTGCCCCTGTGACCCCCGGATCTGACCCTAGGACTCCGGATCTGCCCCCTGTGACCCCAAATCTGCCCCTGTGACCCCCGGATCTGACCCTGGGACTCCCAGTCTGCCCCCTGGGACCCCGAATCTGCCCCCTGTGACCCCAGATCTTCCCCTTGTGACCCCCCTGTCCCCCGTGTCCCCCCAGGTGTGGAACCTGGCCAACTGCAAGCTGAAGACGAACCACATCGGGCACACGGGCTACCTGAACACGGTCACCGTGTCACCCGACGGCTCGCTCTGCGCCTCGGGGGGCAAGGTGGGGCTGGGGACAGTGGGGACAGCTGGGGACAGATGGGGACAGTGTGGGGACAGCCTGGGACAGCGTGGGGACACCTGGGGAGAGCGTGGGACAGCTGGGACAGCATGGGGACAGTGTGGGGATAGCCTGGGACAGCATGGGGACAGATGGGGACAGATGGGGACACATTGGAATAGTCTGGGGACAGGTGGGGTCAGATGGGGACAGATGAGGACACCTGGGGACAGCTGGGGACACGTGGGGACACATTGGGCTAGCTTGGGGACACCCTGGGGACACCTGGGACAGCTGGGGACAGCCTGGGATGGCTGGGGACACCAGGGGACAGCCTGGGTGGACTCTGTGTCTCCTGGGCGTGTCCTGCTGTCCCCCCCTGAACTCTTGTGGTACCTGGGGGGTGTCTGGTGTCCCCTCCCGGGGGTGTCCCCGGGGGTCCCCAGCTGTCCCTGGGGGTGTCTGGTGTCCCCAGGGGTCCCTGGTGTCCCTGGGGGTCCCTGGTGTCCCCGGGGGTCCCTGGTGTCCCCAGCTGTCCCCGGGGGTCCCTGGTGTCCCCGGGGGTCCCCGCTGTCCCCGGGGGGTCCCTGGTGTCCCCGGGTGTCCCCAGGGGTCCCTGGTGTCCCTGGGGGTCCCTGGTGTCCCAGGGGGTCCCCAGCTGTCCCTGGGGGTCCCCAGCTGTCCCCGGGGGTCCCTGGTGTCCCGGGGGGTCCCTGGTGTCCCCGGGTGTCCCCAGGGGTCCCTGGTGTCCCTGGGGGTCCCTGGTGTCCCCGGGGGTCCCCAGCTGTCCCGGGGGTCCCGGGTGTCCCCGGGGGTCCCCAGCTGTGCGTGTCCCCAGGACGGGCAGGCCATGCTGTGGGACCTGAACGAGGGCAAGCACCTGTACACGCTGGACGGCGGCGACGTCATCAACGCGCTGTGCTTCAGCCCCAACCGCTACTGGCTGTGCGC
>NW_024525340.1:0-1446 GCF_017590135.1 Pyrgilauda ruficollis | reverse complement strand
AGAAACAATGCCATGAGCCTTCTTATTGCAGACTAATGGGCCACCAGAATCACCCTGTGTCATGAAAGGAATGAGAGGGGTCAGACATGGCACAGCTCAGCTCTCCCTGCCTTAAGGAGCAAGTTTCCTCTTCCCTCCCTCCATGTGAAGAGCCTCCTCTTCCAAGCACCTCCCTCCCTCCAGACCCAGCTCTCAGGGTTTGCAGCTGCCTCACTGCTCCTCTAAGCCCAACCATGAAACAATTCAGGCCTGGAAGCTCTTTGGGATTCAAAAGCTCAAAAAGAACATGGACCTACTTCAGACATGGGGAAACATCTAAGCCATCCTAGCAAGGATATCACAAGGAATTTACACAGCAAAGCACTGGCTAGACTGGGTGGAACATCCACAAGTAAGTAAAAAAGCAAACGTTGCTGATAGTTGGAAAATACACCCCAATTCAGGGAGCACATCAGCCTCAGAGCTTCTGTGAGGACCCTCAGGTCATCATTCTGAAGGGCCTGGCTTGTTCTGATGTCCTTTTATTTGCACCTGAGAACCAAGCTGACTGTCCAGTCCCAACCTCCTCCCAGGCTTGCAGCCCAAAACAACACTTACCTGGTAAGATGCCTTTTTACTGTTTTTATTACCAACACAGATCATGGACTGACGCTGATATTTACTGGAACGCTGCTGACATATTTTCTCCTTTTGCACCTTCAGTTTCACCTCCCTCAACACATTACTCCTGTTCCCTTTGGGAGATGTCAAGCCCCAGCCAGACACCCTGCATAAAGTTCCTGGTCTCACATGTTCATTTCTCCTGGGAATGGAGATAAATTGCACATTCTGGTTGATCCTGGCCCTTGGCTTCAGCTGTCAGGCAGAGAGAACACGGGGTTAGAGCCAGCAAAGGACTAGGAGCGAGTTCAGAGTTTGGGGAGGTGAGCAGGGGGAGATCCCTCAGGCAGGAAGGATGAGTTGGGCCATACCTTCAGCAGCACAATGTCATTTTTGAAGTCATCAGGGGAATATTCGGGATGGATGACCCATTGTCCAACACGGATCTTCTGCTGGCTCCACTCTGGGCAGGTTATGTCGTGGGCTCCCAGAATCACAGTGACCCTCACTGTCCTGCCAGGAAACACCAACACATCCCAGCTGCATTGACTGGTCCCACAGGCCCCCAGGGCAGGTGGCTGGAGGGAGAATCCTCCCCAGAGCAGCTCTCAGCAAGTTGTCCTCTCTCTCCTGGGTTCCTTCCCCAGCCCAGCTGAGGATCCCTCACCCCACACTGACACAGGTGGGAGCTGCCCCGTGCTGAGGACAAAGGGAAGCAGGGCAGGGGGGACAGTGGATCCTTTCTCCAGCAGCAGCTCTAAGCCTCATGGCTTAGAGGAAAAATGGGAGGAACCATGACCCTGGAGACCCTGTGAGCACTCCTGTCCCCAACTGTCCCCAAGGTCA
>NW_024525339.1:0-1447 GCF_017590135.1 Pyrgilauda ruficollis | reverse complement strand
CAGAGGGGCTCCAGCCCTTGGAGCACCCTTGCTAAGGAAGTCCAGAATTCCACATCTTGTTTTCCGTCTCTCTGCTCAAAAGTTGAACAAGTTGTTTCTGGAATGGCTCAAATCCAGCAAAGCCTCTGGTCTGTGGGCTGCTCCCTGGCTCCTCAAACAGCAGCTTTATCCAGGGATATGAGGGGATTAAATGACATAATTATTTTATATAGAATGTGCTGCCACTCTGGCTGAGTGTTCAGCTTCAGTTCCAGGGTGGAGAGGGGCTGCTGCCCATGGAATGTGCCCATGGGGGTGTCTGGTGCTCTGGATCCCAGCAGGGACCAGATCCCAGTGCCTGTGGCACCCTCTGAATGTGCTCAGGTGCCTTCTGGAGACACCTGGAACACTTTCAGCCCAAGCAGGATGATATTCTATGAGATTTCTGTTCTTCCAGCAGAAGTTCCTGGTGAAAGGGGTTGTTCTGGGGTTAAGTCAATTATCCATGCCAAAGGCAGGTGTTAGACTGTGGTGATTCTTGTGGGCCTCTTCCAGCTCAGGATATTCTATGACACTTTGCATGGAGTCATATTTTCATTTTTAAAAAGGAGTCCAGAACCAAAATGCTGAGGCTGCAAGTGCAGGAACCCTGGAGTTTTGCCAGGAGAAATGCACATTTTTCATATGATTGTTTCCCACACTTATTTTACAAAAAATAGCACGACCTTGTAATCACAAATGAGTTTCACAATGAATGCAGTGGAAATTATTTTTTCCAGTGCACTTGGAAGCTGCAGGAGTTGTGTTCAAGGAGAACAGAGCTACCTGAGCAGGACCATCCATCCCTGTGGTTTTCTTGGAGACTTTAATGCCCTGTATTTAGTCTCCCTGGCAGTAACTTATTTTTAAGAGGTTAAGAGCTCATTAAGATAAGATGGAGTGAAAGATGGAGCACATTGGGAAGGAACTTTACCCATAAACTAATTTAGAGCTCAGTCACATGGCAGCCAGGCCCAGCTTTGCTCACACAGCACACGATAATGACACGTTTCAGGATTGCAGCTGAGAACAAATCTGACAGATCTGCGCACCGTGCAGTCGCGTTTGCTAATGTTGGTTTTAAAACAGCAAAAAAATCGATCCCACTTGGAAATGTTTTCTTGGGAAAGCTGTGAATCTGTCTCAGGATTGCCTGGTAATGGAGCTGGGTGTGCTGGCAGCAGGAGCTGGGGCTGGTGGCCACCTGGTCCATCCATTGAGGACAATTCCTGATGCTGCTCCAGCTCTGGGTCAACTGTCCCAGATGCTCCCACTATGGAAACTTCTGTCAGGCTTCCAAGGGAGAGTATGGACATGGAGCATCCATAACCTGGGCTGGAGATCACCCTGAGCTCCTTCTGAGCATGTCCTCGGCAGGGAATGCATCTGGGAAGGGGCTGGTGAATTCCTGAGGGAGCTGGGAAGGGGC
>NW_024525338.1:0-1449 GCF_017590135.1 Pyrgilauda ruficollis | reverse complement strand
TTTTTTTGTTTTGTTGTTTGATTAAAGCTGTGAACATCTGGGAACCCTAAGGAGTTCTGTTAAAGAAAGCTGTCCATCATGTTCCATAATTCAATATTTTTTGCATAGAAGCTGACAGCATTTCCTAAAAAAACTTAGGAGGGCTTTTTTATGAGAATGAGGGAAATACATAATTTGAATTTTGTGTAATGTAGAGTCATGTGCCTGTTCAGTTTCACTTAAACTGACAGTGTTGCAGGTTGATCTGATGCCATTAAATTTAGTGAAAATTTTGATACCATCTTAAGTGGGTAAAGGGTCTTAACTTATTTTTTTCCTTCTTTCATGTAGGAAAATGGAGTTGAAGCAAAGTTTTCTCCTCATCCATGCCCCAGCTGGACCCTAGATTGGACCAGTCTTCCATCTGCAGTCAGTCCTGGAGAAGGTGAGAGTTTGTATGTCTGTGTTTTTAACAGGAGCTTCTTCTGGTGAAGGTACTTAACTGTTTCATAAGAAATATGCCAGTTTTCAGTATGTTTCAGAGCTAAGATAGGTAAGCAATTGCAAATCTGTATTAAAATTCAGTCTGTTTGTGACACATGGTGCCATAACTTCCCTCAGGTCATCAACAGCTGATGAGCAACTGGGGACAAAAGATTGGCCTTGATTTCAGTCAGCAGTTGACACAACCCAAAAATACTAATCAAGCTCAGTGCTTGGTTGTGTTGAGTTTTCCACAGAAGTAAAGGCATCCATAGATACCTTCCATATGAATAAAGTTACTATGGTTGTCAGTATGTACAGACAGTAAAAAGAGGGTGGCAGATCAGAATATAAAGGTGTAGGTGGTCACAATGTGAGACAGAAGGAAAATCAGAAACATCATGTGATTATTTCCCTGTACTGATGTATGTCATCATAGGAAATGTTTTCATTTTTCCCTAGCAGGGCAGAGGCTGAAAATTTTGGGAAGAGGGGCTGGTTGAAATAAGACTGTTTAATGGAAATACTGTGCTACTGCTGATTATATGTGAGGTTTGGGCAAGAGGAGATTATATTTAATTTGTGACCAGCAAAGAAATGCAACATCTTCTCTGTGGTTTTATTAGGCAGCATTACAAAGGGGGTTTCATACCTTTTTGGAACTTCAGTCAGTAATGGAGTTCGTGCTTGTGTTCCTGGTCCTGTGTGTGTGAATGGGTTCATTGTCTTCAGTTTCATTTCCTACTTGCTGCAAAGGCTTTGTGAGTATTAAGATCAGTTTGGCTGGATGTGATTAGAGGTGCTTCCTTTAGGCTAATCCAAAGCACATTAGAGGGAAGGGGAAAGTGTGTGAATGTGGAGTTGGATGGTGATAACCCTTGTTGCTGCTTTATTACTCTGAGGATATATGGAGATAGAAGCTTTTGGTACTGTTACACTTTTTCATCAAACATTGTGTTCACTGTGAAACAAACAAAAAGATTTTTT
>NW_024525337.1:0-1448 GCF_017590135.1 Pyrgilauda ruficollis | reverse complement strand
GGGACATTTTGGGGGGATTTGGGGGAAATTCTGGGGTGGGGGAGGGGATCTGGGGACATTTTTGGGAAATTTGGGGACATTTTGGGGGATTTTCCGGAGAGTTTGAAGAACTTGGGGGAGATTTTTTAAATTCTGGTTCATTTTGGGTGAATTTCCACGAATTTTGGTCAATTTTGGGTGACTTTTGGTGAATTTTGATAAATTTGGGTGATTTGGTTCATTTTGGATGAATTTTGGTCAATTTTGGGCAATTTTTGATAAATTTTGGGTGGATTTTGATAAATTTTGGGTGACTTTTGGGAATTTTCAGTAAATTTGGGTGATTTGGTTCATTTTGGATGAATTTTGATGAATTTTGGGTGGGTTTTGAGAAATTTTGGGTGGATGTTGATAAATTTTGGGTGGGTTTTGAGAAATTTTGGGTGGATGTTGATAAATTTTGGGTGGGTTTTGAGAAATTTTGGGTGGATGTTGATAAATTTTGGGTGGGTTTTGAGAAATTTTGGGTGGATGTTGATAAATTTTGGGTGGGTTTTGAGAAATTTTGGGTGGATGTTGATAAATTTTGGGTGGGTTTTGAGAAATTTTGGGTGGATGTTGATAAATTTTGGGTGGGTTTTGAGAAATTTTGGGTGGATGTTGATAAATTTTGGGTGGGTTTTGAGAAATTTTGGGTGGATGTTGATAAATTTTGGGTGGGTTTTGAGAAATTTTGGGTGGATTTTGATAATTTTTTGGGTCACTTTTGGCAATTTTTGGTAAATTTGGGATGATTTGGTTTATTTTAGTTTAATTTTGGTCAATTTTGGGTGAATTTTGGTCAATTTTGGGTGAATTTTGGGTCACTTTTGGCATTTTCTGGTAAATTTGGGGTGATTTGGTTCATTTTAATTTAATTTTGGTCAATTTTGGGTGAATTTGGGTGAATTTCGATCAATTTTGGGCGAATTTGGGTGAATTTTGATAAATTTTGGGTCATTTTTGGCAATTTTTGGTAAATTTTGTTTGATTTGGTGAATTTTAGGTGGATTTTGGTCATTTTTGGGTGGATTTTGGTCAATTTTGGGTGGATTTTGGTCATTTTTAGGTTAATTTTCCTTCTTTTTGATAAATTTTGTTTGATTTGGGGTGAATTCAGTTAATTTTAATTAATTTTAGTAAATTTTAGTTAATTTTGGCCGATTAATTTCAGTTAATTTTGGGTGATTTTGGGTGAAGTTTGGTTAAAATTTGGCTGATTTTGGATTAATTTTGGCTTCAATTCAAGGATTTTCCTTAATTTTGGCTTTTTTGGAGTTAATTTTCATTAATTTGTGCTTAATTTTCATTAATTTTGGTTGATTTGGGGTGAATTTTGGCCGATTTTGGTTAAATTTGGGTAATTTTGTTCGATTTTGCTCAATTTTGGTTGATTTTTTTGGGGATTTTAGTGAATTTTGGGTGAATTT
>NW_024525336.1:230-1455 GCF_017590135.1 Pyrgilauda ruficollis | reverse complement strand
AACCGATAATATAGGGAAGACTTCAAAGGTTTTACACACTTGTCTTAATTTGTCCTTTCCTTATCTGGGATTAATTACTTAGATATATACATCAGCCTAAAGCAATGTAAGCTTCCCCTATGCCAAGACAGCAGAATAACATTTACTCTTTTCTTTCAGACTCATTAAACTTGCTTCATCTGCAACTCCATACCTGAGCACCTGACAATGGAAAGTACATAGCAATGCTGAGTCCTTCAAAAAGCCAAACAATATTTTCAGTTTCCAACTTAAACTTTTCTCTAAAGGCCATTTAATCCACAGCTCTGACATGAGCAAGAACACTTTCAGCTAGACTTGAACGTTGGAGGCACATCTAAAACTTCTCTGGGTAATATCTTCCATTTCCACACAGCTCACACTAAGAAGCTTTCTCCTAATCAAAACCTCCTACATTTTGGTGGAAAACAATAGTCTGATGTCCTGTCATCACTGGACCTCGTAAAAACACCTTGCCCTGTCTTTCCTATAAGCTCGTTTATAAATAATTTCAAAAGTCTACACAGAGGTATCATTTCTCTCTGCTTGAACACCTAAAACACCTTCAGTCCTTCTGCACTGCAAACAACCCTCAGCACACTTCCATGATCCTTCTGGGAACTCTGGCACATCCATTGGGATATTGGCCCAATACCTGCATGCAGTCTATGCCCTCACAGAAAGAGTTTAGCGGGGAGAAGAATCTCCCTCGACCTGCTGGGCAGAGTGTTTGCCATGCAGTACAGGACACAATTCCAGCAGCAGGTGCCCACTGGCAGCTCATGTCCCACCTTATCACCCACCAATAACATAAAGCACTTCTCTGCAAAGCTGTTCCCTGTCCCCCACTCTCTGTTTAATCTGGGGATTGCCCCACCCCAGCTGCAGCACCTTGCACTTTGATCCACTCCATCATGGTTGCAAGGGGCCACTTCTCCAGCCCATCCCTGGCTGCCACCTCTGCCCTCCCGTGAATCAACTCCAGTCGGAGCCAGCTGCAAACTGCCTGAAGGTGCCCTCAATCCCACGGGCCAGGAAGGTGCTGAACAGAACTGGGCCCAGTCAGGGCCCTTGAGGGACAGCACCAGTCAGGGCAGCTGGGACAGAGGAGACCTTCCAGTGAGATCAGACACCCTGAGGTTCAGCTCATGACCACAAGCAATGCAAGAGTTAGAAACACGTGGAAATGGACAGATGCAATAACATT
>NW_024525336.1:0-168 GCF_017590135.1 Pyrgilauda ruficollis | reverse complement strand
GTGGCTGCTCTGCACTTTGACAGCTGCAGCAGAGATGATTCTGCATTATCACAACATAGACAAAATGTTCCTGGGTGAGCAGACATGGTCATGAAACCCTTCCTCTGTACAGCTGTAAACACCACAGGTGTGTGTGGGAACTGCACCTGCACTCGGGCAGCTGGGACA
>NW_024525335.1:0-1449 GCF_017590135.1 Pyrgilauda ruficollis | reverse complement strand
ATTTGTAGCCACAGCACTGTTTTCCCAATGAACCAGAAAAATCACAACTAAACCCCATCAAACATGGATTAAACACAGCACAGTGCTAGCAACCGACCCAGGGGCAGGGTGCTACTTTGTGCAGATAGATGCAGCTTGTGCCCAGCCTCCCTCAGCTCTTAGTTTTCCAGGGAGTTTCCCATTGGAGTGCTGACCAGGCTTGACCCCATGGGATGGATGAGATGTGACAGGGGAAGAGCCGAGGGTGGAATGGCTGCAGTGAACTCCCGTGCCTCTTTCAGCTCCGCTCAGCGAGGCTCCTTCCCCCACCGTCACCTACAGCGAGGGCGCTCACTGCTCCCCACATGTCAGAGCACTGTGGAACGGGGCTCCAGAGCCTCAGTGCCTTAGCCAGGTCTGCCAATAACGGAGTCATCACCAACAAAAAGATATTCATTGCAAATTTAAAGCTGAGCGAAGTACGGGCTTTATTTAACTGCTTTTACAATAATCGCAAGGACTGGAGTTACAATAATGGAAGTACTAATGCTGTCAGGCAGAAGCAGGAAAGATAGGATGAGCCAACAGCAAGAAGCAGCTCCTATTCACTGCTAACTTATTGGTAATAAAAGATAAGCCTACAGAAAATACAATTTACATTAAATTTCTCTTCTATAAGACATAATTCTGCCAGATCCAGACAAGCGAAACAGGCAGTAACTTACGTAAACTGTGTTTTCTTTGGGTGACACTAACGGCAAGGAAAAAGAAAATTATAACTATAATCTAAAATAAGGATCAGCAATCCTCATGGGGTCCTCACCAACTTCCAGTGGATTTTCATGTACATTAATCTGAAGAAGTTCAAAGACAACCACCTAGTTACTTTCCAGAAGCATCCAAACAAAACGCCAAATACAAAAGAAATGTCATGGAAGAAATCATGGGAGAACAAGTCAGAAAGGAGAAGGTAAAGAGAGGAACCTCATGAGGGCAGAGCTTTCGTTATAAAAGCAAAAACATTGTCTTTGGCTAAAAAGTGGGACAGTTATGGCAAAGAAATTAGAAAGGAAAGGTTATCAGGAGTCCATGGCAGATTATCCCTGAATTGTTTCCATGACAAATTACTCTCCCAGCATGGGCACCTGAGCAGGGAAATTCCCTTCATCTAAGCATGACCATGGGAATGGGTAGCGATGCATTTTTAACACAAGCATCCTCTCTCACACTAGCAATCTTTATTATTTCATTGATATTTATTTTTTTTCAGCACTGAATTTATGAGTGCAAGGCAGCAAACTTTAATGATTCATTGGTATTTCAGACAACATTTTAAATATATCTATTTATCTATAAACATATATATTTATCTATTTATTAATGTTGGAGTGTCTTCTTCCATTATTAGCACTGGCTCCCCAGTAGTGCCCACCTTTAAATTTTGTACCTATTTAAGCAAAAAAAAAAAAA
>NW_024525334.1:16495-70630 GCF_017590135.1 Pyrgilauda ruficollis | reverse complement strand
ATTATCCCCCCGAGTTCGGCGTCCCCACCTGCTCGAGCCCCCCCGCTGCCGCCGCCAGCGCTCGGTGATTGTCCTTGAGCAGAATGAGTCCCCCCAAACCTCCCCGGTGGGGGTCGGCGCCCCCCACCCCCAGCGCGTATTTCTCCGCCAGGCGGAAACCCGGCGTGGTTTTCCGGGTGCCCGCCACGACCCCCGCCCAGCCCTGCGCCCGGGCCACCGCCACGGCCCTGGCGGCCATCGAGGCCACCCCGCTGCAGCGCCCCAGAATGTTGAGCGCCACCCTCTCCCCGCCCAGCACCCCCGCGGCAGGACCCTCCACCTCGGCCACCACCGCCCGCCCGGGGGGCAGCGCCGCCCCCTCGGGCACCCTCCAGGTGACCCGGCACCCCGACACCCCGAAAACGGCCTCGGCGAAGGGGGCCCCCGCCAGGACGCCCGCCGGGCCCGCCCCGGCCTTGCTGAGCAGCTCGGCGCGGGCCGCGGTGTCCCCCGCGGCCGCCAGCGCCGCGTCCGGCCAGGCCGCGTCCTCGTCCAGCCAGGCGCGGGCCAGCGAGTGCAGGCGGTGCGGGGGCGGCGCGGGGGCCCAGCCCCGGCCGGGGGGCGCCGGGCCGGGGGGCGAGCGGGCCATGCTCGGGGGGCCTGGGCAGAGAGAGAGAGGGAAGTTACTTGGGGCCTGCCGGGGGGGGATTTGGGGTCATGGGGAGGGGTCTTGGAGGGGCTGCTGGGGTCCCCGGTTGTGTGCCCCCGGGGCCCCCCCCCCCCCCCCCCAAAAAAAAACCCCAGGCGGTTGGCGGTGGGGGAGGGGAAAATCTCTTTATTGACAATAAATGAGCGGGGGGGGCGGGGGGCATTGGGGGACATCTGGGTGGCGCTCCGTGGACGGGGGGGGCACTTGGGGTGACACCGGAGGACAGCAGGTGATTCCCGCAACCTGCGCCCCCCAGTACAGACCCTGCCCCACCCCCTCAATGTCACATGGGGGGGTTCCAGTGGCATCCGGGGGTGACTGACACATGGGGTGACAGCAGGTGACAGTGGCTGGGGCGTTCCCGCGGTACCTGTGATAAGGAATATTGGGATGTGATAGGACAAACGAGGCGGGGGAGGGAGGGGGGTGGTGACAGCGCCAGGGGTGCGTTGGTGACAGTGCCAGGGGTGCCGTGGTGACAGCACCAGGGGTGCCGTGGTGACAGTGCCAGGGGTGGAGTGGTGACAGTGCCAGGGGTGCGGTGGTGACAGCGCCAGGGTTGCGATGGCGACAGCACCAGGGGTGCGGTGGTGACAGTGCCAGGGGCGCGGTGGTGACAGCGCCAGGGGTGCCGTGGTGACAGTGCCAGGGGTACGGTGGTGACAGCGCCAGGGGTGCGGTGGTGACAGTGCCAGGGGTACGGTGGTGACAGCGCCAGGGGTGCGGTGGTGACAGTACCAGGGGTGCGATGGTGACAGTGCCAGAGGTGCCATGGTGACAGCGCCAGGGGTGCTCCTGGGGGTGGGGCCGGGACCAAGGTTGGTCTGAGGGGAGAAGATGGAGATGGGGGAAAGGGGACCAGAGAGACATGGCAGGGAGTGGGACAGGGAGGAGATCGAGGTGACCAGGCCATGGTGGAGGGGACAGCAGAGGGGACATGGAGATGACAGTAGGGAGAGGGACAAGATGGGAGCCAGACATGGAGTTGGGGACATAGAGGGGACATGGACATGGTGGCAGGGTCACAGGGATGGGGGTGGTAGCTAGGAGGAGATGGTCAAGGAGACAGCAGACTGTAGAGGTGACACAGAGGTGGTCAATGTCACCTGGAGATGATGGTGGTGGGGACATGGGGACAGTGGTGGGAAGAGGGATCAGATGTTTGAGGCGACCAGGAGATGGTGGGGGACATAGGGAGGGAGGAGACAAGGTCAAGGACACCTGGAGATCGTGGAGGTGACCAGGACATGGTGGTGGCACATGTGGAGGGGACAGGGAGAAGGTGGAGGAGAGAGGAAGAAGGAACTGGGGACACGGAGATGGGCAGTAACATGTGGAAGGGGTGGTTGGGACATGAGGAGGACATGAGGGGGGATATGGAGATGTTCAAGGTGAACAGGACATGGTGGTGGGACATGAGGAGGGGACAGGGAGATGGTCAGGACCACCTGGAGATGGTCAAAGGGGCACAGGAAGGGAGAGAGAAGGGACAGGGAGGAGCTGGAGCATGGACCATGAAGACGACCACAGAGGAGACCCATGAGCATAGGGCAGGATTCAGGTGGGACATGGGGCCGTGGGAATGGGGGGATTGGGACACAGAGCTGTGGGGACATGGGGACATGTCCTGCCCCTCCTCTGTCTCCAGGTAGTTCCTGGCAATGAACTTGAGGGTCTTGCCCAGGAGGACGATGGGGACTGAGATCTTGAGCACCATCAGCCAACACGTCAGCGACAGCGGCGTCAGCTTGAGCATCATCAGGGGGCACTGGGGGACAAAGGGTGGAACCCCTGGGGCCCATCAACCTTCTTTGGCCACCAACCCAACCTCCATGGCCACCAAATCAAATGGCCACCACCCCAATGTCTATGGCCACAGACTCCCCACTCATGGCCACCAGACCCATGTTCAGCATTCTCATGGCCACCAACTCCCCTCTCCCACAGGCCACCAGACCTCATAAGGCCACTAGCCTTATGGCCACCAACTCCACTGCTACCAACCAACCTCTCAATGGCCACCACCCTTATGGCCACCAACTCCACTGCTACCAACCAACCTCTCCATGGCCACCACCCCAATCCCTATAGCCACCAAATCCCCATGGCCACAAGACTCATATCTTGATGCCCACCAGACCCATGATGACCACCCTGAAGGCCATCAACCATCGCTCCACGGCCACCATCTTGGTAGCCACCATGCCCCATGTCCCTCCTGTGTCCCCCTGCTCCCCTCTGACAGGCAGAGTGTCGATGGGGAGGATGACGAAGAGCAGAACATGGAGAGGCAGATGCAGCCCATCAGCCAGATGTTCATCCAGGGTGGCATCCAGGCCAGCGATTGGTTCTCTGACAGACTCTGGGGGACATGGGGACATTGGGAGGTCATCATGGGGAGGGGACATGGTGGGAACAGAGCATGGAGGCCATCAGCCAGATGTTTACCCAGGGCAGCATCTGGTTCTCCAACAGGTTGGGAGGGACATTTGGGGCATTAAGGGGTCATCCTGGCGGGGACAGGGGGATGAGGGACACCACGAGGACATAGGGGGACATAAGGTATGGACACAGGGGACCTGGTGGCTAGAGACTGGGCCAGGAATTGGTTCTCCAAGAGGCTGAGGGGTACATCAGGGACATCTGGAGGTCACCATGGGGGTAAGACACACAGCAGGACATGGACAGGGGATGGAGGATGGGGGAGGGGGGTTGCGTCACCATGGGGAAGGACAGTGGGTGACATATTTGAGGACACATTGAGGGGACATGGCTGCATCATGAAAGGGATGGTGATGATGGTGATGATGATGATGGAGTTGGGTGATGAAGATGGTGGTGGTGATGATGAAGACCAAGGTGTGGATGATAGTAATGATGATGATGATGATAATGGTGTTGTCAGTGTCATGGTGGTGGTGTTGATTGCAGTTGACTGGTGATGACGGTGTTAGTGATGAAGATGATGATATGTGTGATGGGGTGGTAACAGTGCTGATGGCGGTGGGTAGTGATGACGGTTTGTTGGTGTTGATTGGGGTTGCTGGTGAAGATGATGTGGGTGATGAAGATGACAAAGATGATGGCGATGATTGTATTGATGATGAAGGGAGAGGTGTGGGTGATGAAAACAAAGGTGTTGATGGTATGGGTGATGAAGGTCATAGAGGTGATGATGGTGTTACCGGTGTCATGGTGACAGTGTCAACGGTGTTGGATGAGGATACTGGTGTTGGATTTAACCACAGTGTGGGTGATGGCGTGAGTGATGAAGATGAGGTATGTGTTGGTGATGATGATGATAATGATGATGGTGATGGCACTGTGAGTAGTGTCATGGTCATGGTGTCAATGGTGTGGATGATGAAGATGAAGGTGATGATGAAGAAGGTGACAGTGATGATGGTGCTGCTGGTTTTGTGGTGACGATGATAGAGGTTGATGGCATTGGGTGACGACAATAGAGGTATGGGTGATAAAGATTATGAGGTTATGGGGGATCAAGTTGATGGGGGGGTGGTTGTGGTGATGAAGATGATGGTGATGATGAAGGCCACCCCTGCGACTTGTTGAGGACATTTCACATCTCGATGGGGACCAGCACTGGCAGCACCCTTGGAACTGGAGCCTCAAAGATGTCGCAGTCCAGACCCTCAAAGACCACGCTGTGCTCTGGGACCTGCATGAAGTGGGGCTGGAAGGGGTCACCAGGGGGTCACCAGGCAGGAACACTTAGGGGACGCCTTGGGGACATCCAGGGAGGACTCCTGGTGGCTGGGGGGGCTCCACTGGTGTTGGGATTAAGGAGCAGCAGTTGCCCGTCCCAAGCACTGTCACCACAGGAGGACTTTGCCATGAGACAAGCGCAGAATGGAGCACCCTAAGATAAGGTCGAGGTAGGACAATTGTCCTGGGCTTGTCTCCGACCTTGGGGGAGGTAAACAAAGCTGGGGGAGCAGAACGGATCCCTGGTGGTGGACAAGGAAATCCAGTGCAGCACTCGTGCTGGAATCCACTCGGACTGGGTCAAAGGGAATTCCAGAGGGGCAGATGGTGAGCACTGACTCTCAGCCACCCAACCCAAAACTCCCAGCTGAAGAGAAGAGACAGCCTGAGCTGGGAGTAATTAGCACCCAATTCCAAACAGGGAATTGTTGAACCTATGGCACTGGAGAGCTGTGTAGCCCATGAGCACCAATTCCTTAGTTTGCTAAGAGTTGGAAAAATGGACAAAGAGGGAAAAGTTCAGAATGACCTCAGGACCCCCACCACCGAGACGCTCCAGGGGAGTAAGGATCAACAGGACGCTGCTGGATCCATGGCTGGTGCTGACCTTCTGACTGATCTCCCTCCCTCCCTTCTCCCTTTCTCACCCTCACATTTTATTGTTCAGTAAATTCCATACTCTTGACTTGGGTGCATGGTCCCATTTGCCTCTGAATTTGAGCAGAGGCACCTCAAGAATGGGATCTGAGCAGCTGGGGATCCTTAACCCCCTCATTCCCAACACCCATGAGCCCAGGAGTGCTGATCCTTGGGCAGGGAAGTGCTGTCACTCCCAGACAGACCAGAGGAGCCAGGACTCCAGGCTCCTGTCCATGATCCACTCCTGCCCTGACCCCAACCTCTGCTCCCTGGGGATACACTGGGGATGCCCCATAGCCCTGGGCCAAACCCGTTTCCCTCTTTGTCCCAACCCTGGGGGCTCCAGAGGCTGCTCTGAGTGCCCCTTATCCCTCCCAGCTGGGAGGGGGGGGACATTCCAGGGTGTCCCAACCTGCCCATCCCTGGGCACCAGGTGAGTGGGAAGGAAAAGGGTCCCCTGGGAGCCCCAGAGTCGCTCTGTTCATGGTGGGGGAGAAATTGGAGACTCCCAGGGCTGAGAGAGGGGGCACAGAACACACAGGGATATGGGAACACAGACAGGGATATGGAATACACACAGGGACAGGGAACACACACAGCGATATGGAACACACACAGGGACAGGGAACACAGGGACATGGGAGCACAGAGGGACAGGGAACACACAAGGAGATGGAATACACACAAGTACATGTAGCACACAGCTACACGGGAGCACACAGGGACAGGGAACACACACAGAGACATGGAACACACCCAGGGACATGAGAACACACATACATCGATATGAGAAAACACACATGAATACACAGAGTTGCTTTGCTGAAGGGGTTTATTGATTATTCCAGGGAAATTCCCAGGGCTCCCAGGGAATCAGGGGGGTTATCCAGGCATGATCATCTCCTCGTGCCGCTGGAGAGGGACAGGATGCCAGTGTCACCACCAGTTCCAGGCCTGAAAGGCAGAGCCCAAATGCTGACCCGCTGTGTCCACAGGGACATGAGAGGTCCCTTGTTCCCCTCCCTCCCTCTGCAGGGACCTGCAGCAGGAGAAGGGATTTGGAGCCCCAGATATACCTGAGACAGGACTTGGCTCCTGAGATCCCAGAGCCCCTCACCGTGGAATACCCCCAAGCCTCCCAGAGCCCTCCCTGCTCCCACAGGGACACTGGGTGTCCCCAGAGCCCCCCAGTGCAAGGAAAGCCTTGGGGCCAGCTCTGTCCACCTAAGCCCAGGACATGGATCAGGGACAGCCCCCTCCACGTGCCTCTGCCGTCCCCAAGCTCTGCCCACCCCAGAGGGCTCAGGGATTCACCCTGGCCCCCGAGGATCTTTTGTGGGGCTGGAGACCCCCCAGGATTTCTCACCGGGGCATCCAGAGGGGCAGCCGGGCATCACTCCTGCAGAAGCCCTACCTGCTCAGCCAGGGAGAAAGGATGGGTTAGAGCCACGCCGGAGGATACTGGGACATGTTGGGAGATACTGGGGCATGCTGGGGTGTACTGGGGCACAGTGGGGTGCTCTGGGATGCACTGGGGTGCCCTGGAGTGTCATGACCAAGACAGAAGAAGCTCTGAGCCCAGCAGCACTCCAGGTACCCACCTCAGACCTCTTCACCCGTGAAAAGCCTTTTGGTTTCTGGAGAGAGATGGGGAGATGTCACTGGTCACTGGGGTGTCCCCAGTCCCAGCAAGGCATGGGGACACCAAGTGGCCCCCAGTTCCCACACTGCTGCTCCAATTCCAGGACTTACCTTAATGCATCCACCTATACCTCCTACCATGCCTAACTGCAGAAGGAGAGCAAAGGTTTAGTCTGGATTGGCTCTTGTGGGGCTTAGGGGGTCCCAGGGGTCCCCAGTCCCCATGGCTGGCCCTGGCCTGAGGGAGAAAATCCCTTCTGCTCCCCGCTGTCCCTCTGGGGCCAGTTTCACCTGATCCCTGTTCCTGCAGGGGGCACGGTGGGGATGGAGACAGGAGAGCGAGGGGAATGTGGAGGGGATGGACTGGGATGGGGGGGCCTCAAAGACATTGACCTGGGGGGAGTTGGGGACCCCAAGGGATGGGGCTGGGGGTGTTGAAGGGATGGGAATTGGGGAATGTGGGTGGGAAGGCAGGAATTGCAATGGGGAGGCACCATGGGGGCTGAAGTGGAGTGGTTGGGGCAGCAGAAAGCTGGGGCAGTGTCCCCAAAATGGATGGGTTTGGGAGGGGCTTTGGGAGTGGCGGTCAAGGAGGGGATTTGGGGACACCACAGTCATGGAGAATGAGAAAGAGAAAGGACTGGAAGGAAAGGGGACAGGAAATGGACAGGGCATGATGCTCTTTGGGGTTGTCTGGGGTGCCCTGGGATGGGTGGGAATACAGGGGGACCCTGGGAAGTGCAGCCTTGGGAAGCTCTGGGTGCACTGGCATGCACTGGGGTGCACTGGGGTGCCCTGGAGGGTCGTGGCCACGAGAGGGGAGGGTCTGGGCCCAGCAGAAGATCTCAGGGTACCCACCTTGCCGTCACCAATGCCACCAATTTGCTGTGGAGAGACCACGAGATGTCACCAGTCACTGGGGTGTCCCCAGTCCCAGTAAAGGCCGGTGGTGACCAAACTGCCCCCCAGTGCCACACTGGTGCAGCCAGCTCCAGGACTTACCCCAGCACATATAACACCACTGCCCTCCATGATGGCCTGGGGAAGGAGAGCAAAAGGTTGGTCAGGATTGGCCCTTGTGGGGCTGGGGGGACACAGGTGTCCCCAGCCCCACCCGGCCCGTGGCCGTGCTCTGTTCTGAGCAGGGGCTGCCTGGGGATCTGGGGACACCACTGCAGGGTGAAAGGCAATGGACTGAGGGGAAAGACTGGAAGAAGACCCTGGGAATCTTCAGGGGGGTGGGCATTCCCACTTTGTGCCTGGCTGGGAACTGGACCAGTTCAGCCCTGTTTGGCCATGTTCAGCCTAGTCTGTGCTTTAGTTAGTTTGGGCCTCTTGGTCCCACTTCAGCCTAGTTTGGGATTGGCCTTTGTCCTTGGGGGGCAAACAGGAGATGATGAGGAGATGCCCAAGGGGACCAAGAGGAGGGATCTCCAGGCTCTGGAGGCACTGGGGAGCACTGGGGAATGGTGGCATGGGACACCAGGGCTGGGCTTGGGGCAGTGCTGGGGTGGTCACAGTGCACAGCTCCAGCCCATTCCCAGCACTGCAGCCCCAAACTGCTCCAGCCCCCAGGGGAAGATCCCCTGCCCGGCCCCACTGTCCCACCCAGGAGCACTGTGTCCTGCTGGATCACCCCAGTCCCGCTCTGCTGAGCTGTCCCACACATCGGCTCCCGGGGGCTCTGTCCCAGCAGGGCTGTGGCTCCAGACTGGGCTGGCACTGGGACACAGCTCCCACAGAGCCCCTGGCCCCAGGGACGGCCCTGCCCTGCCCTCGGCCCAGCGCTGGCCCCGAGCAGGGGTCCCTTCCTGCCCGAGGGTCCCGCGGGGCTGTCCCAGCTCAGAGCCCCTGTCAGGGTGACCTCCCAGGGCACAGATCAGGGACAGTGCCTGGCAGGGCTCCCAGGAGCTGCCAGTGCCTCCATTCTCCACTGACATTCCGTGACATTTCCAGGAGATGTTCCCTCCTCACGGGACACTGCCCACACAGAAGGGACCTGTTGTGGGACAGCTGGGAAAACCCTTCAGGCCCCTGACTTGACTCTTTGCCTTGGATTTTCCTGAGCAGCCAGCAGTGACCTGGAAGATTTTCCTTTTGCCTGTTGCTGCTTTGTGCCTCCTTTGCTGGAGAACTGAGGAGTGCTGACCCTGGAGAGGCCCAGGGCAGGTGAAGTTGCTCAGCGGAGGAATTTACAGCCCCTGGACACCAAAGGGGCCATTCCAGATGACGCCATCTGGGAGTTGATGGGCTTCTTTTTCCAGATCAGCACTTCACTGGAGCACAGCTCAGGGCTGATTGAGTCTAGCAGTTCTAAATTAATTGAAAACACCAAGCTGGGTGTGACTGTGGATCTGCTGCTGGGATAAAAGCTCTGCAGAAGGATCTGGGCAGGCTGGATCGATGGGCTGAGGCCAAAGGCATGAGGGTCAATAAGGCCAAGTGCTGGGTCCCACACAGGGGTCACAACAACTCCATGGAATGCTCCAGGCTGGCACAGACAGGCTGGAAAACTGGAAAAGGTCCTGGGGGTTCTGGTGACAGTGTCTGAACGTCAGCACGGGTTTGCCCAGGTGGACCAGAGGCCAAGGGCACCTGTGCTGTCCCAGCCATGGGGTGGCAGCAGGACCAGGGCAGTGACAGTCCCTGTGCTGGTCCTGCTGAAGCCCCTTGAGGGCTGTGTCCCATTCTGGGTCCTCATGGCTGGAGAGACACTGAGGAGCTGGAGCACGTCCAGGGAAGGGAACAGAGCTGTGGAAGGTGCTGGAGCACACCTGGAGTGTCTGGTGGAGCCAGGGGGATTCAGCCTGGAGAAAAGGATGCTCAGGGAGGAACTTTCTCACTCTCCACAACTCCCTGACAGGAGGGGCAGCCAGGTGGGGTGGAGCTCTGCTCCCAGGGAACAGGGACAGGTTGAGAGGGAACAGCCTCAAGCTGTGCCAGGGGAGTTTTAGGCTGGACATCAGGAGGAATTCCAGTATGGAAAGCACTGTCAGGAGCTGGAATGGGCTGCTGAGTGAGATGATGGAATCCCCATCCTGCAGGGTTCCAAGGAACACCTGGACGTGGCACTCAGGGCTCTGGTCTGGTGACAAGGTGTGGATCAGTCACAGGGTGGCCTTGTGGGTCTTGGAGGGCTTTTCCAACTTCAGTGATCCTAGGATATTGTGGAGGATCATTAATGGGACATCACGCCATTATCAATATGATCAAGTAAAGCCAGTTTATTACAAAAAGCAAGCTATACTTCTACTGTTTTCTATTGTTCACACCTCAAGCTAATACATGATTGGTTAAATCCTTCTTATGCATGCATTTTAATATTTCAGTTAATTTTAGTTAATCTTCCTTCTTCAGGGGTCTCGCTGCGGTTTTCTTGTCTGTCTTTGCATCCTGGACTGTCTGCTTTCGAGCGTGTTCTTCTCCTTTCGTGTCCTTCAAGCGCATGGTGACCTTACTCAGTTTCTATGAAGGCTGGATTGTGCATATGCTGTACATGTCCATTGTCCTGCAAAAAACTCTCAACACTAGGATTCTGGGATTGTCCTGGAGAAATATTTTTTGGTTTTTTTCTCCCCTTCCAAGATCTGTACTCGAGCTTCCAGTCTCCAGGGATGTTCCCCATCCCACTTCCTCATGTCCAACCCTTGTCCCACAGACAGAACCACGGGGTGACACATGGGCTGTGCCATGAGTGCTCCTCCCTTGAGCAAAAATTCTTCATAGCTGAGACAGCGGTCAATAGGAGCAGGAAAAACATCCTTCCTTAAAAGCTGGGATAACTTTAGGGACAGTTTCTCCACAGCTGAGACACATTCCCAAGGGAGGCAGGGACATTCCTAGTTCCTGGAGCTGGGTGGCCTGTCCAGCTCATTATCCCCACACTCTTGGTGAACATCAGTCAGTGCATTTTGTACAAACTCTCTCTGCCTGGACAGCATTTACTGGATTCCATCCAGGTGTTGGAATGGCTGCTTGTTCTCCAGGTTGCTGTAAAGTGCCTCCCCTACAGGTGATTCCCTCAGATCCTGGTACATCCCTCACCAGGACCTCACTCACAAGATCTTGCTCAAAGAGATTCCTGTCCTTCCCAGTGAGCAGGAGCTGCTACTGGAGGCTGAGGACTGCTGCCCTGATGGGTTTCTCCTTGAGCCAGCTCTTACAAACTCTCAGAGAACTTATCACACCCAAGATAGCTCAGTTATCCTGAATGGCATAAAATTAGCAGGATGGCTTCTGAGGCAGTGTTGGAAACGGAAAAAGACTTAATTAAAGACAAAATAACAAAGCTCTTACAGAGAAAAACCGAGCCAGGGGCAAGAAGTTCTTGCTCCTGCTAAAACACCCCACAAAAACAAATATTTCCTTTGTTCTCTTCTTTTTCTAGTGAATTACCTAGGCAGGACCTCTTGGCCTCTGTCCAGTCGGACAGCCCCAGGTCTGAGGTAAAGTCCAAAAGGTCCTATGAAGTGTGTTTGTACCAAATTGGGAGAGAAACTTCTGGGCTTTTTGCCTTTTTAAGCAGACAAAGAATAATTTAGTCACTCCATCAACAGGGGGCACATTCCTACACTGCCCCATTCCCAATCCCCCTGTATCTCCAGCAAGGAATCCCCAGCTGGGCTCTGTATCCTCAAATTCCTTACTCTGGCCCCAGTATCTGTCACTGGAGTAACCAGCCGAGGGTCTGCTCTTCCAGAGTGGCTGAAATCTTTTTGCATCTCTCCCAAGTCAGCCTGTGTTTCCATGGATCCTTCCTGGCTCCAGGGCAGCCATTGCAACCAAGGGCTGGTGTTTGTGTGTCTGGAGATCCAAAGCTGCCCTGCTTCCCTCCTTGGATGTGGAGCAGGGGCAGGATGGGCCCAGCAGTGTCAGACAGAGTTGGTGCTGGGGCTCCCTTGGTTTAAGCCTCATGACACTCCCTCCCTCCTGAACTGGCTTGGGCTGAAGTCCCAGACTGCTGGAGGTGACAACCTTCAGAGAGACCTGCCTGTGTTTCCCCACCTTGTCAGCCATGACTACACTGCTTTGGGGTGGGGCAAATCCCTGGGGGATCTTCCTGAAGAGTTGGTGAACCTTAGGAAAAGCTGGGAAACTCTTCTTGAGAAGGAGGATTTAGTTTCACAAGGATGTTCAAGACACTGAAGAATTGTTGGAATCAGGGAGAGCACACCTACAATGGAGGCACAGGTGGGGCAGGTGCCATCCTGTGTGTCCTCCGCTGAAAACATCTTGGAGGACAAAAGGCAAAAAGTGAAACTGGGAATTGTCTCCATCTCCAAAGGAGAGGGATGGCCCAGCACAGAGCTCCAATGCCTGAAAAAGATCAAGGCCAGGATTTTACAGCACTTCCCAGAAAGCCCCCACGGAGCAGAGGGACTGCAGCTCAAACCCACCTGTCACAATTCCAGCAGGAACAGGAGCATGGCACAGGCGGAGAAACTGATGGGGAGACCCAGAAAGGCATTGCTATGGCCAGCAACGGTTCTCCAGCCAGATATCCCAGCCAAACCAGTACAAAAGGACTGAGACCCCTGCTCCTGCCCTGTCTCCCCTCCTCTCCCCACACCACAGCTACTGAGGGAGTCTGGGAACTGGAGGGCTCTGGGAGATTTGGAAGGGAAATGTAAATATGGGGAGAACAGACTCCTCCCGGTGATCCACCACAACACCTCCCTGTGGTCACAGCCTGGGGAGAATGGCCAGGCCAGAAACTGCTTTGCAACCTGAGTAAGGAAAAAATCCCACTGAAAGGATGACAGGAAAATCAGAAATTTTCCAAGTTGCTCACAGTCCTGCTCAGGGAGAGGAAGGGACACAGTCCAGGATGGATCAGCTGTACCTCAGACTCCCCCTGGTCACTTCTCTAATTCATCTCTCCGTCAGACACCAAACTGGGAACATTTCCATGTTCCAATGAGTGGCTGACCCAGGAGCACGTCTGTGCAGAGCCCATGAACCCAGAGCTGGGATCATCCAGAATGGCACTGTTTGTGTCCAGGGCCTGGAAATGTCCCTGGGTGCTGCAGCCTCAGGCAGCGCTGCCCAGAGCCAGAGGAAGATGAAGGTGGCTGTGCTCAGTGTGGCCCTGCTCTTCTCCATCCTGCTGTGCCTCCCAGCACAGAGCAAGGTGAGCCTCCAAGGCCACAGGGTGTGCTCAGGGCTGGGGGCTCTTCCCAACCCAGGGGCTCCCCGGGCTCCCCAGCCCTGGGTGCTGCTGCTTCCTCCTCGCCACGATTGCCTCTGCCCTTCCCGTTCCTGCAGTTCAACTCCTGCTGCCAGAGCCCGGCTTCCCCACAGGATGTTCAGGCCCAGCTCCTCCCTGGGAGGGTCCTGGTGCTTTCCTGTCCTGCTCACCACAAATCCCATCCTTTTGGGCCTCCCCATCCCATCCCATCCCATACCATGCCATGCCATGCCATGCCATGCCATCCCATCCTCTTGGTCCCCTTGGGCATCTCCTCATCATCTCCTGTTTGCCCCCCAAGGACAAAGGCCAATCCCAAACTAGGCTGAAGTGGGACCAAGAGGCCCAAACTAACTAAAGCACAGACTAGGCTGAACATGGCCAAACAGGGCTGAACTGGTCCAGTTCCCAGCCAGGCACAAAGTGGGAATGCCCACCCCCCTGAAGATTCCCAGGGTCTTCTTCCAGTCTTTCCCCTCAGTCCATTGCCTTTCACCCTGCAGTGGTGTCCCCAGATCCCCAGGCAGCCCCTGCTCAGAACAGAGCACGGCCACGGGCCGGGTGGGGCTGGGGACACCTGTGTCCCCCCAGCCCCACAAGGGCCAATCCTGACCAACCTTTTGCTCTCCTTCCCCAGGCCATCATGGAGGGCAGTGGTGTTATATGTGCTGGGGTAAGTCCTGGAGCTGGCTGCACCAGTGTGGCACTGGGGGGCAGTTTGGTCACCACCGGCCTTTACTGGGACTGGGGACACCCCAGTGACTGGTGACATCTCGTGGTCTCTCCACAGCAAATTGGTGGCATTGGTGACGGCAAGGTGGGTACCCTGAGATCTTCTGCTGGGCCCAGACCCTCCCCTCTCGTGGCCACGACCCTCCAGGGCACCCCAGTGCACCCCAGTGCATGCCAGTGCACCCAGAGCTTCCCAAGGCTGCACTTCCCAGGGTCCCCCTGTATTCCCACCCATCCCAGGGCACCCCAGACAACCCCAAAGAGCATCATGCCCTGTCCATTTCCTGTCCCCTTTCCTTCCAGTCCTTTCTCTTTCTCATTCTCCATGACTGTGGTGTCCCCAAATCCCCTCCTTGACCGCCACTCCCAAAGCCCCTCCCAAACCCATCCATTTTGGGGACACTGCCCCAGCTTTCTGCTGCCCCAACCACTCCACTTCAGCCCCCATGGTGCCTCCCCATTGCAATTCCTGCCTTCCCACCCACATTCCCCAATTCCCATCCCTTCAACACCCCCAGCCCCATCCCTTGGGGTCCCCAACTCCCCCCAGGTCAATGTCTTTGAGGCCCCCCCATCCCAGTCCATCCCCTCCACATTCCCCTCGCTCTCCTGTCTCCATCCCCACCGTGCCCCCTGCAGGAACAGGGATCAGGTGAAACTGGCCCCAGAGGGACAGCGGGGAGCAGAAGGGATTTTCTCCCTCAGGCCAGGGCCAGCCATGGGGACTGGGGACCCCTGGGACCCCCTAAGCCCCACAAGAGCCAATCCAGACTAAACCTTTGCTCTCCTTCTGCAGTCAGGCATTGTAGGAGGTGGAGATGGGTGCATTAAGTCCTGGAATTGGGGCAGCCATGTGGGAACTGGGGGTCACTTGGTGTCCCCATGCCTTGCTGGGACTGGGGACACCCCAGTGACCAGTGACATCTCCCCATCTCTCTCCAGAAACCAAAAGGCTTTTCACGGGTGAAGAGGTCTGAGGTGGGTACCTGGAGTTCTGCTGAGCTCAGAGCTTCCTCTGTCCTGGTCATGACACTGATGAAACCCCCAATCACTTGGGTTTAAAATTTTAAAAGTTTAATAGTAATAAAAATGGTTATAAAAATAGCAATATAATTAGAGTAATAAAAATTTGGACAATTAGGATGAGGACAATATCAGACAATAAAAACAAAGAGTTATGGACAGTCCGGGTACCTCCTTCTGGGCAAAATAAGCCAGAAAAAGCACACACATTAACCGATGATTAACCCTTAAAAGCAATAATAGCCTGTTGTTCACACACCTCATACATGACTCATAAATTCCATTCAAACAAAGGATTCTGTCTGGCCAGTGTCAACTTATTCCTCCAAATCCTAACATCTTCAGGGCTGAGAAAGGCGGGAAGAAGTGAGTTTCTTCTGATAAGAGAGTAATAAATTATTTTTCTCTGAAAGATTTAGGTGTCCTGTGGCTGCTGTCTCGGTGCGAGTCCTCTCTTCAAAAAAAAGCATCTTAAAAAGCATAGTTTCTATTTTAACATTATGTTATAACCTAAAACTATATTTAACACACTGCTTGAGAAAATTAATACAGCATAACTGTCTAACATAACACATATAATATTCATTTTAATATTTGCAAAAAGCCAATCATAAAATACGCCTTTTTCACACAACCAATCTCGGGCCTGAATGTCTCTCACCACCATGTCCCCCAGTGTCCTTGTGGTGCCCCTCACCCCCCTTTGCCCCCAAGCGTGACCCCTTAATGCCCCAAATGTCCCTCCCAACCTGCCGGAGAACCAGATACTACCCTGGGTAAACATGTGGCTGAAGGGCTCCATCCATCCTCTGTTCCCACCATGTCCCTCCCCACGATGACCTCCCAATCTCTCCCCATGGGGATCCCCCAGTTGTTGCATCCCAAGACATGGAAGGGGATGCTGAGGCAGGGATGCCTTGGTAAGGAATATGTTAGGAATATGAAAATGTTAGGAATATAGTTGGTAATTCGTAGAAATAAATGGTGTATGAAAATATATGTGTATAAAATAAACCGGGGGTGGGTGGGGGGAGAATTCCTTTTCCTCAGGATGAAAAAAAAACCCTAAGCAGGATGGAATCACGAAACCACGCAGCTGGGCACCACCACATTTGCATCCGAAGAGAACTCCAGCTGCACCCAGGACCAGGTGCTGATGGCCCAGACAAGATGCCTATCTGAGGAGACCAGAACCATCAACACCTTGAATCTGAATGCCAGATTCAGGGAACCAGGGAAGTGCATCATTCTATTCCCGGACGGAGGCTTTGTGCAGCCCAAGCCAGAGAACGAAACCAACATGAATGTGAAGAACTCCGAAAGAAACAAAGACTTTCTGCCGCGGGCGAAATAAACTGTATAAGAACTGCTACCTCGAAGCAGTTGGTGTGGACGGGGAGGTCAAAGTACCAAGGGGGTGCTTTCCTCACGTTCACCCGTATCACTGACCGGGGGTGATACGCTGTCCGTTTGGGTGGTGGCTGTCGGAACTGTATTATGGTCCCGCAATAAATTTTATTTTTCATATTTTTATTAAAATTGGCTATTTTTCATTTTTCATTTATAACAGTAAGAAACACCCCTTTAAGTCAGGGCAACACTAGAAGATGTTCTCCAACAGTTCCTTGTGCCTTTATGTTAATGTTCCCAGTTACATCATGGCTTTTCTCCTCACCAGTTCTAGAATGTCCCCTGCTCCTGCTTCCCCAACTCAACCTGGTTTCTTACTGCTCCTCCCCTGGATCCCAGTTGGTTGCTACACTTTATCCCTGCCTCTGTACTGCCCCTGTTCCTTCAACCCATTGGCCCTCAGTGTTGATGCTCTGCCTCCCTCACCCTGTTTATAACCCTCCTTTGCTCTTGGTTCTTTGTCCTTGGTTGCCTTCAGTGTGCTGTCAATAAACTCCCCTGGAATACCACACAAAGAACCCCTCCCATCTGCTTTTCTTTTCTGTCCAACATGTGCTGCGAGCGCCTGGAGCGCTGAGCTGTCCCCTTCTCCACGAGGACAATCTCGGGAAGGCGGTGGCTTCAGCAGCTCCTGCCCCACTGCCAGACACAAGGTCCAGATGTCCCCCACAGCCTGTCAGAGAACCAATCACTGGCCTGGATGTGAACATCAACCTGCCCAAAAAACAGCCTGCCCGCCTGATGGGCAGGACCCCTGGATTGCGGGGTGCAGGTGAGGAACCCCGGAGACTGGGGGTGCAGGAACCCCAGTTTGGGGGTAAATGGGTGGGGGGACCCTTGAATTGGTGGTAGGCATGACAACCCCAGTTTTGGGGGTGTGGAATGGGGGGAACGTGAGGTTTGGAGGAATGGGGTGTTTTGGTGAAGGGGGTCAATTTTGGAGAAAGTGATGGCTGGGGGTACCCCATATTTGGAGGGTGGTGGGGAAGCACCAACACTTGAAGGGGGTACCAATTTTGGGACAAACTCCTGGATTGGGGTGTTCTGGACACGGACTGATGGTGGAGGACCCCTGGACTGGGGGGGATGCAAAAGGGAGGTCCCAGTTTGGGGGGTAACCCCTGAACTGGGAAGGGGGGAGTCGTAGGTGGGGGAAGCCCAACTTTGGGGTCAGTGGACACCCTTGAATTGGGGGAATCTAGGGAGCAGATGCCAATTTGTGGGGATCCATGCTGGGGGACCCTAATTTTAAGTCAATGACTGGGGGCAGCCCTCCATTTTACCCCAGCCCATATTGGTCTGAGGGATTGGGCGTCGATCTGGGGTTCCCCCTGACCCTCCTCTTCCCCAGATGATTTTGGGGGTGCACCGGGCCAGGGGCTTCACCTGCTGGTTGGAGGTCGAGTGCTCGAGTGCGGAGGAGGCACTGGCGGCTGCGGGGGCTGGGGCTGACATCATCATGCTGGACAACCTGGCCCCACAGGTGAGCCCCAAAATCAGAGGGGGACCAGCAGTGGTGAGACTGGACCCCAAAAATGGGGGCTTGAATTGTAAAAATGGGAGATAGACCGGGGGAAAATCGGGGAAACCCCTGGAAAGTGGGGAGTAACCACACAGATCCAGGCTATGTGCAGCCCCCCAGATGAGACCCCAAAATCAAGGGTGTGACAAAAATGGGGGACTTTAAGGCATAAGGCTGAATCAGTAAACTGGAGGCAATCTGCTGTAAAATGTGAAGCAGCCTCAAAGATAAGGGGGAGAACACAATCTTTGGGGGTCAAAGTGTTGGAAAACTCCAGTTTTGGGTGTTTGTGTTTTTGTTTTTTTTTTTTTTTTTTTCTTTTTGTGAGGGGACCACTGTTTTGGGCAACGGTGGGTAGGAAATGCATGGATTGGAGGGTTTGAGTGGAGGAACTACAATTTTGGGGTGTTCTGGATTGAGAGTTATCCAATTTTAGGTATTTACTGAGGGTTTGCACCCTGGATTAGACGGCGCTAGAGGGAGAGAACTTTGTAATTTTGTTGGCCAGTGGGTTGGAGAGCTGGAATTTGGCGTTGTTCTAGATGCTCAGACCATAATTCTGGGGGTCACTGGGTCGTGGGGAGCCCCCACGAGCAGATTTCACGTTTCTGGTTTAGGGGACTCCCAATTTTGTGGTCTTAAGTGTTGATTTGGAGGACTAGGGCGAGAACACCCCAACGCTGGAGGTCAGAGGGTGGAGCAGCCCCTGAAATGGTGATTTTGTTTGTGGGGGGGTTTCCAATTGGACAGATTTGGGCTGTGACACACCCCAATTTCGGGGGGTGTCCAGTGTACACCCAACTTTTGGGGAAGGGTGGAAGGTGTCTCCCAGGAGCTGCACACAGCAGAGGCCATCAGGGGGACTGTTTTGGGGACACTCCCCCAGTTTTTGGGGCCTCACATCGTGGTGGTGTCCACTGGGGTCTGACCCACAGTGCCCCTGCCCTGGACTTTGCACTGCAGACGCTGGAACCCTCAAATCCATCCAGGACCCCTCAACCCACCACAAAACCCACCCTGAGATCCTAAAATATGTCCTGGGGATCCCCAAAATCTACCCTCAAACCCCAGCCCCGGTGAGGGGGACCAGGAAACGCTGCTGTGTCCTCCCAGTCACCACGGGGCACCAACGCCCAGGGGACCCCAGATCTGCCTCCTGGGGTCTCCAGGGTTCTCCCGTCACATGCTCCATTTGGGAAGGACCCTCCCAAAACCGCCCCTCCCCCACTGAGCAGGAACCCCAAGCTGGGTCCTTCCAGCCGCCAGGGGGCACCAACACCCAAGTTGCCAAAATCCAGCCCAAAAACCCCAAAGCTCGACCTGGGCTCCCTCCGACCCCCTCGCCCACTTAAGGGAGATCCCAAAGCCCACTCTGGGGTCCCCCCCATGGCCCTTTTGTCTCTGTATCCCCAAATAAGCTCCTCTCCTACACCTCCCCCAGTTTTATCCGGGTGTGACCCCCAAACCCCACCACTGAGTGCAAAACCAGCCACTTTACAACCAACAAAACGTGGGGCCATGATCATCAACCCACTGACTCCCTACTCCAAACCAGTGCCAGTCCTGCTGGTCAGACTGGGTTCAGCCTTTTGCAGACAGCTCCAGCTCCTCCCTGAGAAACTGGTATGAAAAATAAAAAATCCCTCAGTTTGGGGTGGAAACTGGCAGCCAGGGAATGAACCCTCAGGCACAAGAGTTCAAGGGTCCCAACCCCTAGGAGGAGGATCCCAAACTCCAGACTGAGAGGCTCAAACCCCAGGTGAGGGGGGCTGAGATCTGAGTTTGAGGATCTCAAACCATGGGATGTCATGAGAGTGTCCAGGACAGGGCAGGGAACACATCAGGTCTCCCAGCCCATGCCTGGGAAAGGCAGAGCTGAAATTCCAGTGCCAGGTACTGAAAGCCAAAGAGAAGCAGATGGTGGGGGACTGGGAGGTGCTGGAGGAGGCCTGGCAGAAGCTGGGGCTGGAGCAGAAGGAGCCATGTGGCTCATCTGGCAGCAAGAGGAGGAGATTCCAAGTCTGGCCAAGGACCATGAAGCACCTGCACTACAATTCCCAGCTGTGCCAGGCTTGGAGCAGAGCTGGGGCTCCACATCCCTTCCAAATCCTAATCCTGTCCCAGGAGGGCGACAAGGGGAGCCCTAAGGAGCAGCACTGGCCCTGAGCACCCTCCCAGTCGCAATTCCACAGTGCTGATCCCATGGGATGGCCACTGTCAGATCCCATGGAGCAGGATCCATAAAAAAGCAGCTCCACCTGCTTCCTTCGCCCCCTGCACCTGAAGTGCTGGTGCCAGGGCCCAGCTTCCTCACGGAATGTCCAAGCTGTTTCCTCCCTGGAAGGGTTCTGCTGGTCTCTTGTACCATCATCCCTTTCCCAAGACCCCTCCCAGCTTTCTGGGCACAGCCACACAAGCTCCCATTCCCCATTTCTCGCTGGGGGCACCTTCCCCAAGTAGGTTCTGCTTTCCTTACATCCCCAGCACAAGCCAGGGCACCCCAGAACCCCTGAGGGTGTAGGTGGATCCCAAGGCACCTCAAGGTGTGGGTGGAGCACACATGAAGCACAAACACCCAAAATTAAGTGCGGCCGACTGCAAGGGAAAACTTGCCAGGGGTGCAGGGTGGATCCAAGAGCTCTCAGAATCACTGGGATTTGAGCCATCCCACAGCTTGTCCCTGGAGCAAGAGCAACCCCCAGTTCTGCCCCAGGGACCAGCTGGCAGCTCCCCAGGAATGGGTGACACCCTGCGCTGTGCATTGCCAGCTCTCCAGGAGTGGGTGACACCCCGTGCTGGGCATTCCCAGCTCCCCAGGAGTGGGTGACAACCTGTGCTGTGCATTCCCAGCTCTCCAGGAGTGGGTGACACCCCGTGCTGGGTATTCCCAGCTCTCCAGGAGTGGGTGACACCCTGTGCTGTGCATTCCCAGCTCTCCAGGAGTGGGTGACACCCTGTGCTGTGCATTGCCAGCTCTCCAGGAGTGGGTGACACCCAGTGCTGTGCATTGCCAGCTCCCCAGGAAGCTGTGGCGGTTTATGGGGAAGCCCCTTCAGTTGGGTCATGGGGTGCAGAACGGATGCCCCGGTTTTCCAGAAGCTGAGAGCCTGGAGCAGCTGGATCCAACTCCAGGCCCAGACAGGATCAGGCATTTTGTCTGAGCAACCCCCAGTTCTGCCCCAGGGACCAGCTGGCAGCTCCCCAGGAATGGGTGACACCCTGCGCTGTGCATTGCCAGCTCTCCAGGAGTGGGTGACACCCCGTGCTGGGCATTCCCAGCTCCCCAGGAGTGGGTGACAACCTGTGCTGTGCATTCCCAGCTCTCCAGGAGTGGGTGACACCCCGTGCTGTGCATTCCCAGCTCTCCAGGAGTGGGTGACACCCCGTGCTGGGTATTCCCAGCTCTCCAGGAGTGGGTGACACCCTGTGCTGTGCATTGCCAGCTCTCCAGGAGTGGGTGACACCCTGTGCTGTGCATTGCCAGCTCTCCAGGAGTGGGTGACACCCAGTGCTGTGCATTGCCAGCTCCCCAGGAAGCTGTGGCGGTTTATGGGGAAGCCCCTTCAGTTGGGTCATGGGGTGCAGAACGGATGCCCCGGTTTTCCAGAAGCTGAGAGCCTGGAGCAGCTGGATCCAACTCCAGGCCCAGACAGGATCAGGCATTTTGTCTGCATCATGCATCTGGGCTGGCCGGAATGTCCTGGGTTTAACTGGAGACCTGCAAGAAGCAGAAAACATCACAGCTTTATGGCCAGGCTCAGCAGAGGTGCCACTTCCCTCCTGCACACTCCCACCTGCAGCTGCACCAGCCCAGCTGCACACGCTCAACCTGCACAGCTCTGACAGCACACGGGGGCTCAGGGACACAATGAGACAAGAAACTGGACACAAACTGCCACACCATGGAATTCAGGCCAGGTGAGAGCCCCTCCTGGGAACAAAACCCACACCACAGCCCACATGGCAATGGGGCAGATCCCAACCGGGACCCCTCTTCATACACCACAGTCCACATGGCAATGGGGCAGATCCCAACCGGGGCCCCTCTTCATGCTGGGTCAAAGTCTGGCATGAGAACTCGATCCCACAAATAGGAAAAGCTCCACGTCCGGCCGCGCCGGGGCGGGACGAGCTGCCGCAGGGACCCGCCCTCATCCGCCTCCATCTGCCTCGGCCCCAACCACCGCCGTCGCCTTCCATCCGCCTCTATGGTCATTCATCCCCACCCCATCGTCCTCCTTCCCCCTTTATCAGCCGCACCATCTCCATTCATCCGCCTCCATCCTCATCTCAGCCGCCTCTCTCCCCATCCGCCTCCATTCCCTTGGTAACCTTCTCCACGCCAGCCGACTCCATCCCCACTGCCTCTATCCCCATCGTCCTGGTGGGAAAAATGTTGCTAATGTCTTCACAAAAAAACTCGATGTGGAAAGAATGGTGTTGGGTTCTTCCCTACTCTCACAGAAATGGTGTTAATGTCTTCTAAATGGGTCTTAATATCTGTGAACATCCATCCTGGCAAGTTTGTTACAGAACCCAGGCAGCCTGACCCAGAGAGTTTGAGCTCCTGAACTGTAGAGAAACAGGACAAATAAAAGTGTAATGCAGACAGTCTGAACTTCTGGTGGATCTGCAGAACCCAGACAGCCTGAGCTTCTGAACTTCAGGGGGAAATGGTGACACTTGTTCAAGGAGGGATATGTAGTAAGCAGTTTGGGAAGGCTGTACCTTCCTGGTACCTCAGCCAAAGGAAAAGGGCAACATGCAATCTGGAGTTTAGAATAAAAACCGGAGCCGAGAGAGACAGCCCCCTACCCCACGGGTGGACTCTCCCCCTTTGTTTGAATAAAGTTGCAGGACTTCTATGTATCCTTTGACTTTTCCTAGTGTGGCTTCTCTGCACAGTCCCCATCCATTTCCATCCCCATTCCATCCTCTCCTGTCCATTCCCAGCCCACCCCATTCCCCACAAAAGCCCGTCCCGCGCTGGGACCAGCACATGGCAGTGGATCCCACCAGAGCGCGTGAGGAGCGTGGGATCAGCCGCTCCTGATCAACACCAACAGCGTTTACTGGGCCCAGGCAGTGACTCCAGAACAGCCTTTTCCCAGGGAAATCCTCTGCACCACGAGTCTCGTTCCTGGCCCGTACCAGGCTGTCAGGGCAAGGCCCAGCTCAGCCCACACTGCAATCCCAAACCCAGCTCCTTTCCTGCACACTTTTCCACAGGATCAGTTAGTTCACATTCCCATTGCCCCATCCTTCTCCTTTCCTCCCAGGACACACGTAGCCCCTCTCACACACCATCATTGCCACTCACCCATCACAAGGAATTCTGGTTCAAGGCACGAAAAACATGGATTCACTTTAGTTTTTCTTTAGTTGATAGGCTCCAAACCTACAGTGATTCCTACGGATCTTGGGAATGGGGCCCTGGAGCCTAAGTGGCAGAGCCAGCTGGGCCCTTCTACAGGAGGAAATGTCAGGTTTTTTAGGTTCCCTGAGGTTGATCTGGTTGCCATCATCCAAGCCCCAGGAATAAAAAAAGGGAGCAGATCATTGTCATTAGAAACATGGAAACATCCCAAATCTTACTCCTGGGACGTGCTGGATTTTTGCTTTCACTGGCAAAAATAAATTTTAAAAAATGAGAATTTGGCTCACTCTTTGCTCATCCAGGTTTGCTTGGGGATGGGTTTTGTCTCCTTTGCTGCTGAAAGCCAAAGGGAGATTTGGAAAGAGCGATGTGATCCCTGTGGGATTTAGGGATGTTTGGGATGGTCAATCAGTGGGATGGGCCAGGGGATGGATGGGGTCCCAGAACCTGTGCTGGATCAGGCACAAGAACAGGAGTTTGATGGAAAAGGGGTTTTCCCATGTTTTTCTAATGGAGAAATGCAGCACAATCCCTTTCCCTGGAATACCCAGCCTGGAGCTGGCGCATCCCTCAGGCCTTGTATCTGCCCAGGTGCTCTCGGGCAATGATCACCCGCTGGATCTGTGCCGTGCCCTCGTAGATCTGCAGGAAAAACCAGAGACAGGTGAGCCAGCAGCTGGGAAAGGTGTTTGACCAGAGTCTGCACACCTGTGACCCCTCCCTGTGCCTGCAAGGGGCAGGAAGAGGGACAACTTGGAAAAATGAGCGTGACAATGACCCGTAGTAGGCAATAACCCACACAGGGGAGCGTGTGTTCAGTGCAGCAGGGATTCAGAGATTCCCCAGGTATCCAAACACCTGTGTGTGCCCAGCACAGGAGAGATCCAGGGATCCCCCAGGCAGAGCCCAGGGCAGCTCCAGGACAGCAGAATTTGGGGATTTCAGTGTTTCACCTCCCAATCCTGCCTGAAGTTGCTTTGGCAAATCACTCCAATACCTGCAAAGCCAGTTTCTCTGCAGTCACAAAATCAGGATAATATTCTCCAAACTGCACGAAGTTTCTCCAAGTAAAGCTGCTGGAATTATAAGGTCCAACCCCTTTCCCAAGTTCTTGCAGGGATGCAGTGGAACAGGAAAAACGCCCAAAAATTTCACACAAAATCAGAGTAATTTGAACAATTTCAAAACCTCAGCATGCCTGGCCATGCATTGACGATGGAGCTGTGTGATAGAGGATCTTGGTGGAAAAAAAACCCCTAAAACGGGAAAAGAGCCCAATTCTGACAAAGTCTCATAGCTTGTTCTTGTTTAGTTCCTCTCTGAGGACTGAAATCAGGACTGAATCAGGACTGAGAGCTTTTCAATTCCAAACATCTGCTTTCTGTCCTTGGAGAGGAAAAAATTCCTGACTGGTGAGAACAGTTGGAATTTTAAAGTCAGCTGTAAAAGGAATGTCAACCACCTGAAATCTCAGCTGCTGTGGTCACTTGTTGACAGGTCAGGGCCCATGTGTGTTCCCTGAGACCTGTTTGGATCAGTTCCAGGCAGTCATGGTTAATGTTGGAAAGAGGGAAAAGGTGAAGGTCACTGGGTTTTCTAAGGAAATTAATTCATTCCTGCTGAATAACTAACTTGAACCAGCAGAGGAATTCTGGCATGGGATAATTTCTTGGCAATAACACTGCAGAAAAAGCCCTGGGGATTAGGGGTGTCTGTGGGCTGAAAACGAGGAAATATGACCATGTTTTGTTCTTTTGGAAAAGAAACCAATAAATAAATATCTGAAGAAGTGAATCACCATGGGCTGTGCCCCGTGGCTGTTTCTGCAGCACACAAAGGGTAACTAATGCTAATTAATTAGCCCATGGGCCTCAATGCTGGTGACATCTCAGCCAAAGCACCTGCCCAGTGAGTGGTAAGTTGAGAACTTCCCTGATTTAACGACTTTCAGTCTCCAAATCTTTTTAGCCTTTTTAGTCTATCCCGATTGCAATTAATCAACAATTAATTACTTTGTATTGAGTGCCCGCTTTGCCATGAAGACCCCTGGCTCTGTCCCACTCACCTGATAGATTTTGGCATCCCTCATGAGCTTCTCCACGGGATACTCTGTGTTGAAGCCATTGCCCCCAAAGATCTGCACAGCGTCAGTGGCCACCTGGTTGGCGACGTCCCCGGCGAAGGCCTTGGCGATGGAGGCGTAGAAGGTGTTGCGGCGGCCGGCATCCACCTCCCAGGCCGCTCGCTGGTACCCCATCCGGGCCAGCTCCACCTTCATGGCCATCTCCGCCAGCAGGAATGCCACAGCCTGGTGCTGGGAGAGTGGAGACCACCGGGTGAGCCTCAGAGGGCTGTGACACCACAGGGGAAGGAGCCTTCTGCTTAGGATTGTGATAAATGAATACGATTCGTGCTAACGATTGTAACTACATCGATGTTTTAGAAAATACTTGTTAAAAAGTAATAGATGAAAAAGATATGTAGTTAGTGTCACAAAACAGATGTTTTCAGATGTTCGTGAGAAAATAGGAGACAGGATGTAGCTTGAGATAAGCAAAATCCCAAAATGGAATAGGCCTCGGGATAATTAAAGAATCAGCCTTGAAATGGACAAAATTGGGATGATTCCAGGTGTCTTGGAAATAATAAAGCTTATTTTTGGAATGTAATGCTGGCTTCTATAACACAAGACTTGGGGCGCATGTGCAACCTTGTTGCACGTGTTGTTCAAAGGACAGTGAAGATGATGAGAAGCCTTCATCGGGTGCGAGCACCAAAAGCCAAAGAAAACCCCTTAGAAACAAACGGAGCATGCACTGTGCAGTATGGTGATGTAGATTTCAAGAATCGAAAATAGGAAGAGATTTATGGGAAAATATTGATGAATATGTATTAGCACACAGTATATAAGTTGTATTTGGACTCTTTTGCCTTTGTGAGGCAGGGTGAAAAGCTCTCCCCGTACCCCAATCAATCGGTTTTACTTATGCTTTATCCAAACCACTGCCAATTTTTTTGTATCTGCTCGATTATATTATTTTATATAAAGTTGCTGCTCAATTAAAATTGCTGCTAAATTCAACTTTGTTGTTTGTTGAATTAGACATATAGAATTTCATTCATAACAGGATCATGCAATCACTGGGGTTGGACAAGACCATTAAGATCACCAAGGCCAAGTCTCACCCTGGCACCATCAGGGTCATGACTAAAATGTGTCCCCAAGTGCCACAAGGACAGGGACTCCACCAGAGCCAGGCCTTTCTGGGAATAAATCTTCCCTAATATATCATTTTATCTTCATTTCTTAATTTGCAAAGTCAGTGCCTTGGGAAGCTGTGTTCAAGGAGTTCAATGGAATTGGGATCTATGTTAGATCAGACGTTCCCACGTGTAACTCCGTAGAAGAGGTTTTACAGCAAATTCTATGAGGCAGAAAGAAGTTTGATAAGAGGATCCATGTTTACCCCTGAAAGAATTTTCTACCAAGGTCAGTGACATAGAAACCAAGAAAGAAAGAAAGATAAATAAAAGAAACCTGCAACTGTCTATTCCAATAAGCACTTTTTTTGTCTTTCCTGACCAATGAGTAAAGTGTAAACTTAGGAGTTTTGTAAGAATGTATAAAAAGCATGCATGCTATAACAAAAACAGGTTTGAAGCCTTCTGAAAATTGAGTGTGCTTGCTTTGTACTGTGACCATCTCAACTACGACACAAACGCACCTCCACGATGGGTTTCCCGAAGGTTTTCCTCTCCAGCGCGTACCTCGTGGCCTCGTCGAGCGCTCGCCTGGCCAGCCCCACAGCCCCCGCTGCCACCTGGGTGGGCACAGTGCGGGATGAGCAGCAGAAATTCCTGTTTGCTTTGGGAACAGCCCATTCCTGGTACTCACCGGGGGCCTGGTCTTGTCAAAGGCGCCCATGGCGATCTTGAAGCCAGCGCCCTCCGCGATCAGCACGTTCTCCTTGGGGACTCGCACGTCCTCGAAGACGATCCCGCGCGTGTCCGAGCAGCGCTGGCCCATGTTCAGCTCCTGGAAGAGGGAGGTGCCATGGAATCAGATTCTTCCCAGGTACAACCAATTCCATCCTTTAGTTCGCTTAAAGAATAAAGGAAGCTTTTTTACCTTAAAAAACCACTTCTGTTTTAGCTAAAATGCACCAGAGAAACAAGAAATAACAGTTTGGGCTCCCCAGCCCAGTAAGTCCCTGACCTGTCACACCTGAGCAAGTCACTGCCTCCATGTGGGAGATCAATTCTGAGGCTGGAATCCCTCCTTTCACCCTTTCTGGTTCAATTTATCCTCTGGAGGATTCAATTCTACATATAATTCAATTCTGTCCTCTCAAGTGGGAGAGAAAACAGTCAAGAAACCACTTCCCACAGCTGCGAGACGCAGCTGTGCTGCCAAAAGACAAATTCATAAATAAATCAGGTTTTCAGGTTCCAAATATATGCAAAGAGAGAGAAAACCAGGGCCTCCATGGTGCCTTACTTGGGCAGGAACAGCTGAAATTGCAGCAAACCGGGTGATTTTTGGGAAAGTTCTGCCAACACCTTCACTCCCCCTGGACATCCTTGGCAATTCCATGTTCTCAAAGGTTCTTTTGCAGCCAGGCAAAATTATCTGCTTTAGGTCCTTCTGAGTAATTCTTTATCTGAATTCATACAATTATAATTCTAATGTCATTATATCTAATTATATATATTACATATAATTATATAATTATATGTAACATAATATGCATATATAACTTCATAAATATATATATGTAAACATAATTATTAAATGTGTCTTATGAACAGTTTCTGGGCACTGTGAGAATTCCAATATACCTGCCCATGAGCCCTGACAAGGTTCAGCCATTTTCCTTTCATGGCAATTCATGGTGCTATTGGTTCAGGAAAGAGCAAGAATTCCTGATGATTACCTTCCTGCCAACCTGGATCCCAGGGCTGTTGGCCTCCAAAATGAAGCCTGTGAAGGCTTTGCTGGCTGGGGCCCGGGGGTCAGGATCAGTGCGGGCCAGCAGGAAGTACCTGGGAGGACAGAGATGGGGGTTCAGCTCATCCCCAACATCAGACACTTCATGGCAAAAATGCTGAGTGGTTTTGTCCGTACAAGAAATCAAGTGGTAAGGTAGCAACCCTTTTTAATCAGCCCTTCAAAAAAGAGAAAACAAATGAGGGGGAAGCAGCACAAGAATGTCAGTGCTGTCTGGACATCTCTTCCTGCAATATCAAGGTTTAATGAAATTCCCTCAGGTAAACCTGCAAAGCTTCTCCACCTTTTCCATGTGTTGTCTCAATATACCACCCAGCCTCCCAAATAGCCCAATTCCCAGCACATCTCTAAGGATTATTGTACAGGGAATGCAGCATTGTGTGCAAGGCCTTTTCCTCTCAATTGAAAATTGAGAGGAAAATTTTATTCTTCCCAGTATCACTTGTAAATGAAGTTTTTGTGTCAGTAATTGCTGTAAATCCCATTTAGGGGGGTCAGGAATGTGCTGGGAGAGTCTCTGTGATGGTTCTGCCTCGGGCAAGAAGTTAAACAGTGAGAAATCCCAACTTTCATAGATAAATGTATGAAGTTTTTCCTCTTGAACTGAGAAGTGTTTGAGTGTTGGGGTGGGGTGAGTGTAAGCCCCGAGGAAGGGTCTGTGCTGCCCTCCCCAGACCCTGCAGCACCGCTTGGGCTCTGGGACTCCTTGAAAATGTATTACTTTAAGATAATTAAATCCCAGAGTTTTTCTGTTTTCTCTGTGAGTGGGAGGCGTTCCCAGCTGAGTCAGAAGCAGCTGATCCCTGTCTGGGAGCCAGGTCAGGGCTCGGTAACCTGAGCACTTTGGAGTTGACTCTTGAGTCTGTTCCAAAGGGAAAGCTGCATCTGGTTTCAGCCCAAAGGAGCGGCATTCTGCCCGGAGCTGTGGCATCATCGAGCTCTGCTGTCATTGGCCTGTTCCCTCTTTGGGCACCCACAGCACTGGGGCTGCTGGTGCCTCCTCCCGCTGAACTGGTGACACACTGGAACACCGTTAAAGAAACCCCAGTACAGACCAGTCTGCCCACAAAAGGAACGCACCAGTTGGCCTTCCCTCCGTTGGTGATCCACATCTTCTGCCCATTGATGACGTACTCATCCCCTTTCCGCTCCGCCCGGGTTTTGATCCCGGCCACGTCCGAGCCCGCGCCCGGCTCTGTCACACAGTAAGCCTGGAAGAAAAACCCCCAGATCCCAAAGGATATACGTTTTGGGTTTGGGAAACCACAAAATCATTGTGGAATGTGGGCAATGACCGGCTCCGGTCACACAAATGTGAGAGGCTCATCTGTCCTTAATTAATTACTGAAGTAATGGGATTTCCTGATCAAACACACATCAGGGCTTCCTCTGTCATTAATTAATTAATAGGATTCCCTGGTCACACTCACACACATCAGGGGCTCCTCTGTCATCCTGCCCAAGTATTTTTTCTTCTGCTGCTCATTCCCAGCGATGATCACAGGCATTTGCTGGAAGAGGATGTTCAGAGCATTAACCCACCACCTCAAGGGCTCAGAGCCCAGTTTGGAGGACCCAGAGCCCAGTTTGAGGGCCCCACCCCCAGTTCCAGATGGGTGCAGGACTCACCCCCAGGGAATTGGCCTCAATGGCTGTCTGCACCCCAGTGCATCCGTATGCCAGCTCCTCTGTGATCAGACATGCCTCGAAGGTGCCCAGCCCCAGCCCACCTGTGGGGGGACAGGAGGGGACTCAGGGGGGTCTCAAGTACAGAATATTAATGATTTGCAAGCATTTATTATCCCAAACATCTCCCATGCGCACCAAGGTCCATCAGATGATATCCCTTGGGAACGCCTTGCAAAACAGCATGCTGCCAGATTGATATTTTTGTTATTTTGTTTCTTTGCATTGAGATCAGATGATTTAAAAATCCCATTTCACCATTTTCAGGGGGGTTAATTTTGTGCTCAAGGTGGGACAAGTGGCATAAAATGGCCAGAAGGTGCCACCAGGATCTGTCACTGCTTTACATCTGAGCATTCCCTGGGGAGCTCTTGGGAAGTGGAAAAGGGCTACATGGGCTCTGATGTCTCTCAAAACTATTAATTATATCCCTCAAATCCCTTTTTCCAGAGGCAGGGATTAATGCAGCAGACACCATTTTACCCAATAAATTTGAATCACTTCTTCCTTTTCCTGTCTCTTTTCCCCTTTTGAATTTCATTTGAACACTTGGTTCCATGACCTTCTCCCATAACTCTTCACACCAGCCACAACTTTTCCACACCCACTATCAAAACCTCCTTTTCCAGGCTATATATTAAATCCCTCCATCCAGAGGAAGGATCAAAGCAAACCCTGTATTCCTGACATGGGGATCATAACAACTGGGATCATGGGAGAAAATCTGGCCATAAGTTACCACACCAGAACCTAATTCCTCGCCTGATCCCATCCAGCCTGGTCACAGCCACGTGTGCCAACCTGCCCACAGATTGCTTTGGGATTACTCCTGTGTGCAACAGGTCATTTTAAATGTAAGCCACAATTTCACACCACAATCTCCTCCAAGGTCTTTTCTTTGGTTTATTTTAGGGATTAAAAGGGATCACACTCACCACAGCTCTCTGGGATGTGTGTATTCATCAGCCCAAGCTCCCAGGCCCGTTTAATCAGTGGCACAGGATACTGAAATGATAAATCACAGTTGATTATCACAGGTAAAATTTCAAATTCTGGGTTTAGAGAAAAATCTGGTTTTTTTCTCCTGTGAGATGGATTTACCTCCCCAGTCCTGTCATATTCTGCTGCAACAGGAATTATCTCCTCCAGAGCAAATTTCCGGGCAGTAGCTTGGAATTCCTTCTGCTCATCTGTCAATTCTGTTGAAAAATAAGGCAACACAGTAATAAAGAAACTCAATTTCCTCCTTCCCTCTGAACCCCCCTGAGCTCTGAGCAATGCCCATGACAGCATTAATTAAAAAATTATTCAAAAACTACTGGAAATGGAGCAGGAAGTGCCAGGTGATAAAATGTTTTTACCAAAAACATCTGTCAAGCATCTGCTGCTGCCCCAGAGGATTTGCTGTAATAGCTCAGGTGTGGAGAAATTTCTGTTGCATCCCTAGACCCACTATGTTCCCCTGGTGCTGCTCACAGTTATTCTAATGGTTTAAAAGCCAACAGGGCATCATTGCTCAATGCTGTGGCCATTTGTGCAATAAAAAAAGCTCAAGACAGTTACAAAAAAGAAGAAAGTCTCTGAAATATCACCCGCTGCCCTGGTTGTCCTGAGCTGGAGAAAAAAAAGGGCTTTTGGTTTTCAAATAGTTTTAATAAAAGGAATAGAAATCTACTCCAAATAAACACCTGTCTTGGAAATTCCTCCTGAACTGCAGTACTGTCACTTGGGGTCTTTGGTTGGTTGTTTTGTTGGGGTTTGTGGTGGGGGTTTTTTGGTCTGTTTATTTTGGTTCTTTCTTTGCTTTTTCCCCCCTGCACTGCCATCTGTCCCCCCCTGTTCTCTCCCTTCCCAGCCCTGCCACACTCACCAAAGCTGAAGCCGTTCCCAGGTTTGCTCAGCTGCACGTTTTGGGCAGGTTTGCTGGAGCGCGACCTCCAGCCGGGCCAAGCCAGGGTCTGGAGCAGCTGCAGCAGGAAAGGACAACGGGAATGAGGGAACAGTCCAGACCAGAACGAGGGCCCTGTCCTAAAGGTGCCAGTGCAGCCTCACAGCACGGCAAGGGACACAGGCTGTGACAGGTGGCACACAGGGAAAAAAAGGTATTGTCAGAGAACACTGAAAATATCTGTAAAGCCAAAAAGTGAACTTCGGGGAGAGCTGGGATCGAACATGGAATGCCGAGCTACTGAGTCAGCGTGTGTGCACAGCCTGGGGGTGTCCACAAGGTAAAGTTTTATCTGTGGGGTTTTCCCAAGATGCAAGTGTTGCAAAACCATCCTTTCTCACCCGTGTTTTCCCCTTTTTGCCACAGTTTTTTTCCCAAACTGTTCCACAGGTGTGTAAGGAAAACAATACCACACCAGGAAACAACCCTCCCAAGTGTTTTAGACATTGTTTGAAGTATAACTGACAAAAAGATGAGGGAGAAAAAAAGACAGGGTATTGTAATCATGGGGGTTTTGTTTGGCTTTGGTTTGGGTTTGGTTTTGCTGGTTTTCTTTTCTTAAGGATGATCCAGTCCTACACAGCATCTCCACCAAAAAGTTTACGAAAAACTAGGAAAAGCCCAGAATTCTCAACAAGGCTAAAGGTGACACACCCCCCCAAAGGAGCCACCAAGTTTGTGTTTGATATATTCAGTCTCGTGATTCTCCTTCCCCCAGGGCTGGGCGAGGTCAAGAGCACCACTGAGATGACTCTGGGCACATCAACACCCCTGCACAGCTGAAGGTGAGGGCTGGGCAGGGGGATCTCCCCAGGGGAAACACAGCGTGGCAAGAGACCAAAGTCCATTCGCAGGGATGAGGCACTGGAGCAGTGAGGGTGCCCCACGCTGGGAATATTCCCAGTCAGGTGGGATAGGACTCGGAGCAAGCTGGTCCAGCTCCTCCAAGTGGTCAGTGGGGTGGGACTGGTGGTCTCTTAGGTCCCTTCCCACCCAAACCAGTCTGGGACTCTGACTCTGTATAAGTGTTTGGGCAAGCACTTGCTCACTCCATCAGCCTCGCTGTCCACTCCACGCTCAGACGCAGCTCCTCGTGCCTTCCACCTGCTCTGACCCCACTGAACCTCAAATCCCGGTGCCAGGAATATTGTCCATTAGATCCCGTGCCCTCGGGCACAGTTGCCCCCTCCGCTCCCGCTGTCACTTGAGGCAGGCGGCCACGTCCCAGCGGGAGACACTGGAGGGCATTGGAGGAACACTGGATGGACGCGGCAGAGCCAGCGCCCTTCACCTTTCCCCTAATTCAGGAATGACGAGGAGAACTGGAAGTGCCGACGCAGTTCCCGGGGAGGGCGACCGATGGATCCCGATAAAAGCAATGTTCCCAATTTCCAACGCGACGGGCACCGACCCCCGGGGGAGCAGCGGGCAGCGATCCCCGGGGGAGGAACGGAGCGGCGCAGGACGGGCAGCGCGCACCGACCCCCATTCGGGACCCCCGGCGCCGCCCCGGCCCCAGCACGACCCCGGCCGCGTCCCTCCTCCCCGTCCCTCCGCCGTGTCCCCCGTGTCCCCCGTGTCCCGCTCACCCGGCGGGCGCTGAGCGCGGACATCGCGGCGGCGGCTCGGGCGGCGGGGCGCGGGGCGGAGCGGAGCGCGGCGGTCGCACCGCCCCGCGCCCCCCGGAACAGCGCGGAGACCGCCCCGGACAAGGCGGTGCCGCCGAACAGAGCGGTCCGAGGTGTCCTCCGTGCCCCTTACCCTGCCCTGACCTGTTTTGTCGGGATTACAGGGAGTCGGCTGCTTTGATTTGCCTGGGAATAACTTTTTGCCGTGTGAAATTACCTCGCGATGCGTCCGGGTCTCGCTCGCGGGTTTCTCACTGAGAGTTTGGGTTAATGCGGCAGAAACGGGTCCCTGACTTGGCCAGATACTTTTTGGGATAAACCAGCAGGTTAAGAAAAACTGTTCGTGGTCTCACACAGACTTTGCTCCGGTATCGGTGGAATGGCGCGTCCAGAGACGGGAACAGAGCCGGGGCAGGGGCTGGCGCAGCAGGAGTGGCTGGGGAAGCGGGGCGGGGGGCTCAGCCTGGAGAAAAGGAGACCTGGGGGGACCTTCTGGCTCTGCACACTCCCTGACAGGAGGGGGCAGCCAGGAAGTGGTCGGGCTCTGCTCCCACAGAACAAGGGACAGAACAAGGGGAAACGTACTCAAGCTTCATCAGGGGAGTTTTAGGTTGGACATCAGGAAGAATTCCTTCATTCAAAGGGTTGTCAGGCCTTGGAAGAGGATGCCCAGGGAGGTGGTGGAGTCCCCATCCATGGAGATGTCCAAGGAATGACTGGACATGGCACTCAGTGCTCTGGCTGAGTGACGAAGTAGCGTTTGGTCAAAGGTTGGACTCGCTGATCTTGGAGGTCTTTTCCAACACTAGGGATTTGAAGATTCTATAACTTTTTCTCCCTGTAGTTAAGTAAAAGTTAATTTGTAACTTTATGTTTTTCCAATGTTTAATTAAGATTTTTACATGTTCTTCCTGTTTTAAATCCAGTCTTAAATCCACAGGGCGTGTGAGTTTGGGGCTGTTAAACATTCCCTGTCCAGCACTGCAAGTTCTGCTCCACAGGTCACGTTCCTGACTGCAACTGGGAGTTCAACTCCTGAGCAGCCCAGCTTCTGTCCATGGATTATTTATCCCTTACTTGTACAGTTCCTGCACACCTCAGTACTCCTCAGGTGATTTATCACCACAACAGCCCCTGGATGCAGAGACATTTCTCCATCACATTTAAGAGAAAGGTTCACATGGGTTTTCCAATGAGCAGCACAGATTTCACTGGGTTTCACTAACCAGGATCACACACCCCAGAATCACAGAGCAGGTAGGGAGCTTCTGTATCCCTATGGAAAGGTAGTGGCATAGGTAATACCTGTTCTCCTGGTCACAGACAGCTGCAGCTGCTTCAGGTGCTTGAACATCTGTAGGGACAACCCCACCCAGTGTGTTCCTGCTTCAGGGAGCGATTTCAGGAAAATATGGGCAGAATTGAGATGCTTTTTCCAGGTGCCTTCTAGACCAGTATCGATAAACTTTCTGGAAGGAATGAGCTCCTGAGATTTGTGACCCAGGTAGAAGCTGGTGCAGGGGGATTTCAAGACAGTCCAGGTGCAGAAAGCATTAATGTGGCTGGAAGAGGGAATACAAGTCCCAGTATGTATAAGGGATCACACTGACAGGGTCAGTGCTGCTCCTGCTGAAGGGGACCACACTCTTGGGATGGGCGCTAATCCCATTGTGGATAAGGGATCATGGTCACAGGATAGATGCTGGTTCCAGGATCAGGGATGGGACACTTGCATGAGGTGGATGTTGATCCTGGGATAAGGGATTGTGGTGATGGGGGAGACACTGGTGTGGGATGGAGGTCCTGTGCAGGGGAGCTGTGAGTGACTGCCTTGCTGGTGGCAGGTGTGTGTCTGTCTGTCCTGTGCATGTCTATGTGTCTGCATGGCTTGGAGACACCTGCTCACCATGGCAGGTTGAAACTGCTGAGGGAGAGACTGCAGCCATACTGCGCAGGATTTACTGGCAGCTCTGGACACCCACTCTGCAGCTCCCTCACCTCCACCTGGGTGCTTGGACCCAGCTCCTGTGGGGCAGCATCATCCCCCCTGCTCACCTGTGACATAGATAAAAACTGGTGTGTAAAAGAGCTGGGACTGTGATCCCAGCACCAAAATAAAGCTACATCTGCTTTTAATATAGGAATTGGTGTTAGAAAGCTTTTCCCCATGGTTTGGTCACATCAGTGCTGAGGAACAGGGAGACCACGGCCAAGTGAGGGAGGCACCTGGAAAAGCCTTCGTGCCCACAGGGGATCCTTACCACCAGCCTGGAGAGCTGCAGGTAAGAAAAAGATGAAAACTGAACATCTAATGGAGTGCTTGGGCATGGATTCACAGCACACGGTTCCGCCCCACATACTCATGCTGGGGGTCCCGAGCAAACACCCTCCATCGCTGGAGCGGAAGGGAGGGGAGATGGGACGGGTGGGGGCCGAGGCAGATGGAGGCGGATGAGGGCGGGTCCCTGCGGCAGCTCGTCCCGCCCCGGCGCGGCCGATCTGGCCCATTGCCAGGTGGGCTGTGGCATGGTTCATGTGCCCAGGAGGAGCTCTCACGTGGCCGTAATTCTATTGTTTGAGGTGACTCAGGTGCTGGCGAGGTCCCGGGGCTTTGGATGCATAGTCAGATCCTACAGCACCTAGATGGTGTTGCTGGGGGTTTGCTCCAGTGAATTATTATTCATGACAGCCAGGTGGGAATGCCCATATAACTCCCCAGCGAAGGGATTGAGGGGGGTGGCGAGGTTGGTACCGTGTCTCGCCACAGACTCTGAATCTGTTGCATGACATTGCAGCAGATGCAGTGTTCCACTAAAGGCCTCAGGAAATGAAAATGAGTTTGAGGAGCTTTGGTGGTCTTTGATGGTTGCTCACTGCTCCTCAGCCGTCCTTCACTTTAATGTCTCTTGTGTGTGGCCTGCCTGGGTTGGGGGATTTGGAACTGAGCCGTTTTGTGTAAGGGAGGATGGGTGTTCACTGCCTCTGACCAGAAGATGTGGCACAAACTGATAACCTCTCCTCCAACCCTTTGGCTGGTGGCAGTGTGTGCAAACCTCAGGGGATTGGGTCTGTGGGCCATGGCCTTCACCATGGCAAACCCACCCTGAGCTGATTTTCAGGAAAGCTGCTGGGTTTGGATTTCTGGGGGATACTTGATTACCTCTCAGTCTTGTTTCCTTCTCTCTAGACCTGAGATAATTAAACAACACTGTGCCCTTTATGTATCTCAGGTTGCCTTAGGTGGCTGTCCTGGTTTAGGGCAAGTTTGGGAGATAACCCCAAAGGGGCTTCTCTACGAAAGCAGATTCAATTGCCCCTCCCCCCCCAACCGGTTCGGGAGAAAATATCTCCTTGGAGAAAAAGTGGAAAGAAACCTGTTTATTAAACAATAGAACCCAAACAATATTAAACAATAAAACTTCTCACTGCTCCAAAAAAAAAAAACAAACTCAGAACAGTCCCCTCCCCGGATTGCAGCTCGTCTCACTCAGTTTCTGATCAGTCTCTCTGGTGCTGGAAATGCCGCGGCCCAGGCCCGGCCAAGGGGCCTCAGGTGGAGCTGCCGGTGCTCTTCTGGGTGTTCAGTCCAGAGCAGGCTTGAACAGATCCAAGAAAAAGGAAAAATCACAGTCCAGGGAACTTCTTTGCCTCAGCTGGCTGAAACTAAGTAAAAGCAAAAAAAGGGGAAAAGAGGAGCTCTGTCCTGCTGTCTGTACATCCGCAGACAACACAGTCCAGGAGCAGGAATGTGGAGGAGTGAGTGCAGTCTGAAAACAAACTGCGCGCTTCTTCCCTCCCCTCTTCACTCTCTGGAAGAGTCTTAAAGGTGTAAAACTTATTATTCAGTATAAACAGGACAAGACGATTGGGGATAAAAGCATCATATAGTCAACCCAGGACAGTGGCTGAAGTCACAGTCCAACGTTGCCCTCAGGAGGCATCCACAGGGAGGGGTGGGCTTCAATGGTTGCAGCATCTTTACAGAGTTCAGCCATAAAGGGCAAAATATCCTTCCTAGCAAAGTTTGGGTCCTTGACCGCAATGTTTCTGTCTCTGTGAGACGGGAAGAGAGGGGGATAGGGGTGCAAGGCGTTGGAGGCAGCTGGAGCACGGAGCCCCACAGGCAGAGCCCCTGATGGTGCCGGTGGCGGGGCTGTGGAAGGGGCAGCTCCAAGGGCTGCGCTGCCGGGGCCTGGCTGCGTCCCGCGGGAGCGTCCGGCTGGGAGCGGAGGCTCCGGAGGCGGAGGGCCGGGCCCGAGGAGGAGGAGGAGGAGGAGGCAGTTGTCGGGCCCGGGATGAGCGCTGGCATGTATTATCTGAGCGGAGCTGATGTCTCTCACCGCTTTAGCTCTAGAATTACTCTGAGGCCCGGCAAGCCCCCGATCCCTCTGGCTGTGGAGCTTTTCCCACTTACGGGGTCGAGTTCTCATGCCAGTCTTCGACCCACCTTGAGGAGCGGGGTCCTGGTTGGGATCTGCCCCATTGCCAGGTGGGCTGAGCTGTGGGTCTTGTGGCCAGGGGAGACTCTCACCTGGCCAGAATTCCATGGTGTGGGAGTTTGTGTCCACGTGTATGTGGGAATGTTGTCTCATTGTGTCCCTGACCCGCCGTGTGCTGTCATAGCTGTGCAGGTTGAGCGTGTGCAGCTGGGCTGGTGCAGCTGCAGGTGGGAGTGTGCAGGAGGGAAGTGGCACCTCTGCTGAGCCTGGCCCTAAAGCTGGAATGTTTTGTGCTTCTTGCAGATGTCCGGTTGAGCCTGGGACGTTCCGGCCAGCCCAGATGTATGATCCAGCATTTTGGAGAGTCCCCATGGCTGGGGTTCGCAGTGGTGTGTGTCAGGTGAGGTTTGGGGTGACTCAGGTGCTGGTGAGGTCCCTGGGCTTTGGATGTGCAGTGAGATCTGCATCAGGAGGGAAGGTGTTGCTGGGGCTTTGCTCCAGTGAATTATTATTCATTGCAGCCAGGTGGGAATGCCCAGATATCTCCCCAGAGAAGGGCTTGAGGGCGTGGCAATTTTGACAGTGTCTCCCAACAGACTCTGGATCTGTTGCATGACATTGCATCCTATCCAGTGGTCTGGTGATGGCCTCAGGAGATGCAAATGAGTCTGAGGAGCTTTAGGGGTCATTGATGGTTTCTAGCCCCTCCTCAGCCACTCTTCATGTGAATGTCCCATGTTTATAGCCTGCCTGGGTTGGGGGTTTTACAACTGAGCTCTTTTGTGTAAGGGAGTTTGGGTGTTCTCTGCCTCTGACCACAAGTTTTGGCACACACTGAAATCCTCTCCTCCAGCTCTTTGGCTGGTGGCAGTGTGTGCAAACGTCAGGGGATTGGGGCTGTGGGCCATGGCCTCCACCAGGCCAAACCCACCCTGAGCTGATTTTCAGGAAAGCTGCTGGGTTTGGCTTTCTGGGGGATGTTTGATTATCTCTCAGTCTTGTTTCCTTCTCTCTAGACCTGAGATAATTAAACAACACTGTCCCCTTTATGTATCTCAGGTTCCCTTAGGCGGCTTAAGTCACGGCCCAAAGTTGCCCTCAGGAGGCAAGTGCAGGGAGGGGCGGGCTTCCTGGTCGCCACGTCTTTACACAGATCAGCCAAAAAGGGCAAAATATCCTTCATGGCGAAGTTTGAGACGTTGACTGCAATGTTTCTGTTTCTCAGAGCTGGGAAGCGAGGGGGTTGGGGGTGCAAGGCGTTGGAGGCGGATGAGGGCGGGTCCCTGTGGCAGCTCGTCCTGCCCTGGCGCGGCCAGCTGTGCCTTGGAGCGGAGCGGGCGGCGGCAGCGGGCGCGTGGTGGGGGCTGGGCCCGGGGCAGGTGGGGATGGTGGGGCTGTGGAAGGGGCCAGGCCGGGCTGGGCGGCGCGGGGCGGGAGGAGGCTGAGGCCGATGGCGGCGGGGCCGAGGCGGGGCCGCGGGAAGGGCCGTGGCGGGGCGGCTGCGGCCGGGGGCGTTTCCGTGCCGCCAGCGGCGCTGGCTCCAGCGGCGGGTGGCATGTATTATCTGAGCGGAGCTGATATCTCTCACCACTTTAGCTCTAGAATTACTCTGAGGCCCAGCAAGCCCCCGTTCCCTATGGCTGTGGAGCTTTTCCCACTTATGGGATTGATTGCTCATGCCAGACTTCGACTGAGCTTGAGGAGAGGGGTCCCGGTTGGGATCTGCCCCATTGCCAGGTGGGCTGAGCTTTGGGTTTTGTGCCCAGGAGGGGCTCTCACGTGGCCATGGTTTGGCAGTTTGTGTCCAGTTGGTTGTTTCGTTGTGTCCCTGAGCCCCCGTGTGCTGACAGAGCTGTGCGGGTTCAGCATGTGCAGCTGTGTGTGGGAAGATCGGGACAGGCGGTCGGAAGATTATGTGCTGTACGGAAAGATAGGATCCCCCCTTTGTTTGTTACGCAAGCAGACGGAAGTGATGTAACCCCAGGCTATGTAATGCCGCCCAACTCAGAAATAAATGCCATTTTACCATCCACTACATTGGTGTCTGTGAGTAATTGGCCCGAGCAGTCTGAGGTGGCTGCCGTGCCGTTGCCGAACCAGGTCGCCACGCCTCGGCAGAGGCAACAAGTGGTGCCGAAACCCGGGAAACGCAGGGAGCGGGACTCGCATGGACGAGTGAACGGCGGCCGGAGCGGTGGGACCAGCCCAGCGGGGAGGATGCTCCCGGACCAGCGAGAGGAATGGGAGCCCTCGCAAAGTTCGTATCACAATTACATAAGCAATGGGGAATTAATTTCAGGCCTAAAGAATTCATTTCTGCCGTTACTAGGCCTTTGCAAATAGGTGTTATTGACCACCTGGTGGACATACTCCACTCGAACGTGTGGGACAGGTGCACTAAAGCCTTGGCAGAGGACACCATGTCCTCTGGTAGCGGAAAATATCTTAAATCATGGGGTAAAGTCGTGCAGGCTTTGCAAACTGCTTTACAAGAGCAGGAAACTTGGAAGGCCGCCCAAGACTGCTTGCTTGCCAACCCCAAACTGGGGTTGGCGCAACAATACAGACCTTGGTTGGCAACCTTCTGACTGAGCCTAGCAGCTCACAAGAGCGGAGCGATCTCCTGTCACCGCCATGCCCGTCTAGCCCTATCCCTGAGTCCCCGCCCATGCAGCAGCAAAAATCTTTGTGGGACGACTTACTTGACGAGGTCAGAACTGTTGCCGTTAACTTAGAACTAGGGGAGGCGTGGGACAGACCCCCACCGTATGCCCCACAAAATGGTGCCAGGCAACGGACCGAAGGGCGGGGCCTAGATGCTACGGGTGGGCAGAAAAGGGGGCCGTCGAGTGCAGCGAGTGAGTACGAGCGGGAGCGGGAGGAGGTTCGAGAAAAGGGGGATAGTGGGAGTGGTCATGGAGGGGTGGAGATTGTGAATAAAGGCAATAAGCCCAATCAGGACACGCGCCGCAAGACATGCCTTTATATGGTTAGGCCTTCGGAAAGTAGGGGGCGAAGTGACCGTAGTGGGAGGGAATGGCTTACCCATTGTGAGAAGAAGCGTAGACTGAGCTCTACAAAAAGGTCCTGGAGCCCGGAACTGTCCAGTCAGTTGACTTCCGCCTCTGAGTCAGACACCAGCTGGGATGAGTGGTCGGACAGCCGGTCCACCACCGATTCAGATTCAGAATATGAGAGAGTTAATGCAAGTAAAACTAGAAGCGATAACTCTCCTGCACCGGCAAGAAGGGGGCAAGCGAGGGGTACTCCACTCATGGACTGGAAAAAGATACAAATTGCTTGTGCCGATTGTGCCTTGCTTGCCACCTTGGCATTCCCGGTTCGCGTCACAGACAGAGGGCAAAGGGCCTACACGCCCGTGAATCCCAAAGATGTGCAGGCAGTCTTTAAAGCGGTTGCAGATAAAGGAATCAACTCCGCCATGGTCTCCACCCTTGTGGACAGTGTCTTCGGAAATGAAGATATGCTCCCGTTTGACATAAAACAAATGTGCAGAATGATTTTTGATGGAGTGGTAATGATCGTTTTCAAACAGGAGTGGGAGGATAATTGAACGAAGCAGCTAGCCCAGGTAACCAGCGCAGACCACCCACTACATGGCTCCAGTCTGCAGCAACTAATGGGCACCGACCCGGCAATGATTACACCTCAGGCACAAGCTCAGAACCTACAGGCCCCTGAAGTTGTGGCGACCACTCGCGCAGCCAGAGAAGCCATCCGTACAGCCTGCAGAGTCGTCGCCAAACCAGCGCCATGGTCTACCATAAAGCGAGCCGAGAGCGAAAGTTTCACCCAATTTGTGGAATGCCTCCAGGCAACGATCGATTCCTCGGCTCTGCCCACGGAAGCGAAAGGCCCAGTCGTACAGTAATGCCTACGTCAACAATGCAATTCAGCTACCAAAGAAATTTTACGCTCACTGCCAGCCGGAGTGAGCCTCGCGACCGTGATCAAACACGTCGTGAAAGAGGAACACCTAACCCCAATTCAGGCAGCTGTTTGTACAGCGATAGCCAATGTGATGGCATGTTTCAAATGTGGTCGGCCGGGCCACGTTGCGTCGAATTGCCCCCAAGCGGATAACCCGCAATTTTCGCGTCAAAATTGACCCAGAGGACCGTGTTGGGCCTGCAGAAAAAAGGGACACTTTGCAAAGGATTGCAGATCTAAGGCGCAGGGAAATGGGAGAGGGAGGGGGCAGCGGCCCGTGTGCAGCCCCCTCCCACTTGGGATGTGAAGCAGCCCAGCTATGCCCTCCTTGGATGGAACGGGGGATTACTGAATTTGCCACCCTCCCAAATAGCAGCCAGTTCTGCTACCTACCCAACGACTCAATTAAATTCGGGAACAGCCTTGAATGAACAAGTACCGCTCCCAGGAAACGAGACCCCTGGGTGGCCCTGGCCGTAGAATGCAATAACTCTCCCATAGTGTGGGGAAGTTGCTGCCTTTACAATGTTCCCCTTCACATGTTCCCACAGAATTCCCCTTCGGACAACATCATCATCAACATCCCTTTTCTGATCGATACTGGAGCGGACGTTATGGTTATCCCAGAAACAAACTGGCCTTCACGTTGGAAATTGGAAGAAGCTCCCCTAGTAGGTGGAGTCGGAGGATCGTCCCGAGCCTGAAAGAGTGCCCGACTAATAGCCATAATGCTCCATATGGAGAAAGGACCTGAAAAAACCATTGCCCTCTTCCCATATGTCATGTCAGGAGTTTTTTGCTGGGAAGCCTTTGCTGGGAAGAGATGCCCTAGCTCAAATAAAAGTCAGGGTGACAAATTTAGCCTGAGGGCCACTGCCACACCCACCCTTTCCAATCAAGCTGGCGTGGAAGTCCCATGACCCAGTGTGGGTCGAGCAGTGACCCTTGTCAGAGCCTCGAATAACTGCCCTTCTTGAGTTACTTGACCGTCAGTTGCAACAAGGTCACATAGAGCCCCCCACCAGTTCCTGGAACACCCCAGTCTTCGTGATTCCCAAAAGAAGCAGTGAAGGCTATCGGCTCCTTCATGATTTGTGTGAAGTAAACAAGAAAATTCAGCCGATGGGCCTGTCCAAACGCTGCTGCCCACAAACTCCATGATACCAGAAGGACAGCCTTGCGCAGTGCTTGACATTAAAGACTGTTTTTTCTCAATACCGCTGCATGAGGAAGACAAAGAGCGATTTGCCTTCTCCATTGTGTTCCCGAACGGCCAGCGTCCCAACCTGCGCTTTCAGTGGACAGTGTTACCCCAAGGTATGGTCAACTCCCCCACTATCTGCCAAATCACAGTAGATCGAGCATTGATATCGGTCCGAGGTAAAGACCCCACCGCTACCATCATCCAGTATATGGATGACATCTTGATCGCCGCGCCATCAGCAGGTCAAGTAGACCGATTAGTGTCTTCTGTTTCACAAACCTTGCAAGCAAATGGGTTCGAAATTGCAGACGCCAAAATAAAAAAGGGGCCCTGCGTGACCTTTTTAGGAGTGCAAATCACGGGCTCCTATGTAACCCCTCCACAAATAAAAATCCATAGGAACATTAAGATGCTCCATGATGCACAACACAGCTGATCCCACAGCTGGTGGGATCTCTGCAATGGCTACGAAACATTGTGTTAATTCCCCCCGAAATCATGTCCCTGCTATATCTTCTTTTGCAAGGGAAGCAGCCATGGGAGAAAAAGTCTCTAACCCCAGAGGCAATAAGCTTGCTTGATTTTATTGAACGCCAGATGTCCTCGGGCTCGCTCTCGAGATGGAATCCAGGCGTACCGCTCGATCTGTACGTCCACTTCACAGAAGGCGGGGGGGTAGAAGTGCTAGCTCAAGAAACTCCCGATGAAGCTAGGCCCATACAATGGGTAGTTTTGGGAAAGCCGCTACGCGCATTGTCCCCGGGGGTTGAGTGTCTCGGCAACCTCATCATGAAAGGTAGAAAACTCATCCTGAGTCACTTAGGCGTTGAGCCTGCTAGAATACATCTACCTTTTCGCAAGCAGCTTCCCACTCTATCAACAGCAATGTCAGAACACCTGGCCTTAGCTCTCCTTGGGTTTGCCGATGAGCTCTGATACACCGCAAAACCTCCATGGACCAAGTTGCTAAGAGTCATAGACATTGACCTCCCACAAAAAGTGATGGACCGACCTTTGCCAGGACCGACCGTTTTTACCGACGCATCCTCAGCGACTTTGACAGCAGCGGTGGTATGGCAAGCTGAAGGACAATGGCGCTGCATTAAAATGACCGATCATGCACTCTCAGTCCAGCAACTAGAAGCAGCGGTCCTAGTACTGGCATGCGGGCTGTTCACAACAGAGCATCTTAACGTGGTGACTGACTCGATGCTCATTGCTAAGCTCAGCCTAGCCATGTCTAGGCCCTAGCGTGTCAACATCCGCCACGGCGGCGAAAATTGAAGAAGCGCTCTCTTCCCGAGAAGGCACCATATCGGTTATTCATATCAACAGCCATGACCCGATTAAAGGGTTTTTTTCAAATCGGCAATGATAAAGTGGATGCTGCAGCAAAGGGGCTATGGACACTTAGAGACGCCCATCAGCTACACGAAACACTTCACACTGGGGCCAAAGCGTTAGCGAAGAAGTGCAGAATCCCTATCGCTGACGCCAAACATGTTGTAGCTACCTGCCCACATTGCCAGAAGACCCCACTATGGTCCAGTGGAGTCAGTCCTAGAGGCCTTAAAGCCTCCGAGGTGTGGCAAACGGATTTCACCCTTTGCCAACTGTTGAAGCCTCGAGCCTGGTTAGTGGTAACCATAGATACATACAGTGGAGTGATTGTAGCCACACAACAGTCCAAAACTAATTCCAAGGCAACTATCCAGTATTGGTTAACAGCTATGGCGTGGCTCGGTGTCCCAAACCAAATTAAAACAGACAATGGCCCAGACTTCGTCTCTAAGTCTGTCCAAGCGTTTGTTTCCAAGTGGAACATCACTCTGGTACATGGCATTCCGTACAATGGCACAGGGCAGGCTATAGTCGAGTGAGCGAATCAGACCTTAAAAAACAAGTTAGAGGTATTAGCTAAAGCGGAGGGCTTCACCAATGCTATTCCCCCAGGAGACCAGGCGGGTCTGCTAGCTACTGCAATGCTAGCATTAAACCAGTTCTCTAGAGGTGATGAGACAAAAAGCCCAGCCCAGAAACATTGGACCACCCAAGCTTTAGAAGAAGGCCCACCGGTCGTTATTAGGAACGAGCTCGGAGAGTGGGAACAAGGGTGGAAGATAGTCCTAATGGGGCAGGGGTATGCCGCAGTTAAAAAAGACAATAGAATTAAGTGGTGTCCGCTCAAGTCCATTAAGCCAGAGCTGCAGAATTGAGCTAATGAGAGCTGTGAGTTTCTTTTTGCAGGACTGGATCTGCGGTCATCCTCGTAACCCATATGCCCGCGCGGCAGAAGAAGATGAAATGCCCTGGCGGCACCCAGGACTCCTAGAGCCAAAGAACAACAACGAGCCATCAGACGGCCCGATAGCACCTGAGGGCCCCGTACGGGTGAAGGTGAAATGGCAACGGTACCTTTGTATTATTCTGTTGTTAGGGTTTGTTGGCGCAAGTGACGCCGAGCATTACCCTCATCAGCCATTCAGGTGGGTCCTGCGTCACCTTTCAGGCGATAAAGCAATCAAAGAAACTGTAGTGCCAGGCAGCCCGTCTTTTGAATTCAAGCTGAGGGACATATTCCCCTCACAGATGGGGTTTCCCAATTTCGGAGAGTCATCACTGTATCAGACCTATTGGTGCCCTGCCTCTAACCCAGGCAAAAGCTATTGTAATTACCCAGGATACGGCTACTGTGGATACTGGGGGTGCGAAACCATTGTGACAAGCAACAGATGGCAGCCACAGCAGCCTGACAAGTTCCTACAAGTTAACTATGCTCCTGACGGCTGTCGTGAACCTAAATTTGCAAGGGACGGGCTGATATACATACCCCGAGATGGAATTAAACACACCTGCAGAAGCTATACAATGACTATCCAGCAGCCAATGCACGAAAGTTGGGCTACTGGTAAAGTTTGGTCGGTGTTCGTCCGCGCCTTTCGCGACCATTGGGTGAACATCCAAATCATTAGACTCCCACAGGTGACACCCATCTCCCTCGGACCTAACCCAGTCCTTGCAGGAAACAGGGCCAGAGAAAGAACCACAGCTACTGTTAAACCCACGCATAGGACACACGCACCTAACCCCACCTCTACAGCACTCGTCCTTTCAGTGCCCAAGCCAGCCTCTTATGACCCATTTTTTAACATGCTAAATGCTACCTTTTTGTCCCTGAACCAATCAAATCCGGATCTCACTGAGTCATGCTGGCTGTGTTATGACTCAAAACCCCCCTTTTATGAGGGTGTTGCCTTGAATGTCTCTTTCAACTACTCAACATTACAAAATCCACCCCAGTGTAGGTGGGATACCCCCCGAAGAGGGATCACTTTGAGTCAGATTACAGGTCGAGGCAAATGTTTGGGTAACGCGACTGTAGCTAGACAAAAAGGCATAGTTTGTGATGAATTCCCGCAGCCCCAAAGCTCGGACAAATGGGCGATCCCATCTGGGCCAGGAATGTGGGTATGCCAGCAATCTGGGGTCAGCCCTTGTGTATACCTTGATCACTTTAATTTTTCCGTTGACTTTTGTGTCCAAGTTCTTATTGTCCCTAGGGTCCTATATCATCGAGAGGAAGAAATGTATCTTCTGTCCGATGAGCCTCGCCAGCTCCACAAAAGGGAAGTAATGACCAGTATCACCTTTGCAGTGCTCCTCGGGTTGGGGGCTGCCGGCACAGGTACAGGCGTTTCGGCCCTTACAACCCAGCGTCAAGGACTTTCCCAGCTGCAGGCAACCGTAGACGAGGACTTGCAAAGAAGTGAGGAATCCATCTCCCTTTTAGAAAAATCCCTCTCTTCTCTTTCAGAGGTCGTCTTGCAGAACAGACGAGGCTTGGACCTCTTGCTCATGCAACAGGGAGGTTTGTGTGTGGCCCTGAGAGAGGAATGCTGTTTTTATGCAGACCATAGGGGAGTCGTAGGGGACTCAATGGCCGAACTGAGAGAAAGACTAGCCTCAAGGAAGAAAGAGAGGGAAAGCCAATAGGGATGGTTTGAGTCATGGTTCAACCAATCCCCGTGGCTAACCACCCTTATCTCCACTCTCATAGGCCCTTGTATTATGATACTTTTGGCATTAATCTTCAGACTCTGTATTTTAAACAAGTTGGTGTCGTTAGAAATCGTTCAGACTCAATTAATATCATGCTAGTTGAGCACCGACAACTGCTTTGAGCAAAGCTTTTCTGAACAGTTAACACTGATATAAAAGTTTAATAGCTTACGTTTTAGTAGCTTAATAACTTACAGTTTAATAGCTTTGGATTAACAATATTTACTTTATAGATGTTACTGCGTTTGGTTAAGCATAGAGAAGGGGGGAAGTGTGGGAAGATAGGGACAGGTGGTCGGAAGATTACGCGCTGTATGGAAAGATAGGATCCCACCCCTTTGCAAGCAGACAGAAGTGATGTAACCCCAGGCTATGTAATGCCGTGCAACTCAGAAATAAATGCCATTTTACTGTTCACCACATTGGTGTCTGTGAGTAATTGGCCCGAGCAGTCTGAGGTGGCTGCCGTGCCGTTCCCGAACCAGGTCGTCACGCCTCGGCAGAGGCAACGGAGGAGGAGGAAGAGGAGGAGGCAGTTGTTGGGCCCGGGATGAGCGCTGGCATGTATTATCTGAGCGGAGCTGATGTCTCTGACCGCTTTAGCTCTAGAATTACTCTGAGGCCCGGCAAGCCCGATCCCTCTGGCTGTGGAGCTTTTCCCATTTGTGGGATCGCGTTCTCATGCCAGGCTTTGACCGAGCTTGAGGAGAGGGGTCCTGGTTGTGATCTGCCCGGTTTCCAGGTGGGCTGAGTTGTGGGTTTTGTTCCCGGGAGGGGCTCTCACCTGTCCTGAAGTCCATGGTGTGGCAGTTTGTGTCCAGGTTCCTGTGGGAATGTTGTCTCATTGTGTCCCTGAGCCGCCGTGTGCTGTCAGAGCTGTGCAGGTTGAGCGTGTGCAGCTGGGCTGGTGCAGCTGCAGGTGGGAGTGTGCAGGAGGAAAGTGGCACCTCTGCTGAGCCTGGCCCTAAACCTGGAATGTTTTGTGCTTCTTGCAGGTGTCTGTTTGAGCCTGGGATGTTCTGACCAGCCCAGATGTATGATCCAGTATTTTTGAGAGTCCCCATTGCTGGGGGTCCCAGTGGTGTGTGTCAGGTGAGTTTTGGGGTGACTCAGGTGCTGGCAAGGTCCCGGGGCTTTGGATGCATAGTCAGATGTGCATCACGTGGGAAGGTGTTACTGGCGGCGGGCTCCCATGGAATATTATTCATTACAGCAAGGTAGGAATGCCCAGATATTTCCCCAGGGAAGGGGCTTGAGGTAGGTGGCAATTTTGACAGTGTCTCCCCACGGACTCTGGATCTGTTGCATGACATTGCATCCCATCCAGTGGTCTGGTGATGGCCTCAGGAGATGCAAATGAGTCTGAGGAGCTTTAGGGGTCATTGATGGTTTCTAGCCCCTCCTCAGCCGCTCTTCATGTGAATGTCCCGTGTTTATAGCCTGCCTGGGCTGGAGGATTTACAACTGAGCTGTTTTGTGTAAGGGAGTTTGGGTGTTCACTGCCTCTGACCAGAAGTTTTGGCACACACTGAAATCCTCTCCTCCAACCCTTTGGCTGGTGGCAGTGTGTGCAAACGTCAGGGGATTGGGTCTGTGGGCCATGGCCTCCACCACGCCAAACCTACCCTGGGCTGATTTTCAGGACAGGTGCTGGGTTTGGCTTTCTTGGGTTTACATGATTATCTCTCAGTCTTCTTTACTTCTCTCAGGACCTGATATACATAAACAAGTGTCCTCTTTATCTATCTCAGGTTCCGTTGGGTGACTGAAATCACAGTCCAAAGTTTCTCTCAGGAGGCATCCAGAGGGAGGGGTGTGCTTCCGTGGTTGCAGCATCTTCACACAGTTCAGCCATAAAGGGCAAAATATCCTTCCTAGCAAAGAATGAGCCCTTGGCCGCAAGTTTCTGTCTCTGAGAGACGGGACGAGAGGGGGATGGGGGTGCAAGGCGCTCGTGGGAATGCCCATGTAACTCCCCATGGATGTGATTGAGAGGGGTGGCAATTTTGACACAGTGTCTCGCCACAGACTCTGGATTGTTGCATGACATTGCAGCACATGCAGTGGTCCAGTAAAGGCCTCAGGAAACAAAAATGAGTTTGAGGAGCTTTGGTGGTCTTTGATGGGTTTCTCACTGCTCCTCAGCCATCCTTCACTTTAATGTCTCTTGTGTGTGGCCTCCTTGGGTTGGAGGATTTGGAACTGAACCCTTTTGTGTAAGGGAGTTTGGGTGTTCACTGCCTCTGACCAGAAGTTGTGGCACACACCGAAATCCTCTCCTCCAACCCTTTGGCTGGTGGCAGTGTGTGCAAACGTCAGGGGATTGGGTCTGTGGGCCATGGCCCCACCACGCCAAACCCACGCTGAGCTGATTTTTAGGACAGCTGCTGGGTTTGGCTTTCTGGGGTTACTTGGTTGTCTCTCAGCCTTGTTTCCTTGTCTCTTGACCTGAGGTAGTTGAAAAACAATCTCCCCTTAATGTATCTCAGGTTCCCTTAGGCGGCTTAAGGGCCTAAAGTTTCTGTCAGGAGGCATCCAGAGGGAGGGGTGGGCTTCAGTGGCTGCAGCATCTTTACACAGTTCAGCCAAAATGGGCAAAATGTCCTTCCTAGCGAAGTTTGAGCCGTCTCATTGTGTCCCTGAGCCCCCGTGTGCTGTCAGAGCTGTGCAGGTTCAGCGTGTGCAGCTGCAGGTGGGAGTGTGCAGGAGGGAAGTGGCACGTCTTGTCCGCCTGGCCCTATACCTGGAATGTATTTTGCTTCTTGCAGGTGTCTGGTTGAGCCTGGGACACTCTGACCAGCCCAGATGTATGATCCAGCATTTTGGAGAATCTCCATGGCTGCGGGTCGCAGTGGTGTGTGTCAGGTGAGGTTTGGGGTGACTCAGGTGCTGGCGAGGTCCCTGGGCTTTGGATGCATAGTCAGATGTGCATCACATGGGAAGGTGTTCCTGGCGGTGTGCTCCCATGGATTATTATTCATGACAGCAAGGTGGGAATGCCAATATAATTCCCCAGCGAAGGGATTGAGGGAGGTGGCGAGTTTGGTACCATGTCTCCCAACAGACTCTGGATTGTTGCATGACGTTGCAGCAGATGCAGTGTTCCACTAAAGGCCTCAGGAAATGAAAATGAGTTTGAGGAGCTTAGCTGGTCTTTCGTGGTTTCTCACTGCTCCTCAGCCGTCCTTCACTTTAATGTCTCTTGTGTGTGGCCTGCCTGGGTTGGGGGATTTGGAACTGAGCCGTTTTGTGTAAGGGAGGATGGGTGTTCACTGCCTCTGACCAGAAGTTGTGGCACAAACTGATAACCTCTCCTCCAACCCTTTGGCTGGTGGCAGTGTGTGCAAACGTCAGGGGATTGGGTCTGTGGGCCGTGGCCTCCACCAGGGCAAACCCACCCTGAGCTGATTTTCAGGAAAGCTGCTGGGTTTGGCTTTCTGGGGGATGCTTGATTATCTCTCAGCCTTGTTTCCTTCTCTCTAGACCTGACATAATTAAACAACACTGTCCCCTTTATCTCTGGTTCCCTTAGGTGGCTTTGAGCTGTTTTGTGTAAGGGAGGATGGGTGTTCACTGCCTCTGACCAATAGTTGTGGCACACACCAAAATCCTCTCCTCCAACCCTTTGGCTGGTGGCAGTGTGTGCAAACGTCAGGGGATTGGGTCTGTGGGCCATGGCCCCACCACGCCAAACCCACGCTGAGCTGATTTTTAGGACAGCTGCTGGGTTTGGCTTTCTGGGGTTACTTGATTATCTCTCAGCCTTCTTTACTTCTCTCTGGACACCATATACATAAACAAGTGTCCTCTTTATCTATCTCAGGTTCCGTTGGGTGACTGAAGTCACAGTCCGAGGAGGAGGAGGCAGTTGTCGGGCCCGGGATGAGCGCTGGCATGTATTATCTGAGCGGAGCTGATGTCTCTCACCGCTTTAGCTCCAGAATTACTCTGAGGCCCGGCAAGCCCCCGTTCCCTCTGGCTGTGGGGCTTTTCCCACTTGTGAGGTGAAGTTCTCATGCCAGACTTTGACCCAGCTTGAGCCGAGGTGTCCCGTCCCGATTGGCGTCTGCCCCATTGCCAGGTGGGCTGAGTTTTAGGTTTTGTGCCCAGGGGAGACTCTCACCTGGCCCAAATTCCATGGTTTGTGGGAGTTTGTGTCCACGTGTATGTGGGAATGTTGTCTCATTGTGTCCCTGAGCCCTGTGTGCTGTCAGAGCTGTGCAGGTTCAGCGTGTGCAGCTGGGCTGGTGCAGCTGCAGGTGGGAGTGTGCAGGAGGGAAGTGGCACCTCTGCTGAGCCAGGCCCTAAAGCTGGAATGTTTTGTGCTTCTTTCAGGTGTCTGGTTGAGCCTGGGACATTCTGACCAGCCCAGATGTATGATCCAGCATTTTGGAGAGTCCCCATGTCTGGGGGTCCCAGTGGTGTGTGTCAGGTGAGGTTTGGGGTGTGTCAGGTGCTGGTGAGGTCCTGGGACTCTAGGGCTTTGGATGCATTGTCGAACCTGCCTCACTTGGGAAGGTGTTGCTGGGTGTGTGCTCATGGACATGCAGCTCACTGTGGCTGTCTTGGGCTCCTGTCAGCACCCCAGGCATTTATTTGTGGGGACGTGAAGGAAGGGGGCCAGGGCCTTTTGTGTTTCTGATGTCTAGGTTTTACTTTTCATGCTCTATTTTCTACAGGAATTGAGCGTTCCTTTGTTTTTATTAAAACTTTTTTGTTTCATTTTTGTGTCCTTGGAGAGACAATGATCGTCGCATGGGGAGGAGGGAGGGCTGTGGAAGGAGGAAGGACGGGGCTTGTAGGGCTTGTTTTACTTCTCAGTATCCTCTGATGTTTTTGTCAATAACTTTAGGTAAATTTCCCCATTTGAGTCTGTTTTCCCAGTGAGCAGTGAGATTTCTCCCCCTCCTTATCTCAAGGCACGAGTCTTTCCTTATATTTTCTCTTCCCTTTCTGCTGAGAAGATCCGTCATAAAGTGGCTTTGCTGGGTACCTCTCATCCAGCCAGTGTCAGATCACAACATGGACCCTGTGAAATCGTTCAGTCTTGTGGTTTTCTATCTCTTGTGAAAGATTTGTGCACTTACAGGGAGGCAAAACATGGGATCCTGAGCCTTTAGATCAAAAATATTACCATTTCTCTATGGGTGTGTCCCTGCTAGCAGAGGTACCATGTATTCCCTCTCTTGCTGAGTGCAGTGGATGCTTTCAGATGTGCTGACACCAGCAGGCAGGATCGCCATGGACCCTTCCAAACACCCAGCTTCGTGCATGGAGCAGCTTTCCCTGGAAGGACTGAGGCTCTGGGCAAGGCTGGGGTTGAGGAGACCAGCCCTGAGCACTGGCCATGCTGCTGAGCCCACAGATCCAATGTGAAGCCACCCATCAGCAGCTCCCAGAGGTCCTGCAGGACCCCCCTATTGCCCCCAAAGCCCCTCTTTCCCCCCCAGAACTCCACAGAACCTCCTATAACCCCCTGCAGAAGCTCCCCCCACCAGTGCCCCCAGTCCCACCAGCCAGCCGCCGCCGTCCGTCTCCATGTCACAGAAGACCCTGAGGGGCCGGGCCGGGTCCCCCCGGAGGAAGATGAGGGTCTCCCGCGAGGGGCCCGGCCCGTTCAGCTGCTCCTCGGCGCAGTCCCGGGGGTGCGGGTGCGGGAGGGGGGCTGGGGGGGCACGAGGGTCCCCTCAGACACCCCAGGGGCTTCTGGGGACTCAGGGGTGCTGGTGCCCCCTCCCCGAAAAGACGCAAAATCCCCGACTCAATAATTGCCCCACCCCTATCCAGGGGTCGGGTGTTCCCCACCCAATAATCGCCCCCCCCCAGGACCCAGCAGAACCCCCAGTATTCACCCCCCACAAAGGACCCAACCCTCCCAAAAGGACTCAGGCTGCCCCCCAATGCCTCCCTTAGGAACTCAGATGTCTTGGTGCCACCCCCAGGATCTCAGACGCCCCCAGATGATCCAGCTGTCCCGCCAAAGGACACAGTTCCCCCCCTGAAAAGACCCAGGGGTGCAGGTGTCCCTGCAATGGGTTTTCCCCTCTCCAGTGACCCAGCTGTCCTTGTTCCAGCCCCCCAAAATGATACACACCCCCTTCTCAAGGACCCAGTCCCCCCAAAAGGACCCAGGTAACTGGGTGCCTCTCTCAAGGACCCACCCTTGCCCATCAACCCAACTCCTCCCCACAAAGGACCCGGGCACCCCCCAGGTAACCCCCACAAAGGACCCAGATTCCCGGGACCCCCCTCACTCCAGGACACCAGCACCCAAAAGACCCGAGTGTCTGGTTGTGTACCCCTCCCACTCCCCCAAAAAATCCCCTTCTTTCAAAAGGACTCAGGTGTTTGGGTGCCCCCCCACCATAACCCAACCCCTCCCCCAGGTGTCCCCCTCCCATGGACCCACCACACCCCCAAAAGCACCCGGGGGTCTAGACACCCCCCCACAACATGCCTTCCTTCACACCTTTTTCCCTGGGACCAGCCCTAGCCCCAAGTGACATAGCTTCCCCCACCAATAACCCCACCCCCCCCAAAAGGACCCGGGGGTCCAGGGGCACCCCCCTAATGACCCCTCCACACCCCCTGGCTCCCCCCACTCACGAGTGTCAAAGGTGGCCTCGAGGGGGGCTGTTTGGGGGTCTCCCCCTCGGCCCCACAACCGCACCCCATAGTGTCCTGCCGGCTCTAGCCCCCACAGCTGCTGCGACGTAGCCTCAGGAGGTAGCCACAGGCTCTGGGGGCACAAGGGGTATTGGGGCATCCCAGGGGGATAATGGAGTCCCCGGGGAGGTATTGACGTGCCCAAAGGCATTATTGGGGTCCCCCGGAGGTGTATTGGGGTGCCATTACCAAAGGAGAGTAATGGGATTCCCTTAGGTGTTATTGGGGTCCCCAGGGGTGTTACTGGAATACTTGAAGGAATCCAGGGGGTTATGGGGTCCCCCAAGGAGATACTGGGGGGACACCCTGGGTGTTCGGGGGTTTTTAGGATCCTTTAGGGGACCGTTACCTGCTGGGGTCCGCCGGGGGGGCCATACTCCAGCTCATAGCCATCAGGGGGGGCCTGCAGGGGGTCCCAGTGCAGCCAGGCACTTCGGGGCCACACAGAGCCCACCCAGAGGGTCCCTGGGGCGCCTGGGGAAGGTCACAATGCTGTCACCTGAGAGGGCCCAGCTGACATCTCAAAACCTCCCACTGATACCCCAAAAACCACTGTTGCCACTACACCCCCCCCCCCCCACGCCCCCCCCCACCCCACCCC
>NW_024525334.1:14980-16416 GCF_017590135.1 Pyrgilauda ruficollis | reverse complement strand
CCCCCCAATCCACTGATACATCAAACACTCCCACAGGCCCCCCAGTCCTGCCCACACACCATACCCAATGGAGATGACCCAGTTCCCCCTCAATTTTCCCAGTCCTCCCCCAGTCACCCTCAGGCCCCAGTTTCCCCCAATGCCTGCCAGACCTGTTTCCTTCAGTACTTCCAGTTCCCAGATCCCCCCAGTTCTCCGAGTTCTTCCCAGTGCCCAGTTTCCCCCAGTACTCACCAGTCCCCAGCTCCACTCTAGTCTCCAGTCCCTCCCAGTTTCCCCCAGTTCTCCCAAGTACCCTCAGTCCCAGCTGCTCCCAATCCCTCTGTAGTCTCAGTTCCCCACTGTTCTCCCTGGTCCCCACTGGTCCCAATTGGTCCCAATCCCCCCCAACTCTCAAATTGCCCTCAGCCACCCCAATAACTAATCCCCCATATTCCTCCAGTTCCCCCAAGTCCCCAGTCCCTCCCAGTTCACAGATCCCCACAGATATGCAGTACCCCCAAAATTCTTCCCAGTGCCCAGATTTCCTCAATCTTTGCCAGTCCTCAGCTACACCCCAGCCCCAGTTCACCCCAGTTCACCCCATTCCCCAGTTCCACACAGTTTCACCTAGGCCCCTGATTGCCCCAGGCCCCAGTTCTAGCCAGTCCCCCTAGCTGTTCCCAGTTCCTCAGCCCCCAGCTGATCAGAGTCCCTCCAGGTGTGGCACTCCCCCTAATCTCCAGTCCCCTCCAATCCCTGGCTGCCTCCAGTTCCCACTTCCCTCTAAATTCCCCAGTCCTCAGTGCCCCCCGAGCTCCCTAGTCCCCCTCATTTCTCTGGCTCCCCCAGTACAGCCCCATTCCCCAGTTCCTCGAGCTCCCCCTGGGCCCCACTTCCAGCCCTGTCTCCACTCCAGCTCCATTCCCTGAGAGGCTCTGGGGGAGTCCTTGCAGCCCCTTACCAGTGATGGCCTCAGTGGAGACATGGTCAATCCTTTTCCCTCCCCTCAGCCCATAGAGGTGGAAGCGGTACCGTTGGGAAGGGGACAGCCCTGGCACCATCACCGATCGGGACCCGCCATCAATGGGCAGTGCCTGGGGCTGGCCCTGAGCATCCCGGTACTGCAGCATGAAGGAGTCAAAGGAGCCCTCAGGGACATTCCACTGCAACTGCACAGAGCTGGGTGTGACACTGGAGACCTCCAGCTCTCCCAGCACTGCCCGTGCCAGGGGCGCCGCAGATGGAGTGGCCTCAGCTGGGGGGTCTTTTCCTTTGGGGTCCTCAGGTTGGGGTTCCTCTGAGGGCAGGGGCAGCTCCTCTGTCTTGGCTGTGGCTGCAATGGAGACAGGATGATGATGCGTGTGAGAATCCATCCATCCATCCATCCATCCATCCATCCATCCATCCATCCATCCATCCATCCATCCATCCATCCATCCATCCATCCATCCATC
>NW_024525334.1:0-14298 GCF_017590135.1 Pyrgilauda ruficollis | reverse complement strand
CCCCCCAATCCACTGATACATCAAACACTCCCACAGGCCCCCCAGTCCTGCCCACACACCATACCCAATGGAGATGACCCAGTTCCCCCTCAATTTTCCCAGTCCTCCCCCACCCCCCAATCCACTGATACATCAAACACTCCCACAGGCCCCCCAGTCCTGCCCACACACCATACCCAATGGAGATGACCCAGTTCCCCCTCAATTTTCCCAGTCCTCCCCCAGTCACCCTCAGGCCCCAGTTTCCCCCAATGCCTGCCAGACCTGTTTCCTTCAGTACTTCCAGTTCCCAGATCCCCCCAGTTCTCCGAGTTCTTCCCAGTGCCCAGTTTCCCCCAGTACTCACCAGTCCCCAGCTCCACTCTAGTCTCCAGTCCCCCCCAGCTCCCAGTTTCCCCCAGTTCTCCCAAGTACCCTCAGTCCCAGCTGCTCCCAATCCCTCTGTAGTCTCAGTTCCCCACTGTTCTCCCTGGTCCCCACTGGTCCCAATTGGTCCCAATCCCCCCCAACTCTCAAATTGCCCTCAGCCACCCCAATAACTAATCCCCCATATTCCTCCAGTTCCCCCAAGTCCCCAGTCCCTCCCAGTTCACAGATCCCCACAGATATGCAGTACCCCCAAAATTCTTCCCAGTGCCCAGATTTCCTCAATCTTTGCCAGTCCTCAGCTACACCCCAGCCCCAGTTCACCCCAGTTCACCCCATTCCCCAGTTCCACACAGTTTCACCTAGGCCCCTGATTGCCCCAGGCCCCAGTTCTAGCCAGTCCCCCTAGCTGTTCCCAGTTCCTCAGCCCCCAGCTGATCAGAGTCCCTCCAGGTGTGGCACTCCCCCTAATCTCCAGTCCCCTCCAATCCCTGGCTGCCTCCAGTTCCCACTTCCCTCTAAATTCCCCAGTCCTCAGTGCCCCCCGAGCTCCCTAGTCCCCCTCATTTCTCTGGCTCCCCCAGTACAGCCCCATTCCCCAGTTCCTCGAGCTCCCCCTGGGCCCCACTTCCAGCCCTGTCTCCACTCCAGCTCCATTCCCTGAGAGGCTCTGGGGGAGTCCTTGCAGCCCCTTACCAGTGATGGCCTCAGTGGAGACATGGTCAATCCTTTTCCCTCCCCTCAGCCCATAGAGGTGGAAGCGGTACCGTTGGGAAGGGGACAGCCCTGGCACCATCACCGATCGGGACCCGCCATCAATGGGCAGTGCCTGGGGCTGGCCCTGAGCATCCCGGTACTGCAGCATGAAGGAGTCAAAGGAGCCCTCAGGGACATTCCACTGCAACTGCACAGAGCTGGGTGTGACACTGGAGACCTCCAGCTCTCCCAGCACTGCCCGTGCCAGGGGCGCCGCAGATGGAGTGGCCTCAGCTGGGGGGTCTTTTCCTTTGGGGTCCTCAGGTTGGGGTTCCTCTGAGGGCAGGGGCAGCTCCTCTGTCTTGGCTGTGGCTGCAATGGAGACAGGATGATGATGCGTGTGAGAATCCATCCATCCATCCATCCATCCATCCATCCATCCATCCATCCATCCAATCATGTTTCATTTCATGCACCTTTTACATCAACTGATTCTTTAACCTTTTCCTCCATTGGATCATCCAGCTACTGACCTGATACATCAAACCACCAATAAATTGCCCCAACACTCATCATGCATCATCCATCTTTATCTGTCCATTATCCATCACCAATCTAACATCCATCCATCATCCATCTTTGTAACTTCAGTCAGACCTTGAATCCATTCCTCCATCTATCCCTTCCCCCCTCCACTCAAGCACTCCTTCAGCCAGGGCACAAACCAGCAATAGGTTCAGCCAGTCATCCATCCATCCATCCATCCATCCATCCATCCATCCATCCATCCACCCATCCACTGATCAACCAACCAACCAACCAATTCAGGAGCCCTCCATCCATCGTCCATCCATCAATTGATCAATTCTCCATCCACTCCCTCCTGTACTTCTCTATATCCTTCTTTCGCCAACATGTTCCTCCATCTCTCCCTCCATCTATCATCCTTCATCCCTCCATTCACCCACCCTCACCCCTCTGACCTTTCCCCCTCACCTGTGACGATGTCAGTAGAGACACGGTCAATCCTTTTCCCTCCCCTCAGTCCATAGAGGTGGAAGCGGTACCTCTGGGAAGGGGACAGCCCTGGCACTGTCACCGATCGGGACCCGCCATCGATGGGCAGTGCCTGGGGCTGGCCCTGGGCATCCCGGTACTGCAGCATGAAGGAGTCAAAGGAGCCCTTGGGGACAGTCCAGTGCAGCTGCACAGAGCTGGGGGTGACACTCGAGACCCTCAGGTCTTCCAGCACTGCCCGTGCCGAAGGGGTGTCAGTTGATGGGGACTCAACTGGGGGATCTTTAGGTTGGGGGTCCTCAGGTTGGAACTCCTCTGAAGGCACGGGTAGCTCATCCAAGTTTGTTGCAGCTGCAATGAAGAGGAGATGATGATGGGTATCCACATGTCTATCCAAAAGTGCATTCATCATCCACAAAATGAGCCATCATTCATTATCCATCCATCCATCCATCCATCCATCCATCCATCCATCCATCCATCTCACCCAACATCCAACCCAATGCCCTAACCAATCCTGCAATCATCTCTCCAGCTCTCTCTACATCCACTCAAGCTTTCATCTCTTCCACCACCCATTTCCCATGGACAATCTTCCATCCTTCAGGACATCCAACCACCCACCAGGAATGCACCATCCATCTATACTTCCCAATTTCATCCAACCACTCATCCATCTCTTGACCTTCTTCCATCAACCTGGGAAGAAATCCACTCACAATCCAGTCCAGAATCCATTCAACCATTCAGTTCTTCAATCATCATGATGATGATGGAAGATGATAATAATGATGGTGATGATGATGGATGATAGATAAAGAGGATGATGAAAATGATGGTGGAGCATGGCAGGTGCTGGTCAATAGGTTGGTAGAAGGGTTGATGATTTATTGGCTTGTGCTGGGGTCTGTGGGTAATAGATGGCAGGTAGAGATGAGATTGCTATGATCTCTCAATCCATTCATACTGTGATCCATCTGGTCCTCTGACCAGCCCCCTCACCTGTAACAGCTTCAGTGGAGGTATGGTAGACCCTCTTCCCACCCCGCAGCCCATAGAGGTGGAAGCGGTACCGGCTGGATGGAGACAGCCCTGGCACTGTCACTGAGCGGAACCCGCCATCGATGGGCAGGGCCTGGGGCTGGCCCTGGGCATCCCGGTACTGCAGCATGAAGGAGTCAAAGGAGCCCTCAGGGACTCTCCACTGCAGCTGCACAGAGTCGGGTGTGACACTGGAGACTCTCAGTTCCTTCAGCACTGCCCGTGCTGGGGTGGTTGCAGATGGGGCCTTAATTTGGCGTTGCTCATCTTGGGGCTCCTCTGAGGGCAGGGGCAGCTCCTCTGGCACAGCTGCAGCTGCAGTAGAGAGGGGATAATGATGGACATGGGCATCCAAAGATCCATCCATCCATCCATCCATCCATCCATCCATCCATCCATATATCCACCCATCCATCCACCTGCCCTCAATCCTCTGACCTTCCCCATCAGCTGTGATGACATCAGTGGAGACATGGTCAGTCTTCTTCCCACCCCGCAACCCGTAGAGGTGGAAGCGGTACCGCTGGGAAGGGGACAGCCCCGGCACCATCACTGAGTGCAACCCGCCATCGATAGGCAGGGCCTGGGGCTGGCCCTGGGCATCCCGGTACTGCAGTGTGAAGGAGTCAAACTGGCCCTCTGGTACACTCCACTGCAGTCCCACAGAGTTGGGTGTGACACTGGAGACCTTCAGCTCTCCTAACACTGCCCGTGCTGAGGGGGCCGCAGATGGAGGGGCCTCAGCTTGGGAATGTGAAGTTTCGTGATCCTCAGCTGGGGGGCCCCGAGTTGGGGTGTCAATTGAGGGTAGGGACAGATCCTCTGGGTCAGCTACAGCAACAACAGAAAGGGGACAATGATGGGTGTAGGCATCGGTATGTCCATTCGTCCCTCATCCACCCAACTATCCATCATGCACCATTTCCTCCCAGTCCCTTCTCACCATTCCCTCCTCACCCATCACTGAGCACCCATTTACCCCAGCCCTATTCAATCTATCACTGATTCTTCCATGGACTCACTGACTAGCATCTGCCATCATCCACCATCTTCATTGTTGTCATAATCAACATAATCTATCATCTTGATTCATCTAATATCCACCGTCATCCATCCATCCATCCAAACAACATCAATCTCTTCATCACACCACCCTCCCTTGGTCCCAGCCATCTCTCCATCTCCAAACTTTCTCTAGTTTCCCTGCCCAATTCCACCCATTGCTCCTTCCCCTCCACATCACCATCCATCATCAAGCAATCACAAGTCCCAAAAAACATCCACTTAATGATTGATACTAAATCCCGCCTGCCAACAGCCAAACAACCCCTGTCATCCATCACCCATGTACCCAGCCTTCCATCCACCCTTTCACTATCCATTTTTGCAGACATCCAATGATGTTCATGTCCATCCTTCTACTCATGAGTCCATCCAACCCTCCAGGCATCCATCCATAATCCACCTTTTTCTCCATCTTTCCATTAATCTCTCCATCCCTACTTCCATCTCCCCAGTCCTTCCACCTTCTGACCTTCCGCCTCACCTGTGAAAACATCGGTGGAGACTCGGTCAATCCTCTTCCTGTCCCTCAGCCCATAGAGGTGGAAGCGGTACCGGCGGGAAGGGGACAGCCCTGGCACCGTCACAGAGCGGGATCCGCCATCAACAGCCAGGGCCTGGGGCTGGCCCTGGGCATCCCGGTACTGCAGTGTGAAGGAGTCAAAGGAGCCCTCAGGGACGCTCCACTGCAGCTGCACAGAGTTGGATGTGACACTGGAGACCCTCAACTTCCCCAGCACCACCTGTCCCTGGCTGGCCTCAGTTTGGTGCTGCTCAGTTTGGGGCTGCTCAGGGTTGAGGTCTTCAGGTTGGGGCTCCTGTGAGGGTAGGGGCAGCTGCTCTGGCACTGCTGCATCTGTGATAGAGAAGGAATGATGACAGGCGTGTGATAGAGAAGGAATGATGACAGGCGTATGATAGAGAAGGAATGATGCTCATTGAACCATCACTCCATCCATCCATCCATCCATCCATCCATCCATCCATCCATCCATCTACACCTCCATCTCCTAGACCATTCATTCCAGTATCCATCATCCACCGTCCCTCAATCCAACCACGTGGCTTTCAATGTGGCTTTTCCTACAAGTGATTCTTTAGCTTCTTCCTCCATTGAATCATTCAATAATCAAGCTGTTAACTGGATCTGTGTGAAACCGCCTGCCCCAACAACTGTCATCATCATCATCCATCCATCCATCCATCTATCCATCCATCATCCATTACTCTTCCATCCTTCACCCATTCCTTTTTCTTCAGTCAGTCCTAAAGTCTGTTCCTCCCTCCCCCTTAACTGCCCTCAGCTCCCCACCCCAACAGCCTGCCCTTACCCTGGGCACAAACCAGCCACAGGCTCAACCACACATGCTCCCATCTTGCCACCTGTGGATTCAGCATCAATCCATCCAAACGAGCCAGGAGCCCCCATCCACTGATCCATCACCCCTCCATCCTCATCATCTACCAATCTGCCATCACTTCAACCCTGAGGTGTTTCCAATTCCCTAGTGCTGGGGTGTAGGATGGGGGGAGTTTGGGAGGGAGGAAAAATGGATGATGGATGTTAGACAGATGATGGATGATCGATGGTGATGATGGAGGATGACAGTCTCTGTGTCATTAGAAGGGTCAGTGTTTGATTTGATGGTGCCAGTGTCAGTGTTTACTCAATGGCAGGTGGGAATGGGATGGTAGAAAGGTGCAAATGGTGTAACCATGCAGGGAAATGTGGGGAAGTATGGATGGAGCTGGAATGGAGAGAGGATCAAAGTGGGATGGGGACAGGGTGTGTGGATGGAGGGAATGAGGAAGACAGGGATGGGGGAAGGAAGTGGTGGAAGGAAGTGGTGGAAGGAAGTGGAGGAAGGAAGTGGCGGAAGGAAGTGGCGGAAGGAAGTGGCGGAAGGAAGGAAGGAAGGAAGGAAGGAAGGAAGGAAGGAAGGAAGGAAGTGGCTGAGGGAAGGAGGGAAGGAAGGAAATGGCGGAAGGAAGGAAGTGGCTGAAGGAAGTGGAGGAAGGAAGTGGCGGAAGGAAGGAAGGAAGGGAGGAAGGAAGGAAGGGAGGAAGGGAGGAAGGAAGGAAGGGAGGAAGGGAGGAAGGAAGGAAGGGAGGAAGGGAGGAAGGAAGGAAGGGAGGAAGGGAGGAAGGAAGGAAGGAAGGAAGGGGTATCCAAATATGTACCAGAAGGAGATGGTTGCTGTGGATGATGGTTGAACACTAAAAAGAGTGATGAATGGATGGACAGAGGAATGTTTGGGTAGAAAAAATAAATGGATGGGTGGATGGATGGATGGATGGATGGATGGATGGATGGATGGATGGTTGGTTGTATCTCACTGATCCCAGAAGCATCTGTTCAGTCACTGATCTTTCCACCTACCCATTGACCAACAACCCACCATCATCCATAACCCATCATCAATCATCCATCATCACCCATCATCCCTCATCTATCCATGGCTCCACACATCCCTGTACACTCCATCCCTCTGGACTCCACATTCCCACCCCCATCTCAAGCCCCAGAAGCACTTCGCAGACTCCCGAAGCTTAAAGGACCATGTGAGAGCTTCAATGCACCATGGGTGCAGATGGGGCCTGAGCACCCCTCACCTGTCACGACATCAGTGGACACGTGGTCAATCCTTTTCCCATCTTGCAACCCGTAGAGGTGGAAGCGGTACCGATGGGATGGGGACAGCCCTGGCACTGTCACTGAGCGGGACCCACCATCGATGGGCAGGGCCTGGGGCTGGCCCTGGGCATCCCGGTACTGCAGTGCAAAGGAGTCAAAGAAGCCCTCTGGGACATTCCACTGCAGCTGCACAGAGTTGGGTGTGACACTGGAGACCTTCAGCTCCCCCAGCACTGCCCGTGCTGGCAGGGCATCAGATGAGATGGCCTCAGTTTTGGGCTCCTCTGAGGTCAGGGGTGGTTCCTCTGAGGTCAGGGGCAGCTCCTCTGTCTTTGCTGCAGCTGTGATGGAGAGGGGATACTGATGGTCCTGGGCATCTGCTTGTCCATCAACAAGTCCATCTATCATCCACCCAACCACCCATCCATCCATCATCCATCACTTCCATCCATCCATCCATCCATCCATCCATCCATCCATCCATCCATCCATCCACTGTCCATCCATTCCATTTTCCATGCACCATCCATTGTTTATCCATCTTCCATCACCCATAATCTTCATCTATTTATCATTACAATCATCAGCATCATCAACATAATCATTCATCTATCCATCCATCCCTCTACCTTGCTAACAGTCCCACACATTCTCCACTACCATTCTGGGAAACTGGGGAAAAGTGGAGCTACCTAGGAATGGAGGGATCGGTGATTGGTGATAGACAGATAATGGATCTATCCAATTAAATAATGATGATGACGATGGGTGATGCTGAGTGTTGGCTAATAGGCCAGTGGAAGGGTCAATGGTTCATTGGATGATGCTGGTGTCAGTAGGTACTGAATGGCAGGTAGGGATGGGATTGGCATGGGATCCTTTCATCTCTCCATCTCTCCATCCTTACAGCCACCTCTCCAACCCTTTCACTTTCTGACCTTCCCCCTCACCTGTGATAATGTCGGTGGAGACATGGTCCGTCCTCTTCCTGCCCCGCAGCCCATAGAGGTGGAAGTGGTACCGCTGGGAAGGGGACAGCCCTGGCACAGTCACTGAGCGGGACTCGCCATCGATGGGCAGGGCCTGGGGCTGGCCCTGGGCATCCCGGTACTGCAGCATGAAGGAGTCAAAGGAGCCCTCAGGGATGCTCCACTGTAGCTGCACAGAGTTGGGCGTGACACTGGAGACCTTCAGCTCTCCCAGCACTGCCCGCACTGGGGGAACCTCAGTTTGGGGGTGCTCAGGTTGGTTGTCCTCAGATGGCGGGGTTTCAGTTTGGGGCTCCTCTGAGGGGAAGGGTGGCTCCTCTTGCTTGTCTGTGGCTGCTGTGCAGAGGGGACAGTGATGGCTGTGGCTGTCCATGTGTTCATCCATATGTCCATCCATCACCTACCCAACCATCCCCCCCGCCCACGTCAATCATTGCCATCCATCATCCATCCATCCATCCCACCACCCACCCAACAGCCAACCCAACCCCCCATCCAATACTATATTCATCTCTGTTTCTGTTCCTCCACATTCCCAGATTGCCTCCACCCCTCCCAGCCCCCACTTCCCATTGACAATCTTCTGTCCATCAAGACACATATCTGGACAGCAGGAACCCTCCATCCATCCATCCATCCATCCATCCATCCATCCATCCCACCTTCCCAACCACCCATCAACCCATTCACCTACTTCCTTCAATTTGGACAGGAACCCACCCAACATCCACACTGGAATCTGTAAAACCATTCAGTTGTCCTTCATGGATAGCAAATCATGATGATGATGATGATGATGATGATGATGATGATGATGATGGTGATAATGGATATTACTGGTGGTCATGCATAGTTGATAGTTGATGATGATGATGATGAATCATGATGATGGATGACGATGATAATGATGGATGATGGCGGGTGTTGTTCAATAGGTCAGTGGAAGGGTTGATGGTTGACTGGATGATGACAGACTAGAAAAGTGCTTCATGTGGGATGGGGATGGGATGGGAATGGAAACACTTGATTTATCCATCCCTTGATGTCTCTACCTCTCGATCCCTCCATCTATCTTTCATCCCATCTTTCCTCTGACTTTCCCTCTCACCTGTGCTGACGTCGATGGAAACGTGGTCAATCCTTTTCCCTCTGTACAGCCCGTAGAGGTGGAAGCGGTACCGGTGGGACAGGGACAGCCCTGGCACCGTCACTGAGCGGGACCCGCCATCGATGGGCAGGGCCTGGGGCTGGCCCTGGGCATCCCGGTACTGCAGCATGAAGGAGTCAAAGGAGCCCTCTGGTACACTCCACTGCAGCTCCACAGAGTCAGGTGTGATACTGGACACCTTCAGCTCTCCCAGTGCTGCCTGTGCTGAGGGGGCCTCAGTTTGGGAATGCTCAGGTTTGTGGTCCTGAGCTGTAGGGGCCTCAGTTGTGGATGCCTCATCTGTGGGGTCCTTTGAGGGTGGGGGAAGATCCTCTGGGGTGCCTGCAGAAACAACAGAGAGAGGACAATGATGGGTGTGGGCATGAGTATGTCCATCCATACGTCCATCCATTATCCACCCAACTATCCATTATCCATCATGCACCATTTCCTCCCATTCCCTTCTCACCATTCTCTCCTCACCCATCACTGAGCACCCATTTACCCCAGCCCCATTCAATCAATCACTGACTCTTTCATGGACTCACTGACTAGCATCTGCCATCATCCACCATCTTCATCATTGTCATTATCAACATGAACCATCATCTTGATTCATCTAATATCCACCGTCATCCATCCATCCATCCAAACAACATCAATCTCTTCATCACACCACCCTCCCATGGTCCCAGCCATCTCTTCATCTCCAAGCTGTCTCTAGTTTCCCTGCCCAATTCCACCCATTGCTCCTTCCCCTCCACATCACCATCCATCATCAAGCAATCACAAGTCCCAAAAAACATCCACTTAATGACTGATACTTCCTCCCTGCCTGTTGACCAACAACGCCCATCATCCATGTATCCATCCAGGCATCCATCATCAATCTGTCTCAAACCCAGTGTTTAGAGTGGAATCTCACAGTCCATCCATGCAGACTTCTTCAGCTACCCGCCTGCCTATTCATCAGTGTGTTCAGTTATCATCCATCCACCCAACCCTCCATTCATCCCATCACCGTCCAGTTCTTCAGGCACCCAGTGATCCTCGTGTTCACCTGTCCATCCTTCTCCTCATGATTCCACCCAACACTACACAAATGCATCCATCATCAATCTCTCCATCCATCTCCACGTCAATCTCTCCACCTTTACAAACATCTCTCCAACTGGTCTCCCCTCTAAGATTTCCTGTCACCTCTTATGACATCAGTGGAGACATGGTCAATAGTTTTGCCTCCATGCAGCCCGTACAGGTGGAAGTGGTACAGATGAGAGAGGGATAGCCCCAGCACTGTAACTGAGTGGGACTCGCCAGTGACCAGCAGGGTCTGGGGCTGGCCCTGGGCATCCCAGGATTACAGCATAAAGGAGTCAAACAGGTCCTCATGGAAACTCCACAACAGCTCCACAGAGCTGGAGGATGATACTGGAAAATCTTAGAACTCCTAGAACCTCTCGGACAAGAGGTGTCTTAGGTAGGGAAGCACCAAATGGGGCGTCGCCAGGTCAGTGCTTCTCTTAGAACAGAGGCAGGTACACTGGCTCTTCTGCAGCTGCGATGCAGAGGGGAGGGTGATGGGCATAGGAATGCCTCTGTCTCTTCAAACATCCAACACACCACTGACACCATCCATGCATCCATCCATCCATCCATCCATCCATCCATCCATCCATCCATCCATCCATCCATCCATCCATCCATCCATCCATCCATCCATCCATCCATCCATCCATCCATCCATCCATCCATCCATCCATCCATCCATCCATCCATCCATCCCACCTTCCCAACCACCCATCAACCCATTCACCTACTTCCTTCAATTTGGACAGGAACCCACCCAACATCCACACTGGAATCTGTAAAACCATTCAGTTGTCCTTCATGGATAGCAAATCATGATGATGATGATGATGATGATGATGATGATGATGATGATGATGATGATGATGATGATGATGATGATGATGGTGATAATGGATATTACTGGTGGTCATGCATAGTTGATAGTTGATGATGATGATGATGAATCATGATGATGGATGACGATGATAATGATGGATGATGGCGGGTGTTGTTCAATAGGTCAGTGGAAGGGTTGATGGTTGACTGGATGATGACAGACTAGAAAAGTGCTTCATGTGGGATGGGGATGGGATGGGAATGGAAACACTTGATTTATCCATCCCTTGATGTCTCTACCTCTCGATCCCTCCATCTATCTTTCATCCCATCTTTCCTCTGACTTTCCCTCTCACCTGTGCTGACGTCGATGGAAACGTGGTCAATCCTTTTCCCTCTGTACAGCCCGTAGAGGTGGAAGCGGTACCGGTGGGACAGGGACAGCCCTGGCACCGTCACTGAGCGGGACCCGCCATCGATGGGCAGGGCCTGGGGCTGGCCCTGGGCATCCCGGTACTGCAGCATGAAGGAGTCAAAGGAGCCCTCTGGTACACTCCACTGCAGCTCCACAGAGTCAGGTGTGATACTGGACACCTTCAGCTCTCCCAGTGCTGCCTGTGCTGAGGGGGCCTCAGTTTGGGAATGCTCAGGTTTGTGGTCCTGAGCTGTAGGGGCCTCAGTTGTGGATGCCTCATCTGTGGGGTCCTTTGAGGGTGGGGGAAGATCCTCTGGGGTGCCTGCAGAAACAACAGAGAGAGGACAATGATGGGTGTGGGCATGAGTATGTCCATCCATACGTCCATCCATTATCCACCCAACTATCCATTATCCATCATGCACCATTTCCTCCCATTCCCTTCTCACCATTCTCTCCTCACCCATCACTGAGCACCCATTTACCCCAGCCCCATTCAATCAATCACTGACTCTTTCATGGACTCACTGACTAGCATCTGCCATCATCCACCATCTTCATCATTGTCATTATCAACATGAACCATCATCTTGATTCATCTAATATCCACCGTCATCCATCCATCCATCCAAACAACATCAATCTCTTCATCACACCACCCTCCCATGGTCCCAGCCATCTCTTCATCTCCAAGCTGTCTCTAGTTTCCCTGCCCAATTCCACCCATTGCTCCTTCCCCTCCACATCACCATCCATCATCAAGCAATCACAAGTCCCAAAAAACATCCACTTAATGACTGATACTTCCTCCCTGCCTGTTGACCAACAACGCCCATCATCCATGTATCCATCCAGGCATCCATCATCAATCTGTCTCAAACCCAGTGTTTAGAGTGGAATCTCACAGTCCATCCATGCAGACTTCTTCAGCTACCCGCCTGCCTATTCACATGGACTCACTGACTAGCATCTGCCATCATCCACCATCTTCATCATTGTCATTATCAACATGAACCATCATCTTGATTCATCTAATATCCACCGTCATCCATCCATCCATCCAAACAACATCAATCTCTTCATCACACCACCCTCCCATGGTCCCAGCCATCTCTTCATCTCCAAGCTGTCTCTAGTTTCCCTGCCCAATTCCACCCATTGCTCCTTCCCCTCCACATCACCATCCATCATCAAGCAATCACAAGTCCCAAAAAACATCCACTTAATGACTGATACTTCCTCCCTGCCTGTTGACCAACAACGCCCATCATCCATGTATCCATCCAGGCATCCATCATCAATCTGTCTCAAACCCAGTGTTTAGAGTGGAATCTCACAGTCCATCCATGCAGACTTCTTCAGCTACCCGCCTGCCTATTCATCAGTGTGTTCAGTTACCATTCATCCATCCACCCAACCCTCCATTCATCCCATCACCGTCCAGTTCTTCAGGCACCCAGTGATCCTCGTGTTCACCTGTCCATCCTTCTCCTCATGATTCCACCCAACACTACACAAATGCATCCATCATCAATCTCTCCATCCATCTCCACGTCAATCTCTCCACCTTTACAAACATCTCTCCAACTGGTCTCCCCTCTAAGATTTCCTGTCACCTCTTATGACATCAGTGGAGACATGGTCAATAGTTTTGCCTCCATGCAGCCCGTACAGGTGGAAGTGGTACAGATGAGAGAGGGATAGCCCCAGCACTGTAACTGAGTGGGACTCGCCAGTGACCAGCAGGGTCTGGGGCTGGCCCTGGGCATCCCAGGATTACAGCATAAAGGAGTCAAACAGGTCCTCATGGAAACTCCACAACAGCTCCACAGAGCTGGAGGATGATACTGGAAAATCTTAGAACTCCTAGAACCTCTCGGACAAGAGGTGTCTTAGGTAGGGAAACACCAAATGGGGCGTCGCCAGGTCAGTGCTTCTCTTAGAACAGAGGCAGGTACACTGGCTCTTCTGCAGCTGCGATGCAGAGGGGAGGGTGATGGGCATAGGAATGCCTCTGTCTCTTCAAACATCCAACACACCACTGACACCATCCATCCATCCATCAATCCATCCATCCATCCATCCATCATTCCATCCATTCCTCTATTGCTCCACTGCTCCACCATTCCAAGCCTTTCTCCACTTAACCAACCCTCCATCCTTTTATCCCCCCATCTCCCCATGTATCCATTCTTCTTCACCCATACATCCACCCAGCATTCCTCCCCATGAACTTCCCACTTACCTGTAACAACCTCAGTGGACACATGGTCAATCTTCTTCCTGCCCCGCAGCCCATAGAGGTGGAAGCGGTACCGCTGGGAAGGGGACAGCCCTGGCACCGTCACTGAGTGGGACTCGCCATCGATGGGTAGGGCCTGGGGCTGGCCCTGGGCATCCCGGTACTGCAGCATGAAGGAGTCAAAGGAGCCCTTGGGGACAGTCCAGTGCAGCTGCACAGAGCTGGGGTTGACACTCGAGACCCTCAGGTCTTCCAGCACCGCCTTTGCTGGAGTGGCCTCAGATGTGGGGGCCTCAGTTTGGGGTTTCTCCTGCTGCGGTTCCTCTGTGGGCAAGGGCAGTTCCTCTGGCTCTTCTGCAGCGCCTATGGAGAAGGGATTTTAGTGGCTGCTTACAGCCAAATAGCCATCCATCAACTACCAACCCACTCATTCATCTACACCTCCATATTCTGGACAATTCATTCTGGCAACCATCCATCCATCCATCCATTCATCCATCCATTCAGTCATATTTCTTTTCACACATGTTTTCCTTAGTGCCTCAGATGCCGGGGACTCAGTTCTGGGCTTCCCCTGTTGGAGCTTGACAGAAGGCAAGCGGTCTTCACTGGCTGCATTGGAGAAAAGATAGTAAAGGTGATGACCACACACACGCTCCTCCAAAAGTCCATCCCACCACAAAGCAACCAATCCAGCCATTCAACCATATGTCCATCCATCCATCCATCCTTCCCATCACACACCCAACATAAAACACAACCCCCTAGACACTTCCACAT
>NW_024525333.1:0-1450 GCF_017590135.1 Pyrgilauda ruficollis | reverse complement strand
GGGAACAGCATGGTCCTGGCCAAATGAGCAGGATCGGGATCAGGATCAGGAATGGGAATGGGATTGGGATCGGGATCGGGAATGGATCCAGGTGGGATCAGGAATGGGAATGGGGATGGGGATGAGGATGGATCCAGGTGGGATCAGGATCCAGGTGGGATCAGGATCCAGAAACAGATCCAGGTGGGATCTGGGACTAGATCCAGGTGGGATCAGGATCCAGGAAAGAGATGGGGATGGGGATGGGGATGGGGATGGATCCAGATGGGATCAGGGTCCAGAAACAGATCCAGGTGGGATCTGGGACTAGATCCAGGTGGGATCAGGATCCAGGAAAGAGATCCAGGTGGGATCCGGGAATGGATCCAGGTGGGATCAGGATCCAGGAAAGAGATCCAGGTGGGATCAGGATCCGGGAATGGATCCAGGGCGGATCCCAAGCTGGGAATCCTCACCCCGAGCTCTCCCCGCTCCCAGTCTAGGAGCCGTGTCCGAGGTGACGGCGGCCGGAGTCATCGGCACCGGGACCCACAACACCGGGATCGAGCACGGAATCCTGCCCACCCAGGTGGGATCCCAAATCTGGGAATCCTCCAATCCACCTCCGAAATCCACGCCGGGATTGCAGGGGTGGAGAGGGAGAAGGGAATCCTGGGAATATTCCAGAGCTCGGAGAAATTGGGGTGGTGGAATTCCATGGAATGGGAGTTTCCAACCAAAATTATCATCAAAAAGTTTTTTTAAAAAATCCTGAAAAGATAATTTTAAGAAATGGCAAAAATATCCCCAAAAATCCCTCAAAAAATTTTTAAAAAATCCAAACAGAAATTCCCAAAAAGGTAAAAAAAATCCGATAAAATCTCTTTGAAAAGATCCCCAAAAAATCTCAAAAATATAAAAAAAAAATCCCCCAACAATCTCAAAACCATCCCAAATATAAAAAAAAAAACCTCCCCAAAATTTCCCAAAAACCCTCAAAACATCAGAAAAAAAATCCCTTATAAAGCCAGAAAATATTCCCAATAAAATCCAAAAAAGCAAAAATAAAAACCCCATAAATTTTTTTTTAAATCCTCAAAAATCCCAAAAACCACAAAAAAAAAAAAAATCCCCAAATATCAAAAAAAATCCCCAAAAAATCCCCAAAAATCCCCCCACAAAAGTGTCCAAAATTCCACAAAATATTCTAAAAAATGCTCTAAAAATCCACCAAAAATGCCCAAAAATCCCTGAAAACACCCCAAAAATTCCCAAAAAATCCCAATTTTTGTCACCAGGTGGTGGCGCTGTCGCTGCTGGTGGCCTCGGGGGAGGTTCTGGAATGTTCCGGCTCCGTGAACCCCGAGCTCTTCTCTTAGAAAGCCCCAAAAAAATCCCAAGAAAGCAAAAGTAAAAAAGCCAGAAAAAATTTTTTAAATCCACAAAAAAATCTCCAAATATCCCAAAAATC
>NW_024525332.1:0-1450 GCF_017590135.1 Pyrgilauda ruficollis | reverse complement strand
ATTTCATCTCCTTCTGGTTCTCCTGCGACTTCCTGCCGCCATGCCCAGCTCATTTGCATCTCATTTGCATATTCAGAAAACCTCATGCCCATTCATTTGGCTCCACCCTTTAATTTTGTTCCAAAAACCCAAAATCTGCCCTCAAAAACCGACCCCAAATTTCATCTCCTTCTGCTTCTCCTGCGCCTTCCTGCCGCCACGGCCAGCTCATTTGCATCTCATTTGCATATTCGGAAACCTCACGTCCGTTCATTTGGCTCCACACTTCAATTTTGTTCCAAAACCCCAAAATTTGATTTGAAAGGAGCCCAAAAATGGATCCCAAATTTCATCTCCTTCCGGTTCTCCTGCGACTTCCTGCTGCCATGTCCAGCTCATTTGCATCTCATTTGCATAACCAGAAACCTCACGCTCCTTAATTTTACTCCACCCTCTTAATTTCACAAAAAAATCCCCAAATTTGCCCTCAAAAATCCCAAAAATCGACCCAAAAATTTGACCTCCTTCTGGTTCTCCTGGCGGCCAGTTCCAGCTCATTTGCATCTCATTTGCATAATCAAAACCCCTCACACCCGTTTATTTGGCTCCACCCTTTTAATTTGGCTCCAAACTCTCAAATTGCCCAAAAACCACGCCCCAACTTCAATATCCCGCTCCTCCTAAATATTCCTGGGGATATTTGCATCTCATTTGCATCTCATTTGCATAAATGTTCCTTTAATGCTATTCAAACCATCTTTAACTCCCCAATAATTTTTCTAAAATGCCGCAAAATGCCCCAAAATCTTCCCAAATTCTCCCAAATCCACTCAGCTCCACCCCAGGACCCCTCCCACTTCCTCATTTGCATCTCATTTGCATAAATATGCCTTTAATGTCCAATAAGCCCCTCCCAGCTCTCCCAAAATCTGCCTAAAATCTCCCAAAATCGCCTCAAATCCCCCCCCAAACCTCTCAGCTTCCCCTTTGGACCCTGCCCCAAATCATCCCAGCCCCCTCATTTGCATCTCATTTGCATAAATACCCATTCGATACCCCTTAAATCATCTCTAATCCCCAAAATCCCCCCAAAATCTCCCCAAATTCCTCCCAAAATCCCCCGCGAACCTCTCAGGACCCCTCCCCCGAACCCTCCAACATCCCTCATTAGCATCTCATTTGCATAAATACCCATTCGATACCCCTTAAATCATCTCTAATCCCCAAAATCCCCCCAAAAATCCTCCTAAAGTCTCCCAAAATCCCCTCAGCTCCACCCCAGGACCCCTCCCCCTTCCTCATTTGCATCTCATTTGCATAAATATGCATTCAATATCCTCCAAACCCCTCCCAACTCCCCAAAAATCCTCCTAAAAACTCCCAAAATCCCCCCAAAATCTTCATAAATTCCCCCCAGATCCTCTCAGCTCCACCCCAGGACCTTTCCCCCTTCCTCATTTGCATCTCATTT
>NW_024525331.1:0-1453 GCF_017590135.1 Pyrgilauda ruficollis | reverse complement strand
TTTTTTTTTTTCACAATCATAAATAAAAAGACGTGTAATGACTAGGGACTTCAAATGTGAGGAGCAGGCTAAGATCCCTGTTGTGTATATTTTGGAGAAGGGATCTGAAGTCCTGTTTCTCATCCAAATTTATATTTTATTATTGAATTACAGTTCTTTGTCACATTCTCTGCATCTTAAAAATAGCTATACTTTATATAAATAATAAAATGTTCTTTTTGGGGTAAAGAAAGCAAGAGCCTTCAACTCCAAAGGAGTGGATATAAGTTCATATCTGTAGGCAAGTAAAACAGGGCGAGGTGCTAAAACTAAATTAGGCAACTTGTGAAACCATCCTTTGAGACTGCTATTATTTATAAAAGTGTGATTCTCTGACAAAAAGCAGAAAGATGTCCTGGCTGAAATACAGAATAAAAAAAATTACTCTGAAATATTGCCCTACTTAACAAATGCAGCAATATTTTCAGTTTCTGAAAACTAATAATTGATTATACAACATGCTTGTAAATTGAAATATGTTCTCCTTTTAACTTTTTTTTAAAGAATGAATTTGTGCTGGATTGAAACATATGCTAATTCCTGAGAGCAATTGTCAGATTTTAAAGCAATTGAGCCTGATATTTAATAACCTAGTAAATTTCTTGTTAACAAATCCATCAGATATATATATGTATGAATTCCAAGAGTAAAATTCTACTTGCTTCACTTATGCTGAAGGTCTCCATTTTTTCTTGGAAAGGATAACTTTCACTAACATGCTAACCAAGTCCAGGTTTTACAAAGCCTTGAGGACCACAGGCCTACCCTAATGAACAGTTCCACTGACATCATCAGAGTCTTGCCTAAGTAAAAGATGGAGAATTTGAGGACACGTACAATTCTCAAGATTTTAGGACATGGTTTTCATATTGGACAGCAACAACCCCATAAATCACAAAGATTAAAAGATTAAATGCTGCCAGTATTTTAATTTAACATAAGGGTATGCAAAGAAGGAACTGAGCTAACTATTCACTAAAATATGTTTAACATATTGTTACTAATTAAATTAACTCCCTACTCAGGGCGTGACTCATGCATATGCTTTTAATTTAACTTGAATAACACCAGCTTCATTTCTGAATATTCTATGGCTTTGTTTTCCAAAGGGCATGGCTGAAAAATGATATGAAAACAACTAGAGAAAACCATGCTTAAATAGGTAGCTAAGATTTTGGGGTGCTCATAAGAGGAATAAAGACACAATTCTGTTTCTTCTGCTTTTCCAGTTCTCACTTTTGCTCTCTATGTGTAGCAACTCCAGAGAAAAAATCTTTTATATAATCTTTCTCTAGTGATGGTTTTACATTTACCACATGAAACAAGCCTAAAAAGACAGAAAAACACGTATACATTAAATCATCATAGAATCATGGAATCATCAAGATTGGAAAAGACCTCCAAGACCTTTGAG
>NW_024525330.1:0-1455 GCF_017590135.1 Pyrgilauda ruficollis | reverse complement strand
AAAAAAAAAAAAGGGAATGGTTTTTATGCTTCAAGTGTGTTCTGCTCCTTTTTCCAGGCTCTGTATGGGATGCACTGGTTCAGTGGTGCTGAACAAACATTTGGCAGCACTGATATTTTTTTTAGTCTTCCTTAAAAGGAAAGGTTCTCAGTATCAGCCACCTGTATTAATAAAAGCAAGCTCTTTTAGAAAAACCTCATAACACTGCATTCTGAGGGATGGGTCATCACAAAGTGTTTGCATTACAGGTTTTAATTACCTATTTCCTTTAATTGGCTGTTAATTCTCAATGAATCATTGCCAGCCTTTGCTTACTCTGCTAATTACCCTGAATTTATTCCTCTCACCTTCTTCCTCCTCTCCAATGGAAGTTGTCCCATACTGATCCTTTAAGGAACACATATTTAAGTTTTTTTTTAGGAGCTTGGGTGATTTCTGCTGGAAGTTGTTGCTCTCAGGGAGGAGGGATTGGATCATTCAGGGCTGACATGAGGTGTCTCCAAGAGGGCTCTGCTGCACTCCCACAGAGCTGCAGCTCCCACAGTAATTGGGGAATGCAATTTGCAGGCGCAGAGATGAGAGATTAGGGCATGTCCCATTTTCTAGAAGGTTAATAAATGTTAGATACAAGTGGGAGAACATTCCTGTCCCTTGGGAAGATACTGGCTGCTGATTTTGACAGGATCAGGTTTTCATCTGTATCACATCATATCTTTCCTGTTTATGTTTTGCCCAGGCCAGCTTTTCTTACATCAGGAGATGGATGGACCAGTCTCTGCTCTTTTGCTGACAGAAGAGCTGGAACCACGTCAGTTCTTGTTTACTTTGGGTTTTTTGTTGGTGCAAGGGTTCAGCACAGCACAAAAGTATTTGTGGCTTTTGGAGAAACTCTTCTGCTTTGGCTTAAAGTGGAGATGGGCCCTGGGTTGTTGTGGTCTGTGATGGGGTGGGTGAGGGCTGCTGGCTTTCTGCAGCTTCAACTGCTTAAACATAAATGTGAGTTAATGGTGGGAATTGTGTCATTCCATGACTCCAGAGGGTTGATGTAGTGCCAGCATATCTGTTTTCATTGCTACCTGCTCATTCTCACAGTTTAGGAACCTTGCAGAGGAGCAAGTAGAGGGGAAACATTTTTTTTCTTCCTATTCACCCTCCCCTCGTGCCTGCATTTGTCCCTGCTCAGTTTTTTATTTCAAGGAGGGGTTCTGAAAGCCACCAACAGCATCAGCTTCTAGAAATAGGTGTAAAGAAGCCAAGCTGGAGCATTGCTGCTGGAATACATCCTCCTAAGCTGCTGAACTCTTATCTTTAGTGGGAAGATGGGTTGTTCCTCTCCCATCTCACCTGCTTCACTCCCATGTTTCTAAAGTTAGCAAACCATGACTATCTTGGGTGTATAAGCCCACATTTCTATTGATTAGCTGATTCTACTGTATTTTGGTGTTGTTGTTTTTT
>NW_024525329.1:0-1451 GCF_017590135.1 Pyrgilauda ruficollis | reverse complement strand
AAAAATCAACCCTGCTCTGGCAAAAACTAGGACACCTTTTCTCTTTCCAAAGCTCACATCTATCCTGAGACAACCCCTACTCACCAGGACTGGCCATTTCACTAGCTGGGTGTCTACTTCCCACTCTGGAGAGTTTCCTACCTTGGAAACTTGATTCCCACAGCAAAAACTGTGATGTGTCTCTCCTTCACCTGCATTGCAGGCATTGCAGTGCTGCCCTGGGACTTTCCATCCGAAATGATGATCAGGACTTCAGGGACACTTGAGTTTCTGCCACCAGGGAAACCCTTGTGGAGAATGTACTTCAGAGCCTGACCTGTCTCTGTGCTCCCACCTCTAAAAAGCAGGGAGATACAATCAGAAAAGAAGAAATCAGAATTCCCTGCCTGCTACTGAATTTACCATTTGGGTTTCAAAATTTACCCACTGGTAATGGGAAACATAGCCTATTTCTGCTTGTCACCACATATCGTATCCATGGGGATGTCTAATCCTGTCATTCTTCTCATCTTCCTACCCACTGTCCCATCTATTCACCCTTATGTCCCTCCTCTCCAACTCAGAGTGGTCTCCAAGAGACTTCTAACACACAGCAGAGTGTTTCTGAAACTGGTGCAGTAACCAGAACTCTTGGAAATTTCAATTTTATTTCCATCTTTGACAAATGTCTCTACAGCTTCTGTTTTCCCATCTGAACATTGTGGCCATTCCGGCTGTTGAAGGGGTGCCGGGTGTGGCCCTTTGTGACACAGGTGTGTTGTGTCAGGGCCCTGGGTGATGTGGGACACTGTGGTGTCCCGTGGCCCTTGTGACACGGCACAGCCCCCCTGCCCTGTCAGGGGTATCCTAGAGGCACAGGGCCATGGAGATCCCATTCCTGTGAGAGCTGCTCCCTCAGGAGGAAGCGGCTCCCGGGATCCCTGTGTCCTGGCGACGTCAGATGCAGAGCAGGGCAAGGTGAACGCCAGCTCTCAGCCCCCAGCCCCTTGTCCGGCTGGATGGAACACCAGCCCTCAGCGGGCACTGGCTGGGGGCAGGGGGCAGCTCAGACCTGCCCCTGGAGGACACTGAGGAGGAGGGGCCTTTGCCCACATGGATAAGGATTGGGAATATGACATGGATCAAGAGCTTTCCCGATGGCGAGGCATTGCCAGACGAGAGCTCTGCCTTTGGGAAGAAATGACGGCCCAGGAGTATTACCAGCTACAAGACGATGTGACAATCCAGGACATCTTCCCACGAGGAGTGGTGAGACACCAAGAGTTGCATCAGAGGTGCAAGTGTAAGAGAGGTGTAAGTGTGAGAGTCCAGTGGGGAGATGCCACACAGCAAGAGCTGCACCAGTGGGAAGGGGAGGCACACCAGGAACCGTCTCCTTTGGAAGAAGAGGTGCAAGGCCATCCACACACATTCCAACAGGAAGGAGACAAGACAGACCCAGAGTTGTCCCA
>NW_024525328.1:0-1456 GCF_017590135.1 Pyrgilauda ruficollis | reverse complement strand
TAAAGGAGAAGAGGAAAATGAGAGTCCTTTAAACAGCCTTGTCACTGAAAGTGTAGAAGTGTATGCAGCATGCCAGTTTTTCAAGATTTCCAAGGGATTGCGTGTCCAGCCTGAGCTACCTTTTCCTTCCATCATTGTGGGTGAGAAGTCACAGTATGAGGCATGCTTCAGCTCTGTGTGGATACACAAGGAACTGGAAAGCATTAGGAGAGGAGAGAGCACAGAACAGTAAAACACACACAGCACTCACATTCAAAAACATTCCCAGTGGATATTTTTCTTAATTTTAGAAAAAACTTACGTAGATTTTATCTTGCTGATATCGCTGGAATAAGTTGTGCATAATGGAGCCTTCATGGAGATCTACGAGTGCTGCCATGTCTTCCACACTCTCTGTGCTTGTTTCATGCATAGGCGTTACTTTTTGGTGTGTGATCGTGCTCTGTTTGTAAGTGAATACCTGAAAGAGGGGAAGCAAAAAAAATATTAATCAGAGCACACATTCAAAAACTCCTGTCTGAGAACAGAGCTTTCATACCCATTCATATCCCCTATCCAGCTTATCAGTGTGCAGGCATGCAAAATATAATAGCCTGGCAGGGATACCTTCCTCTAAAGCTTCTCTGACACTGAATGAAGCCCCAAATACCTACATGGGTCATGAGAAACTAGAACACACTGACAGTGCACAGAGGACTGTAAGGGCTTTTCCCGCTAAGGGGCAAATGCAATCTTGTTTCACACTGGATTAGTGCTAGACTTTATCAAGAGAAAAATAAACCAAGCAATAACCATTCCCAAAAACACGAAACCAACCAAACAATAAACCACCTCTTACAGTAAAACCCACTTACACTCAAATTGCTCTGGGAGGAAATGCTTGACTGTGCAAAACAGCAAATTAAAATTAATGCTCTAATAGGTTGCAAGTGTTCATATGTTTGATCTGAAATCCACTTAAATGTTTCCATTCAACTCTCCAGTCAGGAAACAGTCATTACACCTAATGCGAGTAGCATTTTAAGTTCTGTGTGCAGCAGATATTTAGAAATTAATAAGCCAACAGATTTCTTAATTGACTTTTGGGACTAGTTTCTGAAGCCAGTTCTTAAGAAACAGTAAAAGCTCTAAAAAAGAATTTAAATACTTAGTTGGAAAACACTTCCATATATCTTCTGTAAAACTATCACAAATATGCAAGAAGATGTACACATCCTCAATATAGTTAAACTTTTATGAATACTAATAACATCAATAAAGACTACATCCCATTTCCTGCAAATTTACGTCTTGGCACCTCATCCTTATAAACATATGCCCACATTCGCACAGCCAACGCTCCTCAGGCAATTCTTGTCCCTGCTAATGGTGCCATTTCAGTGTTAAAAAGTCAAAGCATGGAACTAATGCAACTTCTTTGTGGAAATACTAATGTGGAACATTAGAAAAAACCAAA
>NW_024525327.1:0-1447 GCF_017590135.1 Pyrgilauda ruficollis | reverse complement strand
AAAAAAGTTACTAAAAATGTTGCACTAGTCTAACTGCAAGACGATAGTAACAAAAGACAGGAAAAAAGAGGAGAGATTTGTCAAATAGTGGGATAAAATTTAGTGTTTGGAAATAAGCTGCAGAAGACCAACAACAAATTAAAATGCTCCATACTTCTACTCATCACATATTTTTTCTGATTTTTTTTTCCTATGCATATTCTAGGTCTAATGATCTCCTTCTCTCATATATGCCTTTGTTATATATTAACATTTTGTGTCTATGTGAACCCAAAAGGAATAGAAAGGTAAACTCACTATGAAATTCCCAAAAATATTCTACTCGTGATTAATGTCTTGCCTTTAGTTAGAATAAAATGCAAACACACATATTCCTTTTATAATTATTTTATTGACTTGCCTGTTTTGAGTAACCGTATCTCTCTCTAGGGCTAATTCAGACTTATGTAAGACTGATTTGGTGCTGAATAGAAACATTTCTGGGCAGATTATAAGGATTAAACAAGAAATATTTTTTCAACTTGACTTGTGATAATATGAATGTTACAATAGTTACTCAGCAATTTTGTAGAACTCATCATTAAAATATCCCTTAAGTTCATGTCTCACCACACAAGAGTCTTAGAAAGGCTGTGTAACTTTCAAGGCTAGATTCTGGATATTTTTAGAGGGTAATGGATTTCAACTTGGTTTTGATGTAATGAACCTGACTTTGAGGAAGAAAGCCTCATCACCATTGCAATGAATGCAAGGGTTGCATATTTCTTTGATGAATTTATCTTTTTGTACATCACTTATTTTGAAAGTTACTAACTAAAAGTTTTGTTCAATCCATAATAAATCCAGTAGCAACTCTGAATGAATCACACACTTATGGTGATGTCACACCTTTTTTCCTGTGAGTATCCTCCTTGATGACTCCCTAAAATCTCAAAGAACAAGCATGGTTTTCCTAACAGACAAAGTTCCAAAACACTAATTAAAAGGTTGATATCATTCTAATATTTATTAAACCAGAAGGTTAGTAACCAATAAAACAGTTTCTAAATGCTTTTTATGGGGTATTTTATAACAGTTTTCTGTTATAAAATTTTTATAACAAATTTCTCTTTTGAAAAAGAAGCATATAAACAAACCAAGCAGCAAGAATCATTTGTACCCTCCAGCAGTCCCCAAATCAGGTTGTTTTTTCAGGATATTAAACTGGCAAGTCACTGCAACACAATACCTGACACACCTGACTGCACAGTTCCCTATTCTTCCTTCCTGTCCTCTCATTTGGATTCTTTTAATTTGTTCTTTAACATTTTGGTGTTCATTTCTTTAACAATTCAGTGTTCACTTCTTTACAGAGTGTCAATAAGTTCACTATCAAAAGAGACTGATCTGTAGATCCAGATAAGCATAGAAGTGATCAGAACTTGGCTGTAAAAGACTAAATCACAAC
>NW_024525326.1:0-1452 GCF_017590135.1 Pyrgilauda ruficollis | reverse complement strand
GAAATTGTCCCCAAATTATCCCCAAATTGGCCTGGAATTATCCCCAAATCAGCCCAAAATTGTCCCAAAATTATCCCCAAATTGGCCCGAAATTATCCCCAAATTGGCCCGAAATTGTCCCAAAATTATCCCCAAATTGGCCCGGAATTATCCCAAAATGATCCCAAAATTATCCCCAAATCAGCCCCAAATTGGTCCCAAATGAGACCAAAATTATCCCCAAACTGGCCCGAAATTGTCCCAAAATTATCCCCAAATCAGCCCCAAATTGGCCCGAAATTATCCCAAAATTATCCCCAAATTGGCTGGAAATTGTCTCAGAATTATCCCCAAATTGGCCCCAAATGAGACCAAAATTATCCCCAAATTGGCCCCAAATGAGACCAAAATTATCCCAAAATTGTCCCCAAATTGGCCCGGAATGAGACCAAAATTATCCCCAAATTGGCCCGGAATCAGCCCAAAATGATCCCAAAATTATCCCCAAATCAGCCCCAAATTATCCCAAAATTACCCCCAAATTATCCCAAAATTATCCCCAAATTATCCCAAAATCGGCCCAAAATGAGGCCAGAATTATTCCAAAATTGTCCCGAAATCAACCCAAAATTATCCCCAAATCAGCCCAAAATGAGGCCAAGATTACCCCCAAATTTTGGGGTATTTTTGGTGGTTTATGGGGTGTTCTTGTGGTGTTCAAGGTTTTGGTGTTTTTGGGGTGTTCTGGGTGTTTTTGGTGGTTTTTTGGGGTGTTTGTGGGCTGTTTTTGTGTGGTTTTGGGCTGTTTTTGTGGTGTGTTTTTGGGGTGCTTTTGGTGTTTCTGGGGTGGTTTTGGTGTGGTTTTGGGGTGTTTTTGTGTTTTCGCTGTGTTTCTGGGTTGTTTTTGTTGTTTTTGTGCTGGTTTTGGTTTATTTGGAGTGTTTTTGGGCTGTTTTTGTGGTTTTGGGCTGTTTTTGGGCTGTTTATGTGGTTTTGGGCTGTTTTTGTGGTGGTTTTGGGCTGGTTTTGGGCTGTTTTTGGTGTTTCTGGGTTGTTTTTGGTGGTTTTGGGCTGTTTTTGCTGTGTTTTTGTGTATTTTAGTTGTTTTTGTAGTTTTTTCGGTGTTTTGTGGTGTTTTTGGTGTTTCTGGGTTGTTTTTGGTGTTTCTGGGTTGTTTCTGGGCTGGTTTTGGTGTTTTTGGGGTATTTTAGTTGTTTTTGTGTGTTTTCGCTGTGTTTCTGGGGTGTTTTTGGTGTTTTTGGGCTGTTTTTGGTTTATATGGGGTGTTTTTGGGCTGTTTTTGTGGTTTTTTCGGTGTGTTTGTGGGTTGTTTTTGGTGTTTTTGGGTTGTTTTTGTGTGTTTTTGTGTATTTTAGTTGTTTTTGTGTGTTTTTGCTGAGTTTCTGGGTTGTTTTTGGGCTGGTTTTGGGCTGGTTTTGGTGTTTCTGGGTTGTTTTTGGGTTGTTTTTGGTG
>NW_024525325.1:0-1453 GCF_017590135.1 Pyrgilauda ruficollis | reverse complement strand
ACAGGGATCGGGGGTCCTGAAGGGGTTGGGGAATGCCACAGGGATCGGAGGAATCCCACAGGGATCTGGGAATGCCACAGGGATCCAGGGAATCCCACAGGGATCTGGGGGTCCTGAAGGGGTTTGGGAATGCCACAGGGATCCGGGAAATCCCACAGGGATCGGGGATCCCGCGGGGATCGGGGGTCCTGAAGGGGTTTGGGAATGCCACAGGGATTGGGGGATCCTAAAGGGATCGGGGGAATACTGAAGGGGTTTGGGAATGCCACAGGGATCCGGGAAATCCCACAGGGATCGGGGATCCCGCGGGGATCGGGGGTCCTGAAGGGGTTTGGGAATCCTGAAGGGATTGGGGGATCCTGAAGGGATCTGGGCAACCTAAAGGGATTTGGGATCTTAAAAGGGATCAGGGGATCCTAAAGGGATTGGGGGGGTCCTAAAGGGATTTGGGGAATCCTAAAGGGATCTGGGGAATCCTAAAGGGATCTGGGAAGTCCTGAAGGGATCGGGGATCCCACGGTGATCAGGGAGTCTCAAAGGGATCTGGGAATGCCACAGGGATCCCACAGGGATCTGGGAAGTCCTGAAGGGATCGGGGAGTCCTGAAGGGATCTGGGAATCCTAAGGGGATTTGGGATCCTAAAGGGATTGGGGGATTCTAAAGGGATTTGGGATCCTGAAGGGATCTGGGGAATCCTAAAGGGATCTGGGGAATCCTAAAGGGATTTGGGATCCTGAAGAGATCTGGGAAGTCCTAAAGGGATCGGGGAATCCTAAAGGGATTTGGGATCCTGAAGAGATCTGGGAATCCTAAAGGGATCGGGGAATCCTAAAGGGATTTGGGATCCTGAAGAGATCTGGGAATCCTAAAGGGATCTGGGGAATCCAAAAGGGATTTGGGATCCTGAAGAGATCTGGGAATCCTAAAGGGATCTGGGAATCCTAAAGGGATCGGGGAATTCCAAAGGGATCAGGGAATCCTAAAGGGATCAAGGAATTCCAAAGGGATCCGGGGAATCCTAAAGGGGTCTGGGGAATCCTAAAGGGATCTGGGAATTCCAAAGAGATCAGGGAATCCTAAAGGGGTCAGGAATCCTCAAGGGATCAGGGAATCCCAGAGATCCCCTCGGGATCAGGGGGCAGGGAGAATTTTCCGGGGATTTTGGGGGAATTTTCCGGGGATTTGGGGGAAAAAATGAGCTCGTGGGGGACCCTTTTCCTGGATTTTCCCTGGTTTTCCTGGATTTTCCCTGATTTTCCCCGGATTTTCCTGGATTATCCCTAATTTTCCCCATATTTTCTTGGATTTTCCCTGATTTTCCAAGATTTTCCCATTTTTTCACAGATTTTCCCTGGTTTTTCTTGGATTTTTACAGCTTTTCCCCAGATTTTCTTGGATTTTTCCCTGATTTTTACAGATTTTCCTAGATTTTCCCCATTTTTAATTGGATTT
>NW_024525324.1:0-1453 GCF_017590135.1 Pyrgilauda ruficollis | reverse complement strand
TGGGTAAAAACCACCTGGATTTGGTCTCACCTTTCACTGGTGTCATGTTTGGGGTGGATTTGGGGGCCAAAATAAGCTCCAAGAGTTTTCTGTGAGGAGAAAAAAGGCATTTTGGGGTATTAAAAGGCATTCTGCAGTAATTTTGGGGTTATTTGAGGCTTCTGGAGACACCCCAGGGCTCACAAGGATTTTTCCCATAAAATAACAGTTTTTAGTGATTTTTGTTTTTTTTCTCAGGGGTGGCACAAGATGGGATCTGGTGGCTCCTCCTTCCCTTCTGTGGTGTGTAAAACCCCTATTTTCCACGAAAAATCCCCAGATTTCCTGGATTTTGTACTTATTTCCAGGCTTTTTAGCACAGAAGATGAAATCCTGAATTCCTGGGCTTGTTTTTGCCCGAAAATTCCCTTCTTCCCTCATTTTGCATTTTTTTCCAACAAGCTCTCATTTGCAGATTTATTGTTTTTAACCAAAAAAAACAATTTTGAAATATTTTTTAATCCAAAAGCTTTATAATATTATTTTTTCACTAATGCCTCATTAATTTTCATGGAAAAATTCCTTTTTTCCTCACTTTCTACAGAAAAAAAAAGTGCACTTTGTCCTTGTTATTTTAGTTTACTTTTTGGTTGTTTGTTTTTTGTTTTTTTGGGGTTTTTTTTTTCAGCTAAGATTCTAATGATATGTTTTAGTGTTTTTTCCAGGACAAAACCTCAAGATGTATATGCTGGAATTGTATTTTTTTTCCAGGGGAAAAAGATCTATTTTTAAAAGGGTTTGTAAAATGAAAAAAAAAAAAGTCCTTTTATTTGGTCTTTTTAAATAAAAGTAGTTGGTTCTTAAGGAAAAAAACCCAAAACCTTTTATTCCTTATTTTTCTGGCTTTTTTCTAATTTTCATTAAAAACTTTGATGAACCCAATTTTTAGGTAGTGTTTTAAATGAAAAAAACCTTTTTATTCCCTTAATATTTTCTTGTTTATTATTTTTTTTGTTGTTGTTTAATTTTATTTTAAACATTTATTCATTAAGGAAAAAAGCCCTCTTGAACTCTGTTTTAAGTTTCAGGTATTTTTAACGAAAAAAAACTTTTACTCTGTTCTAATGTGTAAAATCCCAAATGCTCATTTCCCTCTTGTTTTTTCTTCAAGATCCTGCTTTTTTAAAAAAAGCAACTCTTTTTCATGCATTATTTTGGAAAGCCCCCTTTAATCCTATTTTTTATTCACAGTCAAACCTCATTATTCCCTATTTTTCCCCCAAAACACTCAAATTCCATTTTTTCAGGAAAAAATCACCAGAATTATTTTTTTTATCCATCATCACATATTCCCTATTTTTTAAATTTAAAAAAACCCCTTATGATGGGCTTTAATATATACACTGAGTTTCAATCAATTTTAACCTCATTTTCCTGTTTTTTTCCCCTGACAATCTCAAGAATTCTTTTTTTT
>NW_024525323.1:0-74512 GCF_017590135.1 Pyrgilauda ruficollis | reverse complement strand
GAATTCTTCTGAAGTCTTTGTCAGGATTAAAATTTTTCAAACACGACAAACCTCTTCTTCAGAGATCTGAATTTGGTCACAATCAGGATTGTGTGCCTAAATCTGGACACAGAGTGATTAATTTCTACACAAAAATGAATTCATAGTCTGAATCATATTATGATTTAAAGGTTTATACAAAAACTTATAGAATGGAGAAAATGTAACTGAATGAAAGACTGATTACTTAATACAAAATTGAAACCTAAAAACCCTAAGAAGTTAACATTACAACTGAACTCTCTGCTGGAGTACTTTCATAACAATGACTGAAGAAAACCCATGAAATTGACAATCTGGCTAACAACTCAAAACCTATGAGTAGTTAAGAGATAAAATTACAGGATCCTGAAGAGACACTTGCTCCTTCAGCTAACAGGCCCACTGTTAGCTCCTTCCACAAAGGAGGAAAAGTGACTTGACTGCAATGTTCATTAGGACCAGAATTATACTGATAATATAATAATAAGTGATGCAAAAATATGTATGATAGTAACCAAAAGTAAAATAAAATGAAGTGTTCTTTATCAAAAGAATACAGAGAAAATAACAATAGCTGATTAGGGAATTTTCTAAAGTGTGTCAGTTACTTTTAAGCATAAAATTATTTAAAAAAAGACTAGATGCATCTTCTTTATATTTTTTCAAAACCCATTCTAAAGAAAACCCCAAAGTCCTCAAGCTACATGTAAAAAATTATCTCAATAAAAGCATAGATGCACTAGGGAATGTGATACACCTGAAGATGTAGAAATTTCTGAGGTATGTGTTTATTTATATGATAAGATAGCAGAAGTGTTTGGTAATGTAATGCAAACATCGCACTCTAGTATGGTTCTATAAGGTATTGTAAACAAGTCCATCACTTTTAATACTAAGGGACCACTTAAATACTTTCATTCTTAGAATAATTATTGCCTTCTAGATCACAGGAATATGACTTGATGACCAACTTATTTTTCAGCTCAATGCAATTCTGAGGACTTCTGTCTTCAGCCTTTTATTCTAAAATTCTTCTAACATTGAAAAAATAAGCATGGTACAGATTTCTCTCACTTCTTTCTCTCCATTCACTGCTGACAAACAAATTGATCCAATGAACTTGCCTAGCTGCTCAGTCCTTTCACACCTTGTAAAACAGGCTGGCAGGTAGCTGACTTCTTTAACAGAAATCGAATTGGATCCAGATGTACCTAATCCTCAGCAATTTTTCCATCTGAAACACTGGGACTAATGACCAAATAAGAACTGTTTCTAATCAAGTCTAAAAAAGGGTTTGGGTTGTTTAGAGTAAGGAAAGCTGTTGCAAACATTTATTTTACTGAAAAACAGACCCTTGGTGATTCAAGATTTGGATACAAATCTGTCATTTTTGTGAGTGGCTGAACTCACAAAAACTCCTGAAGTTTCAGGACCGGGAAATAATACAGAAAGAGGCAAAGGGGGAGAGAAAAGTCCCTTTAAGTTTAGCTGCCTTGACAGAGGAAGTAAGAAATTGCAGCATAATAGCCAGTTGTTAATTAAATAATTGACTTTTCCTTGAGGGAAGGGGGCAGGATAGAAAACAGGTATTGTGTATTTCACCATACTATTGACCATAGACCAGACATGTTAGAACCAGTTCAGTCCTGAATAGGTAACACTGCACTGTTCAACTGCTGTGGAAAGCTCTTCGTTTAATCATCAGTATAGTATAGCTCCATCAGGGCAGTAATTACAAAAGGGTTACTAAGCTTTCCTTCTTAATTCACTGTCATTCTGATATTGTATTACTACACTGTACCTGACTCCCTCTGATGCAGCTTCCATTATTTTATCCATTTCTGAAGTGAGTGAAATATGGTCTGTCACCTGAACTCTTACTCATTCAAAGAAAATATGCTGCTTGCATTTACTCATCTTTCTCAATCTGTGTGTCATGTCAATGAAATGTGTATGTTCCTTAATATATAGGACTATACTTTCCAATAAATTAGACCTTTCAGGAAATTAATTAGGCAGGTTGAATGCATTTAGTTTTTGAATTTCTTTTTCACCAAATATATATCACATCATGTAGTCTGCTTTAAGCACCCTGATGAGAACTTTTTGCAACTTTGTGTACCTATACGAAAACATTCACTGGATTTCTAAAGGTATCAATTCCACATGACCAATGAAAACCCAAAAAATATACTTCTTTTTTTTATTTGAGTGAATGATGGACAGTTATGAGTAGATAAGTGAAATTTTAAGATGCTTTCAGCTGTCTACAGGATATTTTTAAAATAGATCTGCAGAAGGGTTTAAAAAATAAGCAATAATACATAAGTCTAGAAAATAATGGAGTGTCACAGAATCACAGAATTTTTCAAGTTGAAAGGGACCCACAATGGTCATCAGGTAGTTTTATCCCCAGTAACTCTAATTTGGATACACATTAAAGTAAACAATACTTTTTTATATAACCAAATACTATTTGCAGCTTTAAAAGAGTTTATCTGCTCATTTCTTAATTTCTTTTTTACAAACCACTAAAATAATGACAACAAAATTGTCAGTAAAAACAATATAAACAAAAGCAATTTGGCTTTCAGGGCAAGTAATACCAGTCTTAGGGAGGTAGTTTGATTGATAATTTAATATTTATTTTTAGTACAACAAATAGTAAACATTTTCAATGTAGAAATGGCAGTTTATTGCTTTGAATCTTAAATGCATGCCACTATTAAATATACCAATTGCAATCAAAATAGCCCAGCTAAATACTCAAAGTCTAAAAATTCTTCAGCCAGAGTATACTATCCCTGAAATTATCTGCCAGCTATACACTAATAACTGTTAACTCAGCTCTGAAGTATAATCCCACGTGCTTTTCTGATAGACTGATAGATTAAAATAAGCATACCTGAAATATGTCTTTTGTTAGCAGAAGTTCCTAAACATGGATTTTTGTGAAAAGTCACTCAGTGAATTTAAATAATATTTATTTTTTTAAAAATCATAAATTAGACCATATAACTACCTAACAATCCTGTTCTACCTTGAGAACCACTAAAATACATGCTAGAGGTAGAGATTCCCTGTGCAGAAGAGGAGCTGATGGTGTAAATAGTATGATGAAAAAATTAATAAAAAGTGGGATTCACTTTACCTATGTCAATGGATCTAATCAAAGGTAGACATTTGTGCTAGCCATGTCACAAAGTAATATGATAATGAAATTTTGCAATATAATAATGAAGATCTTTTTCTTTTGTTCAAGGATTCTTATTTTAAAAGACTGCATCATTCTATAGTAGCAGGGTTAGTCTATCCTTTTGTCATCTGACACATAAATGCTTTGACAGATGATTCTACAGTCTATTGTCCCAGGATTGTGCCTAAAGTAATACATTGTACAAAAACAAGCAATGAATACCCTTTTTGCTGGCTTTAGTCACAGACAGATATTAATACAGACATAGCCTAGCAAGAGGAAAGAAAAATTATAGACAAAGCAATCAAGAAATCTTGGAAGAAAGTTTAAAAATTTAGAATACTGAAATGAATGAAGTTCCTTCTCTTCCCTAATTTTGTTCCAGCACAGTATAATAAATTTCTTGTCAGAATTTAAGGCATTATATATGTGTTTCAATTTGTTCTCAGCACTCAGAGGAATATAAGTTGAATGGAACTCCTAAGTGTGTACTACTTCATTCGCTATGTGTATGAACTTAAAATCTTGAAGATGTCATAATTCTCTTTGAAAACTTTGAAAAATAAATAACTAAAGGGTTTCTTTTCTTCATAAGCAAAGCAAGTACAAGTACACAGAGAAAGACTTTGAGTAAGAATAATTTTGAAAAATAAAATGTCCTTTGTTAATTGGTTGTTAATGTGAAATATAAATTCTTTACAAAAACCAAGTGCTGAAAGAAATTGTGACTGGGGACAGCCTGAAAGTATTCATGTCTGTCCTCTCTCTTAGCCAGACTCTTAGGGTTCTATGTGTTAGGCGAAAGTTTTTTGCACAAGAGGGACTAGTACCCAGTATTTGAGTATTGTGAACCTTACCTTACCAAATTGAACAGAAACCTCAAATTTAATGAAAAAGTGATAAACTATCAAATCAATCCCTTTAGAAGATGAAAAATTAATCCAGGTTATGTTTCTTGTGAAAGAAGTGCAATACCCATAGGGAAATACATTTTGACTGTTCTGGCTAGTATGTTGTCCAAAATAACCAAGCAATTGTAGGTAGTTAGGCCTTAAAAACACTTATTGAAGATTCTTAAAGTCTTAGATGGTATAGATTGAGAAAGCTAAGCAACAGTTGAGCAACTGTTGCAACTAAGCAACAGCAATATATCAAGATTTTCTAAAACTTTCCTTGAAGCTATTATCTATAAAATAAGATTATAACTTATTTCTAGAAATCCAGGAAACTGATTATTTTGTACAATGCGGCAAAACAATGCTTCCAGTAATAATGCTTCTTGTGATAAAACAGTTAAAAAAATTAGATCATCATCATCTAGTCATTTAAACATATTACCTAGGAATTCATAGCTAAATATGCTAGAATCTGCCCTAGAATACACTTCTTAGTGCAGACAGATCTTAGCACTAAGCACCTACTTAGGAACATTGATTATACAATTTCAGAAATGCTTCAACATCAAATGGAAGAGAAGTGAAAAGAATAGAGGAAGATTATACTTCATTAAGATTTTACTGTATACATACACAGTATTTAAAACACAAATAATTCTGTAGCAAGGAAGACTTAGCAGGATTCTACATTTGAAGAACTGTTTGGTGAAGAAAAGTCATTGGTGTATTTAGGTAAGACTGACATTCCCTGAAGCTCTTTGGCTCAGTGCACTATATGGGCACTTTCTGCATAAGCATAGACATTGATTTTGGAAATCAAACATAGACACTAGACTAGACATAGACACTAGACATTTGATTTTGGAAATCAAACAGCGCACATATATATTGTAGCACCACATCTATATCAAGAATTCTTCAGTCTTCCAAGAAATATGTATTAAATTTCATGGATTTCCTTTTGTTTACTTCAATAGTTCTTGGCTGTCTCTGAATGTTTAAAAATCTCAGCTTGATTAATGAGATCAAATAAAGTTTATCTGTATAAAATTCACTGTTTAATTAGCTTGTAGTCTGATTAAAGAAAAAGAAAAGCATTCACAAATATTCTACCTAAAACTCTTACTTAGGCTTATTGAATAACTGCAGCAAACAAACAACAGACTGCACTGTGAAACAGGCCACACTCTAAATCAAGAAAAAGTCTCAGTGAAAGTCATATTACTTTACTTTTTTCACATTCATCAAAAGATTGAGATCAGAAAAAAATGTTTGTATTATCACAGAATCATAGAATCTTCAGGGTTGGAAGAGACCTTTAAGATCATCAAGTCCAGATGTCAATCTAGCACTGTAACCCATAAACCACTAACTTATAAAAGGCAAGTTTTAAAAACTTCAAAAATATGCCATTAAAAATAAGTGCTGAAAAATTAATTCCAAAAGCATTCATTTTTTCAAGAACCAGTATCTCAACAAAACCCAGTCAATTTTTTACTGCCATGAGATGAGAGAAACACAACAGTGAAAGTAGTTTGCTAAATAATTCTGGCTTAAAGAGAGTGAGGAAAAATTACAGTTTCATTAAAAGCTCCACAGCAGTAGCAAAAAAAGAAAAAAACCCCTTGGATTTCCAGATAGTTCTAAATCTCAGTTCTATTTACAGAAACAAGATGGTCTAGGTCTGCAATATGTAAAAGACTACCAGTTTCTCCAAAATTAAGATCAAGTCTCCTCAGAAATTATGATTCCCTACACAAATTGTGTGTCAGATTAATGAGGGAAATTTTCTAACTCTGCTTCCTAGCAGAACTTCTATTTTCTGTGTTGGATTACTGCAAGAATCTATGGAACCGAAAGAACAAACCCACCCAGAGTGTCCTGTGTGTCTTTCAAGTGGTGTTTGAGTTACACACATATTTAAAAACTGAATATGTAAAACATTAGTGACAAGTTCAAAACCAATATTTTAAGAATCAATTTTCTGAGCACAACTGCATTTAAAGTAGAAGGAGTTAATAAGTTTTGTTCTTGGGCTGTTTCATGTACACTCATTTGTACCACAGGCAGCAGTTATTGCTATTGGGGCATACTGTCCCTAGTTATTCATGCTGGTGAAGTTTATACATGCTCCCCAAAATGATACATAAACAATGCAAAGATTTAGTTCGTGGTTTAGCAGGGTGAGAGAGAGCCTTTGTGAGCCCAATGCAAGGTGATGAATTTCATCCTGAATGGTAAACATATTATTTACAGAAAGTATCTGCATTTTATGTCACTGAACTAGTGACACAGTTTTTGCTAACTGCTTGGAAATAGAACTGGCATTGTCAGGCAAAATTTGGAAGCCATAATGAAAACTGGGTATATTGGCAAAAAGATAGAATTAATTACAAAAATTACTAATATTGATACATGCATTATCAATTGTTTAGCCTGAGGTGCCTAAATAACGCCTCTTTTTCATATATTCTTAGAAAAATCTGTTCCAAACCAGACTTCTAAGAAAGTCTGTTAAAATCAGTGCTATATTTTATGCATATAAAGTCTTTTGTTCATTATATCAATATTCTATTTGCCAGAGAAAGCCAAGGAGTATAAAATTTAAATTCAGCATAGCATTAATTTCAGCTGGAAGCAAGACCTTGACACACAGTAAGGATCAATCACAAATTTCAGATCCTATTACTCCCCTTTCAGTATTTGTGTGTTTGATTCTTTTGCATTAGAATTCAGTTGGAATTATCTGATAATCATGATGCTGTTAAAGCAGCTATCACTGCTGTTACTGGTAAAATTACATCTTTTTTGTAATTATTACAACATCAAAAGTTATTGCAGTTTGGGTATTTTAACACCTATATTTCATTCAGTTAGGTCTTTTCTATGTAAGACTGTACAATTCTTTAAGCCACACACATGCTTTTTGTGTTTCTAGAAGTTGTTCAGATACATTTGTAAACAAAAGAGCAACATTTTGTGTTTTGCTTCAAGTATTGCTTTGTAATAGCATGATGAATACTCCAATGATTGTGCATTCTGTTATTTAAAAATAAATTCTTCCATACAGTCCTGCAGTGACCTTATGATGCTGGTATATCCATCGTCTGTCTTTTCACTCAGAAATGGGTCTTGTAACTTTAAGCTAGGCCCAGAGAGAAAGAGAGAGAGAAAGTGGGGAAGCGGTGGAATATTTTCGTGCTGTATTCAAAACATAGAGATAAGAGTTCAGCTTTCTCTGAGCTCGCGGCAGTGCTCTCCGAGTTCTCTGCTGCAGAAAGAGAGGGAAACGGGGAGTTTCCCCTGCTTTTCTTGCTGGTTTTCCTCGTTAGCTACGGCAAGAAAGGTTTTTTCCAGGACTATTTTTTTTCTGGAACTGTTCAGCTTCTCTCAGGTCCAGAACACTCGGACAGTTGCCCGGGTGCTCCTACCCCGAGCTGCTGTGCGGCCTGGACGCCGGGTCCGAGCGCCAGAGGGACCACAAGAGATCGAGCGACCAGCGCTACACACTGTGAAAGCACTCTCCCATGACTGCTGAAGGACTTTGTGAATTTGCCGTCTCTTCAGAACAAGGAGAGATTTTATCATTTAATAATATTCATTTTCTCATGTTTGTGAGTACTTTGCTTGTTAAATAAACAGTTTTGTCCACTTTTCTTGAAGGAGATTATCTCCCGAGCCGGTTGAAGGAGGGGTTGCTGAATTCTGCCCTTTAGAGGAAACAAATTTTTCCCAAACGAGGACACATACTTACGATGAAATTAACTCCACATATTTCACGTATATTCATTCAAAATACAAGAACAAACACATTGGTCTGAAACTGAAACACAGAATAAAGAAAAGAACAACCTTTCAGGTCAAGTAAACCACTCAGAAATAGCTTTTTCTTCAAGTTTCATCACATTTTTGTACTAAACTTCATGAGGCTTGGCTCTTTTGCTGAAATTATTTGTTTCTCTGTTGGTGGGAGCTTTTTTTCTTTACTTTGACACAATGTTATTTATTAAATGTTCAATAGCTGGAAACACAACTAATGGGGAAGTTTCAATGCAAGTCCTGACTTAAGATGCACCAAGTCAGTATAAATATGGAATAAGTCGATGTTCTTTTAAAATAATAAAAATATGTTTGACATGATATCTCTGTGAAAATGGATACAAACTTTGTATGTAACTAAGAATAACGACCTCTGAAGAATTAGAATATTTTTAATCTTGGGAGCAGAAGTGGGAGAAAATTATAGATTCATATGGTTAAGAAGCTTCCACTTGGCAGTTTTCTTTTTGTTGTTGTTGTTGTTGTTGGAAAACACCATATTTTTTATTATTGTTTAATTGCAGTTTCTGTTTCAAATTAGTTGAATCACAATAAACTTTAAGAATTAGGCGTTAGGATCACAGCAGAGAAGGTGATAAAATTTTTACTTAAGAAGCTTCTTTATTACAAAGTCAAACCTATCAACATAAAATTGTGTGATGAGAGGCAAGAGAAAGCTGCAGTAGTAAGTTCCACCCGAATATTTTCTCTTTTAATAGTTTTTTTTTAAAGAAAATTTTCAGACTGCCTTGTCTCAATCAATCTTTCATCTAATATCAGGAGACAGTATATTCCTCCTACAGTTTACACACTGGTGTATGTGCTTCCATCCTTTTCCCATTTCTTTCAATATGCTTTTTACTTTTACCGTTTCGAAGAATTCATTCTTGTGTTAATGTTGACTGTAAACTGCCACACCAAGACCATCAAGCTATAAACAGGCAAACTGTATTGTCCACATTATTCATAGGCTGAAGACCATTGGTGGGAGTGTTAAGGTAATATTTAGAGCCACAGTAAGGTGTTTACATAGATTTTCATCCCTTACTCAGTGGAGTTAGAACATATTTAGATTCTAAGTCAACTGTCTAGGGTCTTCCAGTGGATGAAAGAAAGATGCTCAATGGCAGGGGAAAATATAATCTAAATTCAGACTGTCTAAATACCTTTACTATCTGGAATACATGGAGTTCAATGTGTAGTATGTGCAAATTACTCATCTTTACAATAAAATGTTAGACTAAGGGGTTAATTAATTTTTATTAATTTCACCCTTCAATAACCTCAACATTTTTACATTGTAATTTCTAGCTGTTCACTGAGCACTGCAATATTTTAACAATGAATGAAGAGCAGGAATTTTGACAAACAAAACTATTGCAAATATTTTGTTTCTTTTTTATGTTTTACTTGAATTATTTGCAGGAGTGGACACACTAACCCAAAATGCTTAAGTATGTACCCATTCACAATTTTTTCTGTTCACTCAATACATTTTCAAGTAACATTATGATTTTGTCTATGAAAAAAAATCTGTTTGCAAAGAGAACAGGAGATCCTAGGTATACAGGAATGTCAAAGAAGAAGTGTCAGATATGGCCTGAAGTTGTGTCAGGGGAGGTTTAGGTTGGGTATGAGAAAAAGATTCTTACCCAGATGAGAGTTGAGCACTAGAACAGAATTCCCAGGGAAATGAGAGAACCAAGCCTGACAGAACTGAAGAAGTATTTGTTCTTGGGCACATAGTGTGACTCCTGGGAACTGTATTGTTCTGCGGCAGAAGTTGGACCTGATGATCCTTGTGGATCCCTTCCAACTCAGTATGTTCTTTGATTCTGTGAAATTTTAAAATTTTTAATAATAGATGTGTGTTTCTCACTTTCCAGCCACAGGACACTGACCCAACTGCCATGACTCCTCAAATTGCATGGAGAAAGTCTTGACAACTATGTCAGCCAACTCCTTCAGGACCATGTGATACATGTTGTCAGATCCCAGGAACTTCAGTATGCTCAGGTCTCTCAGGTGGTCTCAATCCTAATCTAGTCCTGCGATGATGGGAAGGACTTCATTCCTTAAATTCCTATCTTGAGCTTTGGGAATTTGAAAAATGTGGGAAGAAAGATTATTATTGAATGCTGTGGTAAAAAAAGTACTTCAGCCTTCAGTGATCAATGTGTTTTTACCAGTTCTCTAGATTCATTTACCCAAGTGGGTACCTTTTTCTTTAATCACCCCTTTCTGGCCAACATGCCTGTAAAAGTTTTTCTTGATAGTCTTCACATCCCCGAATTCAGCTCCAACTGAATTCTAGCTGTGCCTTTTCTTTCCTAATCTTATCTTTGCACATCTAGGCAGCATCCCTGTGTTCTCCTTACAACACGTCTCTGATTCCATTTCCTGTGCATTTCCTTTTTTACACTTCCATTTGACCAAGGTGCCCTTACTTAGCCATGTAAGCTTACTTACTTAGCTTGTCTCCTGCCTTCCTTACACATAGTAATCAAGTGTTCTTGAGTTCTAAAACAGCTCTGTTCACCTTCTTTCTTCCCAAGACAGTTTTCCTTCATTTCTGAAATAACTGAAAGTTTGTTTTCCTACAAGTTTGCTCTTCAATTTAATATTATTTTTTATTAGTAAACATGTCGATGTTTCTCACTGCTACATTTGAAGTTCTCTTGGAACAGTTTGAGAATAAAAAAAAAATTTTTAAACAGCTTATGCCTGTTTTGCTTTCTTGAAAGTATATTTATCAACAGCATCTAGTAATGTTCCCCTGCCACAATAGAATAATACTTTAACTTCTGTTTTTAATATGCATTGCAGTTAATAAGCATTTCTCAATAAACATTGCATTGTCAGTATCAGTCCAGAACTATTAACTATTAATCTTACATAAATGAATAGGATATTTATTAATCTGAAATGAATTATGTGATAGAAGCAGCTAATTTTCATGGCTGAATTTACAAAATAAAGTTTCCATAAAAAGTTTCCTTTCTCTCAAACCCATAGAAAAAACTATGCTCCCTATAGTTGACCATTAATTTTGATGGATGTCCTGCATTTACTTTTTCCTTCATCATTGAAGCATAGGTTGAATGAAATGCAAAGACCTTTTGCTCACACTTTTGTCATGGGAGTGGTTTTCTCTGCAGCCTAGCTATTCCCTTTTTCTCTGTTTACCCAGTTTCAAAGCCGCTTAGTAACATTGTAGGCTGGTTGTAGGAGTTTATCCGCTACCAAAAGTTTGATTTGTATTTCTCTGACATTCCATTTCTTGCTTCTTGGGACCATTTTTAACACTACCTAAATTGCAAGCTTTTTCTCTGTTTTCAGAAGGCTTTCCTTAGCCTCTCTCTAATTCACCACAAGGTCACTACTAATGGTTCCCAAAATTTCCATATAGGTGGTTGTTTTATTGTACAATAGTTCTTCTGCACGGCTGCCTAATCACTGGAGGATATATTTAAGGGACAGTAAAGTGAAACCCTGCAATGTGACTCCCAGACCTGCCTATAACCAGAAAACTAAAGATATTCCTTGTCTCTGATTACAAAATGAAGTTTTAAAAGTGAGCAAAGCATTAGAGTGGCTTTTCTCTTCCCTTGCTAATTACTAATTAGATATGAGCAAAAGTTTACGTAAGTCATATTGAAAATGCTTGCAAAGCTCTAGTCACCAGAAATACAAAACATTCTGAAACTGGATGTAGCAGTTCAAAGAAAACCACCTGTATTTTTCTGAAGTAAAGTCATCTATAACTAAGAGACATCAAGAAATGTTGAAAAAATACTGTAAGTAACATTGCAGTGCCATGATATTTCTGTAGTATGTGATTACTGTATTATTGCCTAGTTACACTGCCTTTTAAAATAATGTGAAGTCAGAGAAAAATAGCTCATATTTTGTTTCTAATTCAAAGAAATTAACAAACATAAAGTAACAAATATTACCAACAAGGTCATTGATTTCAAGTATTTATTCTTATTGTAATAAAAACAGTCATAAGAAGTCTTGCTAAGAAGTAAAGTCAGCTATTTGTCCTGTGTAACTCATGAGCACAATTCATAAGAAGTTCTACAAATGCAGCAGGATGCAAAACAGAAAAGAGAATTAGGAAACTCTTTAAAATTATCCAAATAATATACAGGTAAATAAAATACAGCAAGACTTTTTCTATACCACTGTCCAACTTTTCTGCCTTCAAGCATAAGGAAAGGCAGTTCATTGCCCCTGGTAGTAGATAAACAGCTTCAATTGTATTGAAAAAAGAAGTTATCAGATACACCTACATAACTTGTCTGATAATTGCAGTTAGAAATGTTCTTTCAAGTGCTGATTTATTTTTGACTTTCATTTACTGGCTTGAAGACATTAAACCAGTGAGAAATGGAACCTTTTTTCATTTCTGCATAAAATGATGGGCTGCCTTACAGGTCAAGTTAGTTTTTTAAAACACAATAATTTTTCCACATCGAAGTAAAAGGCAGACTAAAAGTCATGAGTATGAGGCAGTACAATGTTTTTGCAGAGATTTTTTCCAGGGAGTGAATTTTCATGATTCCTGACTCCTGAAAAGCAAGCATTCATTCTATGTTGCATCATGACACAGAAAAAAACCAAACACATTTCCAAAGACAAAAAGTAGAAAACATCCTATTACTGACAATAATTTGGGTTTGGGGTTTTTGAATTATTATGTGAAAATACTTCTATCAGTAAACATCATCCGATCCTGTTTTGCTTGGTTTTACATATTGCTATTAAGACATTAAATAGATGTTTTAGCATTGCAGTGAAATTCTTTTTTAAGGATATGCAACAGACAGATTAAAACCTTTTGTTTACTTTTGTCATGTTCATATTGAAAGGCCTGAAGCCTCAAATCAAAGCAGGTCTTTCTAAAAAGAAGGAAGTCATTCTCTGCCTGCTAATTATAAACATCAATGTTTAAAGTCTAGTGGGTACAACACAAAATAAATAAATTGCAATAAAGAAAGATAGAAAAACTTGTTTCCCCAACCATCTCTCTTTCTTATTAGGGAGACAATCTGGATGACTCAGTAAGTTGCTGTTATTTCAAAAGTGGTAAAATTTCAGAGTCCAATGAAATGTGATACCCATTCTTTAAACCCCTTCAGAATAAGAGACATTAAAAAGAACATTGTAGCATATTTAAAGGAAACATTTTATCTAATTGTTTTTTTATATAATCAAGTGCTGAGGTTAGAATAGAGATCCATAAAAATATCTAAAATGGTCACCATTCACCAAGTGAGTATCCTTAAGGCAAACAGCCCTTACAGTAAGATACTGAAACATAGATCCTTTCTCCCCTTGTGAAGTAGAGGAGTTAAGAAAAAAAATGCTCAAGCAGCTCAGAACTTTGGCATATGTAATAAGGTGTAGGGACCATACTTTATAATAAAGCCAGAGACTGAATTTGTAATTACTAGCAGATTTTAAGAAGGAGAACAAAAGACCCTTTTTTTTTACCTTATGTTGGAATGAGCTGGATAGAGAAAAGAAGTCCCGAGCACTTTTACCCATGGTTCTAATTTATAGCTCAAATATCTGAAGCTCCTGCAAAGGCAAAAGTTGAGCTTAGTGAGCATGTTATCCATACATGGAATGAAGCTGATGCACTGTAAAACTTCTCTGCTCGTTTTTGCTCCTGTGTTTTGCAAGCTCATGTGAAAGATGGTCCTATTGGAGCAGCATCATTTCTATGTTCTGTACTTAGGCCTTTTTCCAGTATCTGCAACAAAAAGTCTCTTTTATTGCTGCTCTGGAGGGGAAAAAAATCTCTTTGGAGAAAAGCTTTACATCCTGTGGGATATGGGGTTATATTTGCTAAAGTTATTAAGGTTTATGTTCACCAGAAGGACCTGTTGGAAAGGCACAGCTGCTAGATGTTGGAAGTCAGTTGTGGAGTGAGAGGCAGTTATGAGGAGGAACACATGGACAGTGCATATGCGGGAAGCTGATTGGGTGATAGAATGCATGGGCAGCAGCACTGCAGCTGAGCAGCCAATGGGTGCCCTTCTTCTGTTAAGTTTTGGTTATGTCTGGTGGAAGCTAAAGGTATAAAAGGAGGGTGCTTTCTACAAGAAGGAGATCTCCTTCAGATGCATAGGGGAACAACTCCTTTGTTCCCCATTGCTACAACATCCATTTGTTCTTCTCTACTGTTCTTATACTTCTCAAATCACTCTAAGCCCACTTTGAACTAAGGCCTTAAACTTCTTCTAACTTCTGAAATTATATACCTGGAAAAGCAAGATAGCCAAATAATGTACAAACACGCACAAGCTGTAGAAGATTTCCTTTGAAACCAAGAGATTTAGAATAGTCAACAGTAAGCAATGCTGATACAGCACTTCTAAATTTATAGTGGCCCTAATGCAGGAATCATCTTCAAAGAAAAACCTAGACTGAAGGCAAAAGACAAATCTATACAGCAATATAAAACTTCCCCCTAAAATTTCAGAAAATTATTTTCTTTCCAAAGAAATTTTTTCTATTGCCTAGTGTCACAACTTTTATTTTGATATTGTAGTTATTAAAAATTGAAGTTGAAGGACAGAAACATTTATGTGAAACAAGATATCTTGAAATTATAAGGAATAAGCAGTATTTGAATGAGAGACACATTTTTCATAACCCAAGGATGTAAAAAGAGATGTCCTTTGATGAAATGTTTTTTCCTTTATTCTCAGAATGGCTTTCATAATGATGCTGAATTTCAATATTGGGTGATTTTTGATAAAAGGATGATTTTCCCTTCAGTAACACATTAGCATGTCATCTGCCACTTAATGCTGATCATTTACAGATCATTTACAGATTACCTTTTTACCTTCATGGGAGAACAGCATAACCATCATACTTTCCTCTGTCGTTCACCTTCTCTGAGAAATTTGGTGCCCTGTTAATGCATATAATAGTGTAATTTTTAGGGTACCTATAAGGTTTACATACAGTAAAAAAGTGTCTTTAAGCTGATATCAGAAAAAATTTGATACCTGTCCTTGCCAGCCTTCTGATGACTTCAGTTTCCTGAATTGTGGGGAGAGATAGGACAGAATTGAGTTATAGGCTGTGGGATGTGTCTGCTGAATGCCATGAGAGCACAAAGAAGCTTGTCTCTGCCTGACCTTGTGGGGAGGAGGTGCCTCATAGCAGAACCTTGTGGAGAGAAGCCTGCTGGAAGCTGACAGATACCTGAACAGCACATGATCACCCCTGTATAAGGACATTAAGAAAGCGTTTTACTGACATGGCAATGTGTAATAGGTCGCTTAGTGAAAAATACTATATAAGGAAATATTGTGTCTTGAAGAAGTGTACAAAACCAGCTTGCTCCTTTGAATAAATATCTCAGATTCCCTGCCAGTCTGAGTCCATGCCTCCATCATTTACACTGAATGAACTGCGATTCCATTGGCCTTACTTACACTTTTCTCAGAGAGATGAACTGCTAGGAGGTTGGCACTTGATGAAAAAGTTCTTAATACAGGATGAGTACATACTGTTTAAAATGCTCTATTTGTCTGTTAATAGAGTTCACTAGCATTAGCACGCAGTGTTTCAGTACTAGGTTCCTCTTGTACCTGAATTAAAAAAAAAAAATATCTGTTGCATTCAGCTGCTTCAAGTAATAGAAGATCTACATCTCTGTGGTGGGGTGCAAACCCTCTAAACATGCCTTCTTGGTATTTTTCAGGGCTAGACATTCCTGCATCCAATCAGTAGTCACTTATTGAGGGCATAGCAGAGAAACTCAGCCAGCAGCTCCAGACAGCAACTGAGCAGATAAAAATAGAATGTTCCAACAGCAGATGACAGGTTCTTGCCTGGCTGACAGGCATACAAAAGACTTTATAGAACATAAAATATCTGCAAATCCATAGCAAGTTTCATTGGCTAATCTCCAGACGCAGTAGGGAAGAAATCCAGGTTTCTATTCTACACATTGAAAACATAGAAGAAGATTTTTACTGTAATCTGCCTGAACACTGAACATTTTCTCTTTCTCTACTAAGAAAATTTTTGGTATCTGAAAGTTTCAGAAATGTGACTTATAACAAAAAAATCCCCAATATTTTTTAAAAAGGAAGCAAAAGCACAAGAGTTTTGTAGACAAATCTGTCTTGTTGACATGGAAAATCTGAGTAAAATTCTTGGAAACTACTGTTCTTTAATGTCTTAAATACTAGACATCTTCATTTACTTTCATGGAAGGTATGAAAATCAGTAATTTTTCATTGATTTTTTTTTGCCAGAGGGTTTTGGTTTTAGGCTCAAAACTCAGGCACTTCATGTTGGTGATAATTCTGTGTACTTTGCTTTGGCAAAAGCAATATCTGGCATCCTTAAGATTATTTGCTATGTGAATCATAGCTAGTGTGCACAAACAAATAGTATTTTTTAAAAATATAGCATTAATTGAAATTTCCAGTCTCACAGATAGAATATAGGATTTAGAAAGCTTATCAGTTAAAAATTACTGGATGAGAGACAGTCCACACTGCACAAGACACCTAGACAATGCAGTAATTCTGGTTCAGAAAAGTTCAATATGGCCAAGAGTCTTATTGACCAGTTCCACATTTCTTGAGTTCAGTCCTTGAAGCCATAACACTTAAAGGAAAATTATATTTTCATTTCAGTAAGAGGGTTATATCTTTAAACTAACATGGTATCAACATTAATAAACTTATTCTGGGGTAAAAATCTGTATTTACCATTAAATAGATATTAGCCACTTGTTTCAAATCAGGTACTTGCTTAATAGTAGAAACAGGTTGGAAGTTCAGTGTGGACATGAATTCTTTCCTCTTCTAGTTCCACATTATTTTATTTTACTCTTCTACATTCTGATTAACTGTTGTTTTAAAATCCGAATACTAGTGATAGTTGAAATGAACCTTGATTTTATGCCAAGGGAGTGTTTTCATAACACTCAATTTGTAATTAATTTTTCCAGCCTTTGATAAACAGCCTAGAACACTGGTGGAGTATTAATTTTTACATATAAATGCATGCAAGCCCCTCTTTCGTTCTTTTAATAGCAACTTACCCTCTAGTAGTCATGGAGAAACTCAGGAGGACTAGAAATTCTAGTTCTATCAAAACCTCCACAGAGACTATCAAAACCTCCAAAGTGGTCTTAAATAATGTAAGATAAATTTTCCCAGACATTTTCAAGGCTTAATAGTTGTCTCTCTATCATTTTATGTGATCTTAGCTTGTTGGGATAACAGGTGCTGGAGTAAGAGACCAGCACCAGCAGCAGCAGCACCAGCAGCATCTCTCAGGACAGTGTGTACCTGAGACAAAACTGGATGAATGAGCTTCTACTGCTGGTACCACATAAGAACTGAACTTTTCATGCTCCTTTATCATGGCTTTGCAGAGAACAATAGAAGATGTCAAGAGGACAGATTTATTGCAGAACTGTGATTAAGTCTATAAACTGTAAATGAAGAAAGCTTTAGTAGAGACTTTTTTACTGATGTAGAGTGGAGTAGAGATTTATATACTGATGTTTCCAAATAAAACCTTAGACTCACTCTCATCTTTGCTGGTGTGTCTCATCCCTTCATATATCACATTAGCTCCATATCAGTCAGTGCAGAGTGATGTAGGACAAACCTTATTATATCAGCTATGCTCTGACTAATGTCATGAAATTGAATAAATATCAGACCTTTACATTTAAATAAAAATTTACAATATTCAAAAAATAAATCAGAGAAGAGATGGTTTAGTGCAGGGTGGTTCTGTAAGAAATTTAGTCTTTCTTTAAATCACAGCCTCTGACCTGGAAAATCATCAAACCCACAGTCCATTAAAAGCTGAGAGAATACAGACCTCTCATCACTTTGCTCCTGTTCTTTAATTCAAAGTCTGTCGTTAGCCATTGATGAAGGGAGAATACTGAGCTAGAGGACCCGAATCCTACCATGACTTTCTTTAATCTGATCTCTTACTTGAGAAGAAATGTTGCAATATATGATTTGAAGTTACAAGTTTTAGATGTATTTTAGTTTGGGTGAATAGAGAATAGAGGTGTCTGTGTTTTTTTGTTCATTGTTTTAGTCAGCCTGCCTTTACTATCATTTCACTGTAGAAATTAAGGGTGGAAGTTTCTACAATACTAAGAAGCATTTTAGACAAAGAGCTTACTGAATTTGTAAGGTAAGCCTGAGTCATAATCATGTAAACCCACAGTGCTGGCAAAAGTAGGTACAAATGTTGTGACAGTATCAGATTTTGGTTTATTGACTGATGACACACATGATGATAATGCTGATTTTGGTAAAGAAATGTTTGCCTTGAGTGATTGCACAGAAAATCTGCATTGTATTGAAAAACACTGGCTTACCAAGTGAGGAGAGACGTGAAGAGGTTAATGACCTTCTTGAGATATTCTGATCTTCTTATCTTAGGAAAAGCATTAGAAGCTTCAGCAGAGACAGCAAGGAATGAGGCTGTGCATTCTTTCAGAATTTTTTGTAAAAAAAATTTGATAGTGTCTTGAATCTTGGGCAAAGTTGGGTATCTGTTAGGGGTTTTGTGGGGTGAGGTTTTTTTAGTTCCTTGTAATAGCTAGGATCAGACAGTTGCCTCTTAGCCATATACATTAGTTCCCACTGTACAAGATTACTTACAGCAGTTGATTAGATACCAGACAGCAGACAGCTTTTTTACAAGAGAAAACAGTTCAGTGATTCTTCTTATAGTTCTATCAATTCTAATCCTAAAAATTATTAGATGTGCTGTAAGTTGTCTAGTCTGAAATTTTTTCACTGTTTGTTGATGTTGCCATGGGGTACAGGCTCATTAGGAACAATTTGTTGGATAGAACGAATAAAAAAATTCTTCAAACTTTACATATTTATACATGAAAATACAGTGCATAGTTCCTTTGGGCAAAAGCTTGACATTTGGGGAAGAAAAATAGTATGCACTGGGCCATAGATATTCTAGCTGTAGTTTAGATATTCTAGTGAAACGCTGAGCTTCGAATAAACCACATGCAAAAAGCATGCTTGCATTATTCACTCAATGATTCAACTGTGTATATTAAATCATGTCACCACCACCAGAATTATCTCAATTCATTATGAAGAAGAACTCATTTTTCAACACAGTATTTTCATCTCTGTTTCGGTTCTAATGCTTGAAGGGAAAAAGAATTCCATATATGCTAAGAATTATGGTCACAATAAAAACATGCTAAAAGACCTGATGAAACCTGATTTAAATAAAGATATTACACCCAACCTACAAAACTTACTCTGTCTCAAATTTACACCTCTATTTTGGATGCAGTGACAGCATTATTGCTGCTGTAAGTGGTGAAGCCATAGATTTGATTTGTGTATACACAGTGAAAAAAGGACTGTTCAAACTAGTTAGTTTTACTGACTGATGAAGAGTGGGTTACAAGGCTGCTAGGCTTGAATTTGCTTGGCCTTTTCAACAGCCCATCTCCCTGATCATTTTAGTTAATTTCTGCTCTCTGGTGACTTCATTGCCTCCATGAGTCTGATGAGGTGAGAAAATAGGACACAGCCCTGTCCTTTTCTTAGAATGAATAAAAGAAGTGTGTGCTTGTGGCAACTGGACTACAGAATAATTCCTCCTTTTCTCATAGCACAGAATCATAGAACAATACAATATTTTAGGTTGAAAAGGACATTAAAGATCATGTACTTCCAACCCCCCTACCCCACTTGACCAGCTTGCTCAAACCCCATCCAACCAGGCCTTGAATGCTTCCTGAAATGGGGCATCCACAGTTTCTCTGGGCAACCTGTTCCAATACTTCGCCCCTCAAAGTAAAGAATTTCCCACTAATATCTAACTAAATCTACCCTCTTTCAGATTAAAGCCTTTCCCTCTTGTCCTATCACTCACTACGTGTCCTTGCAAACAGTCCCTCTCCAGTTTTCTTGCAGGCTTTCTTTAGGTACTGGAAGGCTATTTTAAGTTCTCCCCAAAGCTTTCTCCTCTCCAGGATAAAAAACCCCAACTCTCCTAGCCTTTCCTCATAATGGAGGTATTTCAGCCCTCTGATCATCTTCATTGCCTCCTCTGGACTATTTCAAAATATTTGCAACTTTCTCACGTTGGGGGGCCCTGCAACAGGACACAGTATTCCAGATAGGGTCTCTCAAACGCAGAGTAGAGGGTAAGAATCACCTCCTTCAACTTGCTGATGATGCTTCTTCTGATGCAGCCCAAGATATGGTTGGCTTTCTGGCCTCTAGGCACATATTGCTGAGAATCTTGAGCTTCTCATCCACCAACACCCCTAAGTCCTCCCCAGGGCTCCTCTCTATCCATTCTCCACCCAGCTTGTACTTGTGATTGAGATTTCCCTGACCCAGGCACAGGACCTTTGATTTGGCCTTGTTGAAATCCATGAGGTTCACACAGGCCAACCTCTCAAGCTTGCCCATCTCTCATCCAGGTCCCTCTCAATGGCATCCCTCTTCTCCAGTGTGTTGACTGCACCACAGTTTCGTGTCATCAACAAACTTGCTGAATGTACACTCAGTCCCACTGTCCATGTCACTGACAAAGATGACAGTCCCAATTCTGACCACTGAGGAATGCTATTTGTCACTGGTCTCCATTTGGACATCCAGCCATTGAGCATACCTCTTTGAGTGTGACCGTCCAGCCAATTACTTACCCACCAAGTGATCCATCCATAAAATCCATGTCTCTTCAGTTTAGAGACAAGGATGTTGTGAGGGACAATGTCAAAGCCTTGCACAAGTCCAGGTAGATTATGTCAATTGCTCTTTCTTCCTCCACCACAGCTGCAACCAGTAGGCCACCATATTTATTAGGTACTATTTACCTTTAGTCAAGCCATGTTGGCTGTTGTAAATCACCTCCTTATTCCTCATGTGCCTTACCACAGTTTCCAGGAGGATCTGCTCCATGATTTTTGCCAGGGAATGGGTTGAGACTGACCAGTCTGTAGTTCCCTGGGTCTCCTTTATCTTCTTTTTTAAAAATGGGGGTTATGTTTCCTTTTTTTTCAGTCAGTGGGAGTTTTAATGCAATGCTACAACTTCTCAAATGTGATGGATAGTCGCTTAGCTACATCCTTGGACTGTTCCCTGAGGATCCATGGATGAACCTCATCAGGTTCAATGGATTTGTGCACCTACAAGTTGCCTAGATGTTTTTGAAACTGATCTTCTCCTAGAGTGGGAGGTTCTTCCCTCTCTCAGTTTCTCTCTTTTCCTTCTGCAGCATGACTGGAGCATTTGCTGTGAAGACTGATGCAAAAAAGACATTGAGTACCTCAGTGTTCTCCATGTCCTGGATAACCAGGTGTCTCATAACCTTTCTGCAAGGACCCACATTTTCCCTAACCTTTTTCTTTTATTGCAAACATACCTATAGAAGATTTTTTCATTATCCTTGATGTCCTTGGACAGATGTACTTCAGCCTCTAATGTCTAATAGTCAAAGATTATGTCCACATAAAGCCCTTATCCACTATTTTCTAATGTACTAATCCCATTCACAAAGAACTGCAAAGAATAAAAAGGAATATTTCCCTTTTTTGTACAATATTGTAGCAATATTTTGCTACAAACACAGTAGAAGCTTTCAAAATCCTACTGATTCTAGGACCATAGCCTTTTCAGACAATTTTAAGACATGTACAGGACAAAGACTGATAGAACTGAGAATCAGCTGAGAAACAGAAAAAGAGAACTACATAAGAAAGAAATTATGCTGAAAGGAATATAAATTTATGTTAATGGCTCAAATCTTTCTTTGAAAGCAATTCATAGGCCAGAACAGAAAAGAAGTGTTTTCCTAACTTTTATGTTTACTCAGAAGATTCAAACCATTTTCATTGCCACTTCAAGGGATTTTTTTTTTCTTGTTACATTCTGAGCTTGTATTCTGGTCTTTGGTTGGTATAGGTACTCTGGGTTACACTATGGAGTGTAACCAAAGCATGTATTCCATCACCATCTGTATTACCTTATGATGAACTCTTAAAATGGGTGGAGCCATGTTTCTTTATCTTCACCATGACTCAACAGTGAGAACTTCCCCCAGGGAAGCAGCCATGTCTTGGGGTGATTTTATGATGATACTGTATTTCCTGATCATCTGCTCTATGTCCAGAAATGCTGTAGCTTTAAAGGTGGGAAGGTGGGTTTGGGGAGTGTGGGGGGAGAGCCTTGGGGCTCTTGCATGGGCTTTTTTCAAAGCCTCACTCTCAGGTGTCTGTGAGACTGCCACAGCAAACCTTCTGAGTGTTTTTTTGGGTTTTTTTTTTTTTTTTTTTTCCTGAATGGTTTGGTTTTGGTCTGAGATCAGAGAGAACAGTCAATGGGAGACAAATCATCCAGGGACCAGCAGGGAGCCAAGGGACTCCTCCGTCCCAGGCCCAGACCTCAGAAAGGCTGAACCAACAAGAAAAAGGACATCAAAGTCCACCAGCTTAATATTCTGTGAAGAGGAGACCAACATGATTCACCATGTTCCCATCTGGTTTTGCCCAAGCTGCTGAGTGCATCTTTTGTGGTATTTTTCTTCCCTGAGACAGAAGCCAGCACTATTTTGTTTCTCCTTGTCAAATGGCTGGCTGTTGTATTTTTTCGCTGGCACCTTGTGGGTTTTATTGTTCTGGTGTGGGTGGGGGTGGGGGTAAGATTCAAACAATTCAATATCATTAGCATTAGTATTTTTCTTTCTGTGCTGTGCAAGAATTCTGTTTATCAATAAACTGTTGGGTTTTTTCACTTTCATCCACTATTATTCATTTCTTATTGGTGAGAAGGGATTGCTGAAACCCTTTACTTTCAAGGAAACACTCATTCTAGAGTGATTTTCTCCTAAACTTGTCTCTAAACTGAGACAAGCAGCACCATCCACTCTGAGGGCATCATCTCTGCTAATGGGCCATCAAGGATTCCCAAGAATGACTCAGAAATACATCATCCCATTGTGAAAGTCTCTGCCCTGGGGGAGGTACCAGACATTCCTGCTTGTGTATAATCTGGGATTTGGGACACCATGACCATCACTGGACACCCAGAGGACAAGACCTCTTGACCACCACCACTCGACCTCCAGAGAAGGACAAGACCTTTCCACAGGACCACTGTTTTTGACAAGACCACATTCATCACTCCAACTTGACTCAACCACCATTTAATCGGACTGCTACCACCACCAACAGGGTGTCAGATTGTACCCCAAGTTTGTCGGTTTAAGACAGTGTTTCTGTACTATTGACTTTATTGTAATTTATTTATTTTTCTATTAAACTGCTTCTCTGACTTGAAATCTCTCCCAAGGTATTTGTGTGGAGCTCATTTCTCCCACTAGTTTACCTTCAAACCAGCACAATAGGGAAGAACTGACAAAGATTTCCACCTGTGCAGAAACTAGAGATATGATTGCCTGACACAGAGACATGCCCAGTTTGACTGTCTTGGGTAGCATAGACAATGAAACTGTGGATATGAGAAGCTCAGGATAACAGCAAAAGCCTTGTTGTAGAGCCTAAATGCTTTCAGTTCTGACTAAGTTACACTGAAATTCTCGGTAAAACATCTCCTCTGCCTGTGTTGCTAGTCTTGTCCAGATTAACACTTCTAAGGTATAGGTATTTATATTGTTATAGGTATATTATTGTTATAGGTAAATACCTATTCTATAGGTATTTACCTATAACACTGTCATAGTTAAATGAAAGTCTGGTTTTCAGTTGGGGGGGAAGAGGGTGGTTCCCTGTGGGGACCTGCCAGAGCCAATGAACTGGCTGGTTTTGAAGGGCCAATCAGCTAGCTAAATTTGGGGATTGACGCCCTGTTGGACCACTTGAGTTAAGCACACTCCTACCGAACGGCACATTTAAAAACAAGGGAAGCCCAGGGAAACGCTGTTTTGATTTACGGCTTTTGAACAGGCCCAGGCTGGGCCAACGCAGCCCTGCAGGCGGGTCAGCACATGGCCCAGACGAGATTTTCTGCCCCCAGAGGGGTGGTGAGAGGGCTGCCCAGCCCTTCACTGGGGAGCCTGCCAGGCCCCATCTCAGTGGGGAGCCCGGGGACCAGTACCGGGAAATGGCCCTGTGGCTGGCACTGTGAGCAGCCCCAAAGAGCCAGGGCCAGGGCCAGCTATGCAGCTGCCGCTGTCCTGAACCAGGAGCAGCCACATAGCCGGGCCCATGCATCCACAGCTATCTCTTCATGACTCAGTAGACTTTGTTTGCTCAGCATAGTTTTTACCCAGCTATGCTGCGGACTGAAGGACAAAAAGCAGCAACAGCAGTTTTTCTTTCTTTTTCTTTCCTGGTGCCCGCATTAAGGAAAAACGCAGGCTGGTGCCGGCAGACAGTGCGACTTGCACAGTGGCAGCCGGGACCACATCGTCAGCAGCAAAAAGACACAGCGAGTCCTCAGTTGCAGAGCCTGGACAAGAGCAATCTTTCAATGATACAGGACTCTATAAAAATTGTATCAATTGATAAAGCTTAAGAGCAAATGAATCTACGAACATCAATTCTCTCCTGAATCAGGGAGAAGAAAGAGTGAAGACACATAGAGACAACATGGGACTCTGAGGTCAGTGAAGAGTCAAATTCTAGATGGGAGGGGATTGAGGAGATGCCCTAGACTTGGGCTGAAATCCTCTTATAAGGCTATAGAGAAGATATAATTGATACATCAGACTCTTTTCCCCTGTAACTCATAAAAATGCATTAGGAGGATGTAGTGTTCTAACACAACTGTAAGCCAAGGCACCAGTGTTGAAGCAAGTAGATATTACTGTAATCCAATGAGAAGCTTGAACAGAGAGAGATGTATCTCCCCAGTGATAGTAATAGAAAATCTCTGTTCCAGAGATGGATGAAGAGAACTTTTATTTAATGCTAGAACAGCTCATCCTTAAAATAGCACCTTAATAAGTTGACATGGCCCATTAAAGCAGCCGTGAGATAGCTGCAAGGCATGGGAGGGACTTCTTCACAAAGCAAATTTTCCTTTCCCAGGCAGCTGATTTCTGTGATATTGAAGCCATGAGAGAACTGTTTGTTGTGAAAAACTCTTCATAGCATAACAAGAGAGACTCTTATCCCTAAGTAGACTGAAGAAAGACTATACTAGAGATGACAAACTGACTGAAAGTCCCAAGTTTTGTCTTCTTACATTGTCAGTGGGAAAGAAAAGAAGGTGTTGGGGGAGGAAAAGTGTTTTGAAGGTTTTATTCTGATTTTTCTTACTATTTTTCTCTTAATTCTGTTGATAAATTTTCTTTATACCCTCTAAAGTTTGTGCCTGTTTTGCCCTCCTTCTCCTAATGCTTATCTCACAGCAGGAAAATGAGTGAATATATTCTAATAAGTGCAATGGAACTTAGCCAGCACTAGACCTGCTACAAACACACCATTTTCTTGAATGATGCTGATTTCCAAATTATTCTATGTATCTGAAAAATTATTAAATAAGGCATCTTGGTTTTCCCCTTCTCCTATAATAATATGCCTTTACAAAAATTGAAAAAAAAAAGCTGAAAGAAACAAGATTTTGTTTCACTTTGATCATTGCTCACCAGGAGGTTTACAATTGCCAAGAAAGATTTAACCATTAACCAGACTTGCAGAATCATAGAATAGTTTGGGTTGGATGGGGTCTTTAGATGATCTGATCCAAACTCTCACCATGGACATGGAAATCCTTCCATAGATCAGTTTCCTCAAGGCACCATCCAGTCAGGTCTTGAATATTTCCAGTAATGGAGTGGGGTTTCACAGGAAACAGTATAGGTGAAGAATCACTTCCCTTGATCTATGGGCTACACTTTTTTTTCTGGATGCAATTTTCTTTCTGGGCTGCAAGTACATATTGCTGGTTCTTGTCAAATTTTTCATCCACCACTTCGCCTAAGTCCTCTTCTACAGGAGTACTATGAATTTATCGATCACCCTCTCTGTGTTGATGTTGGGAATTGTCCCAAGCTACAAGACTCTGCTTGGACTTGTTGAAGTTCATGAGGTTCACACATCCCCATTCCTCAAGTCTTAAAGGTCCCTCTTGGTGGCATCCCTTCTCAGAAACACATCAACCACATCACTCAGCGTGATGTGGTCCAAAACTTGCTGAGTGTGCACTCAATCCCATTGCCAGTGTCATTGATGAAGATATGAAGTAGTACTAATCCAATGACAGGCTCTTGATTAATGATTTCTACTCAGACACTGAGTCATTGAATGTAACTCTTTGGATGGAATAATTCACCCAATTCCTTATCTTTTTAACAGTCCATGAATCAAACCTATATTTCTCCAATTTAAAGGTAAGAATAAATAAATTCTGTCTTCCTCTCCTAATACATGTGTTACACAACAGAAAGTTAGTAGGAAAAAATTCCTTGAATTCATTGCCTTCATTCTTCAAATCAGTAATTTCCATGAGAATGTATTTGAGTATCTATATAAATTAGAACCCATGTGGATAAACTGCTTTGTGCAATACAATTCATAAATCATAAATCAGTTCTATATGGCAGTCTGTAACCAACATGAAAATTGGGGGTTTTTTACTATAGAAAAAGGAAAAAACGCAAATCTTCTTTTGCCATCCTGTAGTTCATAAATATATTTCACAGTAAAATATGGCATAGCACTAATTCAGATGCAAAATCAGGGTAAGTCATATTACTTTAAGAAAGGAGATTGGTCAATCCAGGAAGTCCTGGTTATGACTATCTGAATGTATCACCACATTGTCAAGCACTGAGTGACACCTGTAAACTAACAAGTAATTCCTTATAAATTTATTCACAGAGTGAGTAACCTGCCTTGGTGAAGGAAAGAAAAAAGTCAGTCTTTCATCAATCATTGATATCTCCTTTCCTTTGTAAGCTAGTTGAGTGTCCCTATTTCATTTTTCCCCACTTTTCAAGGAAAGGAAGAAAGAGGAAAGTTTAGGGAAAAGAGCAAGGCAGAGGATTAAATCATTACTTGCTACCATATTCTTGTTTTAAGTGCCTTACTGCTGTACCCAGCAAAATGGAGTTTAGTGTTCTGATATGACAGGCTATTGCTTTGTTCCCCTCTATATTTCCTCACGCTGTTGACATCACATCTTCTATATCCCATTTCTCTAGACATACAGATTTCTCTTTTGTGTAACACTAACACCTGATAACGTTCTTACATTTCTCTTCAATTGGATATTCTACTAGGTGGATAGCCACCACCATGTTTTATCTCTGTTTGTGAGATACTTGAATCAGTCCTGTCCAGCAGTTAAAATGTTTTGGCATCAATACCATTTATTACTTAGGTAGGTAAATGCCTCATACAAAGATATGCCATTAAACTACACTGAAACAAATATAGCCACTAACAAAATATCTTTTTCACACAGAGTTTAAATTGCTTTAAGGACAATTTTGTGCAGGTGAGTTTCTTTCCAAACAAGTCAGAAACAAAAATATATATTCCCTGGGATTTGTCTTCCTTCAAGTAAAAATAGGACAGGGGGAGAATCACCATAACCCTTCCTAAGCTTGGCTTCTTGTACACATTCTTCCCAAGGACTTTGATAATCACACTCTAATTATTCAGAGAGGAAGTTATCCACTCCTTCTGATTGGTTTGCAGGACCAAACACAGTTTATATCTCTTTTCCATCAGATTCATATCTGATGATTGAAGTACATCATTACATTTTGAAGATAGCCTAATGCAAAAAGATCATGTTTTTAAGAGAGGGTAAAAGCATTAATTTACTGTTGCTGAGAAGTATGAATATGCTTTTAAAGTAGGCCTATTCATTATGAAATATTCTTCCCTTCATTGCTTCCAGCTTCTATGAGTTTCCTCACAGTTGTCCATGTTTTCATGCCCTATGAAAATAATGGTCCATATAAAACAAGATAAATAATAAAACCAATGAAAAAGGTATACATTACATTATGATAATAACATTTGTGAAATTTTTTTGTGTATACAAACTCCAAAATAAACCCACACTGTCAAAATGTGCATTTAGGAAATGTTGGAAGTTACAAAGTAGAACATGGAGACTTCAAACAAGTCAGTCTGGGTACAAAAAACAGATTTTAATAATTCACATATCATAATGCTCTGTCCAGATCTGTCAGCTCTTCTAGGAAGGTAGCATTCCAGTCTAAGATGGTTTGAGAATTCTCTTTTTGCAGAATGCTTCCTGATTCACATGAAGAATGTGAATTGAGAACCACAACAGAAATATCTTCCGTTAGACTAGGGGTAAATTGTAACCCTACATAGTAGCTGGAAGTACAAGAGCTCCAGTCCCTTGAGCATCTTTTTGGCCCTTCACTGGGCTCTTCTCAAATACGTCCGTATCGCTCTTGTACTGGTGAGCCCAGAACAGGACCAAATACTCCAGGCTGTGGCCTCACCAGTGCTGAGTAGAGGGGAAGGAACACCTCCCTCAAACTGCTAGCAATGCCTGGTCTAACAGAGCACAGAATACTATTAACCTTTCTTTGTGTCAGTTTTTTTTTTTGCCAAGCTGCTTTCTAGCTGGGCAGGCCCAAGCATATAGTGGTGCATGGGGTTGTTCTACCCCAGGATAAAGGGCTTTGCTCTTCCCTTTGTTGAAGTTCTGGCATTTCTTATATTTATCATTGTGGTAGACTAATATTTTTTCATATATCTTTTTCTATTTCAGAATTGTTTTATTCTGTGAAAACTGAGTAAAAGCTGAACTAAAATCTAGAACTTTTGAGCTTGCTAGGCAGTAGACTACCCTCCTTTACAGAAACTTGGATGGTTTCTCTGTGTAATGTAGGATACTTGACTCAGGATGCATAGTTTTCTCTTTAAATGGGATTTTGTCATGCTTACCCTCACTGAGTATTTCATCCCTGAATCTGGCATGTATACAGCTGTCAAGATATTGTCACATTGTTGGATTTATGGACAGCCAATAAACTTCTTTGATAAATTGATGTTTGGGGAGTTTTCCCCATTTCTATTTTTTAACATAAAAGATATCTTTTTCTGTTGATAAAAATCATGTTTGCCACTCTTACTGAAAGACTTAAAGACAATAACCATGGAAAATAATGCTTTTCTCTGTTTATTAATATATTTATATAAAATAAAGTCATGACCCTAATTTGAAATTACCTTGCAATGCAGGTTGAGGTTAAAAATGTGCAATTAGCTTCACAACTTAGTAGCAGTGTGCTTGGGCCAGGTTTCCAGCTGGAGCACATGATAGCTATTGACTAGCATTGAATTAAAGAAAGATGTGAAGTTTTATCTTAGAGTGTTATAGTATGATTTCTTTTGCCATTTACCTGTAATGTGAGTGTTTTAGAAGTTCATTTTACAAGTGGGTTTGTTAACAATGGTAGCTGTTAAAAGGTTGGTTCTTGTAGACTCATGTATCTTGTAGACAATATTAAAAATAGCACTTACCAGGAAGCCCTAATCCTTGCAATAACATTTCATAGCACTCAAGCTTTCTTATTATTCTAAGAATTCTGAATAGATACAGAGGGTGTCAAAGCACTCTTTTGCTGTAGTCAGTATTCCTGCAGAAAAAAATTTACAGGGCTTCCAAACTCTTCTTTAGATGAGAAGTCATGAGCTAGCCAGCTACAATCTGTTTATTTGCTGTAAAAAGTAAAAGCATACAGAGAGTGAGGATGTTCTTGGAATTCCCCTGTGTGATTTTTCCTTTCTTTGCAAGCTAGGATGCTCTTTTTGATGTTGCATAAAACTATGATTCAGGCTAGCTTTCCATAACTTTTCCAAAAAACTGTAATTCATATATTTGGGCAATAACTGCTGTTTAAATTCAGCCCTTGCAATTCAGTCCTTGTGGATCCTTCAGTGATCTGCATCCTGTTCCTTCACTTCCAGACAAATACTCCTGATTAATAGCTCCTGAAATCAACAGCAAAAATTACAGTGGTCTATGAAAACTTTCTTCTTTTTTTTTTTTTAGCTCAATACTTGAAACAAATGTGTTGCTTTCTTCCTTCCTCTAGAATAATTTCTTTCTCTTTCCAGGGGCATAAAGAGGGAATATATTAGTAATACTTTTTTATTATGAAAAATAAAATTCAAGCTGTTAAATTTTTTTCCAAAATTTAAGTTTAGCTGAGATCCTATCCTGTAAATTTCCCATCCTTCTTAAGGGAAAGATTTTCTTGTTTACAACTTCTTAGTCTACATATCAAACAAGCTGTCTGCTTTTCACAGATTTTTGTTTGATCTCTTTCTGGTTCATCTTCCCAGCAGGGATAGCATTTTCTCATATTTTCTTTTCACGTGGACTCTTTTGAGGCTTGCCTTGTAGCATGCAAACAATGCATAAATAAACAGGTATATAGCACAGTCATATAAAAAAGCAACACAACTAACCCTATGGGCAGCCAATGGAAGGGAGTTCTCCTGTGCACACTGTCTGCATTTTGTTTAGTTCTTGTAATTACTAGATATATTGCTTGAGCAAAAAAACTTAAATATTAATGCAGGCCTCAAACTGTTAACCTCAAAACTAAAGCACTGTACTGGGAAGAAAACTATCAAGTTTATGAGTAAAAGAAATATATCTGTTTGGCTTCTAAGATCAGCTGCACTAGAATAGATTTTACTGGAAGTAATCTCATTTGATCAGGTAGTTCATCCTTATGCTCACAGCACGTTTAATTAAATCGGAATGTTCAAGTATCATGTCCAGACTTGAACTTTGCTAGTGCTGGAAATTCCACGTGCTCTCTAGGCAATCTGTAACAGCATTGAACCATTCTCTTTTGTTTCCTCATATCTGGTCAGAATTTCCTATGTTCCAACTTGTGTCCATTACTTCTTGTCCAAATGAAACATGCTGAATATATTTACAAATATTTTTTCTGATTTGATTTTAAGATGATTGCTGTGGCTACTGCTCGCTTACCATAATGGGATTGACATGGCACCTACAGCCACAAATTCTTAAATTAGTTAATATTTCTTGATTGACTTTCAATTTCCTACAGTTGGAAAACAAGGTAATAAAAAACATAAAACAGAAATAAAGATAAAAATAAACATTCCTAGTATATTCTAATGCAATTGTTTGTGCATGACAACTGCTGCCAAAGGCAGTCTTAAAATTTCTCTTCTTCTCACTAAAACATCACATAAGCATCTTATTTAATAAATTGCAGAAAATGTTCCAAAGGAATGGTCCTGATGAGACACAATTTATGCAAAATACGACATTGTTATATTAAAAAAAAATCTTTTAAGAAGTTCCTTTATAACTCTGACATTGGAAAATTCTCTATCCTATCACACAGTGTAGTGAAAGATATTGGATTCAATTTTCTCCTTAAATCAAACGAGGTGTCATCGCAAAATCAAAAGTGCTGTGTTTCTCCTACACAAACCTGAACACCTGTTTGCAATAGGTTAGCAAGAATAAAATTGCATTTTCCTTTTCCTGTTCCTGTTAGTCAGCTGAAAAAAAATCTCAGAAATGGACTATATCCAAAGCAGAGAAACAATTGGCCATCTTAATGAAGGGCATTTGACAAGTAGAAAGCTTTGTCAATATGATAAAGCTGTGTTATAAGCTAGTTTTCCTTTTTAAAATCAGATTTTTAAAAGGGGAATAACTTCCAGGCCCTCATTTCTACCCATTTGAACTATATTACTCATTCAAAGCCCTGTACAAAATATAAACCCTATTATCTCTTAATTTTATGGATAAAGGATATTAAAAATAAAGTGGAAAAATAAAGACAGCATGTCTGAATTTAGCTTCAAAAAGTTCATATACTCACATCAGTACTCTGTTAAAAAAAAACCAAACTCACTACCAAAGTTCAATAAACCACACATAACAGATCTAACTGGAGATTTCCAGTGTTGAGTCTGAGTGCCTTCACCATGATAATATTAGAAAATTGAATTAAACTAAATATTCAGAGTGATTAGTCAAGGGAAAATCTAGTGTCTTAGAAAAGCCCGCCATGCAGATGTGTTTCACAGCTAGAAGGAGGCTGCAATCTGAGATGTGATCCTGAAATTAATGCAGTAAAGAAACACTTCCATGGGAGCCATAAAGGGTAGAAAATTTGTTATATGAAATTTTATATATTAACAATGGCTTGTATGTGAAAAATACATGGGAAATAAATTTTGAAGAATGTGATTTGGTGAAAGACAAAATACTTAACATCAGTATAAATTCATCTATGGAAATTACGCAACACAAAGTAGAAGCATATGCAGCATATGAAAGACGTGAAAAGTACAGCCCACTGTGTGAACAGTATACCAGTAAGTATTCCCAGAGGCAGTCACACAGACATGATTATATATTTGCAGCTGTAATCTTTCTCTGCTTCATCTATGTAGTTTCTTGTTTATTTTTCTAAGCTTTTGTAATCCTCCTCTCCTTTCAAATTTTCCCACTTATTCTTGATATTTTTGCCAACAGTTATTCAAGGTTTATAAATACAAAAATAGGAAAGTGGTAATGCATATGCAAAAACTTCTAATATTAATTCTTTTCTATATTAACTGGATCTTTATTCTGATTCTGAAAATGCACATACTGTTAGAGGACTGAAATTGATAAAACATCCTTGGACCACAGAGACTTCTACTTCATATAATAGGGCTATATGAGACCTGCTGACAAGGCAAAGGAAAATTTGAGGTGCTTTCATATGATACGATAGAATCAAAGAATACTATGGGTTGGAAAGAATCTTTAGGGTCCAAGGCCCTGAAATGAAAGGGATACCTACCACTGTACCAGGTTGCCCCATCCAGTCTGACTTCAAATGTCCAGGCATGGATCATCTACCACCTCTCTGGGGTACCTATTGAAGTTTTCACCACTCTCATAAAAAAAAAAAAAAAATTTCTTGCTCTTATCTACTTTGAAACTACTCTCTTTCAGTTTAAAACCATAACCATTTTCCTATCACAATATTACCCTAGTTCTATTCCTACTAAAAACTCTTTTCTGATCTCTTTTTTAACCTGCTTTATGTATTCATGCAGTAAGTTTGTTAAACAGGTTTATCAGGACAGGGAAAGTTGAGACTTCTCTTTTCAAAATGCTCTAACATGAAATCTTACCTTTTGACTTCACTGGTCCATCCCTCCCTTGTTTGTTTTGTTTTGTTTTATTTTTTAAAAAAGGGACAGAGAAAGAATGAATGAATTACCAAAGACAGATACTGAGATCTTCAGAGAGACACCAATAATTACTTTTTTCTTGAGTCATAATTAAATTGCCCTATGAACTGTTTTAACTTACTTCTGTGGAAGCTCATTGGCTTCTTTAAAAGAATATGCCAGCACTTGAAAAATATTCGTTGCAGAATTTGTTTTTCATATTTCTGTGACAATCAAAATTATTCTTAAAGGTATAAGAATCTCAATTCTCACTGATAAGAAACACTCAGAATGTTCCACTGTGCTATTTCACACCCTAAACAAACAGGGAAGTACAGAGTGCACACAGAATCTTATTATGAACTTAAAATTACCTGCAGATTTGCAGAAACACCATCATAGTGATGATGAACATAAACATAAAGATGTTTTTTTAAACACTTCTCTGTCCAATGTTTCATATGTAAAAACCAGAAAGAAGATAGATACAGGTGACAGACCTTTGTTGATAATTTGTAGCAATACAGCAGAATAAAGATCATTGGTTAAGAAAATAAGAATAAAAAAAGAAAATATCCATATTTATAAAACAAGTAGGAAGAAATTTCAGAATCCTCACCTTGTAATAATATACCATATATATAGCACACTTTGGATTAGTACTGAGTAATTGATAACTTTTGCTCATTTATGTGTAAACAGTTGGGTAATCAACATTTTACTGTTAAAAAACCCCAAATAAAATCAAGTCCAGCAAACCAACAGGGCTTTTAAAAGCAACTACTGATTTTGGGCACAGTTATTTAAGCACAACTATCTGATTTTCAGAGAGAAAGTATCTTCTGCAGGAAAAAGGAGAAAAGGGGAGGAAAAGATAAGCAATCTTAATACATCTATGTGAATTCCCAAATGTTAAAGTGCCTTAATTCTTTGTCATTTTCTATGCTAAGGAGTTTCTTGGAATTTTCATTTTTCTGAAAGTTTGCTGAAGGAAACTTCATCAAATTTAGTTTTGGATGGTACATTACACAGAACTAAAAGTTCTCAGGAGAGAAATGTTCAGATTCTGTGGGTCATACTAATACAAATCTTTTTACAAGACTACACTTAAATGGTAATGAACAAAAAGTAACTAATTTAATAGTACAGTTTTCCACCTACAAAGTTAGAGACTTTGCTCGACACCAGGAAAATACCAATCTCTTACCAATAGGACAACCTTAGACTAGGAAAAAAGTGATTGTGAGACATGAACTTAAGGACTACTTTGATCATGTTTGCTAAGTTTTACCCTGCTGTATTGCAGGCCAAAGGGATCGGAATAATATTCATTCCTGATATCAGCGTAACTACCAATACTCTCAAATAACAAAGCTTAGAGAATCTGGAAAACATATAAAGTAGTGTTTGTACATACATAAATACTACTTTCATTTACCAAGCTGTGCTCTACAAAGCAGAAGATACTCTGCTTTCCTGAATTTTTTTTGTCTCACTCAGATCAGTATCCAACACCTGATGTCAGAGAAAAGGTTGCTTGGAAAGTATATCAGTAGAAAGTATTGTCATCTCAATACACTTATTTTTAACAGCTAAGCATGTTGAAATAACATCTTTGAAACACAGCAATTCTGCAGATGATATCACACTATTAATTGCTAGTGTTCAATTGTAATAGTGATTTTCTGTCTAGTGATACAAGTGTACCTTAAATGGTATCAAGCTGGGGATGCTGGAAGGGTTCCTTTTGTTAATGATAATTTTTTAAAATAAATAAATAAAACAAATTAACTTAAATCAGCCAATGATTGCAGATGAGAACAATTTTCAGAATCATACATAGGATCAAGATACATATTTTAGTCCATGACTATCATAAAATCTTTGGATGTGGAGTCTGTGACTGTGTCTCATGGCAGCAAAAGTTCCAAAAGAAAAATTACGGCTACAGAAGGGAAACCAGCTTCGACATCTGCAAGAAGCCATCCTTTTTCTAATTAATGTAATTCTGTATCCTCAAAAAAGTTTCAAAGAGTTATAGGCCCAAATACCTACTGAATAGAAACTGAGTACCTAACTGCCATATGCTGTGGATACTTAAAAAAAAAAAAAAAAAAAAGGAAAAAAATTTTGGAAACATCATTACTTTAGCCCCTTCCTCCCCTTGTGCTCAAGACTGACTCAGGAGTAAGTCTTCTGAATCCCACACACTTTAATGTGCATATGCCTCCTCATCTCACTTCTTCCATCCCTCCTAATCCCTGGAGGGATTGATGCCTTAAGTTTTAGTTTTCATATTTTCCAGATTCTGTACTATATTAGTATATAACTTTGAACTTCATGTTAAGTGCTAGAAAGTTCTCTTCACAGCTTAGTTAGACAAAACAACAGGCCGAGAACTAAGGACTCCATTGTACCTTCAGGCCCAAAAACTATAAACAACCGTGACTTGAGGAGAGCAGTCTGGGAGGAGAGAACTTCATAACCTGAAGCTGTAACTGGACAATTAACCCCAATATGTAAACTGATAAAAGTGTGAAAACATGTGACCTGTCACCTATCTTGGGTGTAGCCATGGTCAGGTTCTTGTACTGCCCAAGGTGTATCCTTTGAAGGCCTTTTAAAAAATACCTATTTTATTCATTTAACACTGTCTAGCCTTTGTTCTAGGCAGCCTCTCAAGGCATCAGGAACACAAGTGAAGTTGTAGATTGAAGAAGGCCAAACAAAGTTAGCCCTGAATAGTGTTTCTCCTCCAAAAGCAGTCAGTACTATTGGTGTATTTATTATCACAGATTGATAAAAGTAACTCAGGGAATTCTTGGTCATGCACTGAGTTCCTTCAGACTGCAGAAGGGAGAATTAAAACTCAGTGCCATATTGCTGCATTTTCATGTTGGTTGCGCATTGCTAAACTTTTTAAGTGGTCCAAATAAACATTTCTTCCTGATTGTCTCACTAAAATACCAACAGTGTGTATCTGGGATGCCCTATGTTTTCAGTAACCTGTCATAAATGAAAAACAGAGATAATTTGTGTGAAATTTAATGCAGTTCATCTCTGCCTACCCTTCTTCAGGTAAAGTGTGGAACTTGGTTGCCACGACAAGAAAATGCTCTTCCAAACAAATCGATGTTTATCTGTCCAGTGCTAGAAAGTGAAGGCACACATTTAGAGACAGAATTCTAAACCTAGTGAGAACCATGGAAAAAAAGCCTTACAGAAGTATAAAGTCTAACCAATAGCATTTTAGATAATACTTTTTATTAATTACACTGCAAATGATCCATGTAGTTTTTTCAACTGAAAAAACTACATGGAATATTTAATACACTATTTAATGTATTTAATCAATACACATAATGCATATTTTCTATGCATTATGTGTATTAATACACATTAATGCATATTTTATGCATTATTTAATGCACATAGTACACATTTTCTGTTTCAGAGAAGTCAATTATGCTGTATTTGCTCTCAGAGCTGTTTTATTAATTTATATAAAAATGCAGGGAGTAAGTAGCTGTTCCCTTAAAAAAAAAAAAAGAATTCTTGTTTTGTTTTCACCATTAAGACTTCTAAGTGGCTTTGATGCCTGTGAACTTTCAGTTGCATTTTTTTTGCAAGATACAAACCATATTTTAAAGATGGTTTTCAAAACCACTGTTACAAAACATACACAAAAATCCACATCCTATAGAACGTTATTACATCTGTTCTATGAAGTCCACTGATCTTGATGCATACACAGCAGTTTATATCCTGTAGGGAAAAAAATTTATAGTGATCTTTTAGATATATGGAATGGTGGTAGATATTCTCAGGGTGAATTTTCAGGAACCTGTTTTTTTAAAAAAATGTGATGACATTGTCTTTGGCCCCTTACCATTCCTCCTTTGAGCAGAAAAAAAGTTTTAATGTTTGTGATATTAACCATATTGGAAAAACAACTAGTAGAAAAGAATGTGCAATACCAAGCCAAAACTAAATTTAAAAATGAGCAAATGTGGAAGGGCTGATAAAAAGATTTCTTCAGTCAATTTTCAAAAGACCTTGACAAAAATAATTTTAATTAAGGAGTAGATATCCATTTTTTGTGACAGTTTTTTAATCTTTAAATATAGTTCTCCTTTTAACAACTTCACAAACTAAGCAATATTTCTATGCAAAATATTTAGCTAAAATGCTGATGAAAATCCTGGCTTTTTACACTCATTTAAAAGAGTGAGAATCCTAAGGTAGGGATTATCAAAACAAAGGAAAGAAATTGGTAAGGAAAAGGTACTGTATAATATACAGTACTCTATCATCTTCGTAAAGTGTTAGCAGTCTAGTGTGAAGTCTAAGTAGTTTATACATTTTTTGAACTCTGATCCTATAAACTGATTCAGAAACTAAGACTTCTTTAATTTTACTTCCAAGGCTTGTTTTATGTATTGACAAATATCAAAACATGCATTCTTCTAATGTATGCTAAGACACATTTTGAGGAGTAACTGGAGATATCTTTTGTGAATATAAATTCCAGAGCTCATCAGTACTTTTTGGTTTTGTTTCCTTTTTATGGAGGAGGAGAAGTATTACAGCAGTGTCTAAAAACAAGAATGTTCATTCATAATGTGAATAATTGAAACTAAGATATTTCAATTAGACATGAGAGCAGTGTAAAATAAGAGGCCAGAATATTGTTCTTTTTATTTGTGGTTGTTACACTCTATCACTATGCCGTGTTCTATGTACTGTACTTCAAAAAAAAACTTAATTTGGCATGATATAGAGGAAAAATTCACTTCTAATATAGAATCATATTGCTATCTTGTCCTGCAATATTGCAACCTTGATCACTGTAGGCCAAAATCTAGTTGAAATAGAAACCCATCAATGATTGAAAGCAGCCTAGGGATTTTAGATGTCTTTAATAAAAGTGGTTTGATATACAACAGTAGCTTGATGTGGGTGACATTTCCACATTCCTTTTGCTTAGATGCATAAGTTGTGATAGAATTGATAATACTAGGAAGACATTTGCTAAATATGTGGCAATGACATGCAAGTATCATGATAGGATAATCTGAAGCAATATATTATAAGCCCTGAAGCAGCCCCTTTTTCTTGCAAGGAATCAGAGGTTTCCAGCTAATGCATGTTAGACTTTTTCTGCATTCATTCAAGCGTATTGTAATATGCCAGCTGAAATTGAATTTGGTCATGGTTTTTTTAGGAAAGAGGGAGAAATAAATTACTACTATGTCTCCTCAGTCTTAACACTCTGATTACCCAACTGAAAAAGCAAACATGTTTGGCTTACATTAGGAAAAAAAAATTTGTTGGAGAACATGCATGGTTCTGCTGAGCTAAATCTGCAATAAATCTTTATACTATTTGTTGATGTTCTGCATAGAGACCACGCTTAAAAGGAAGCTAATCTGCAAAGGAAACCATTGTAACCACATTAAAGTGAAAGACTTTTTTGTTGTACTTTATTATTTTTCCATAGCGGATCACAACAGAAAACATGACTGGAAAGAACCACAAAATTGAAGAAAGATACAGCTACCATTCTCACAGTCTTGGTTCTGCAACCAGTGCAAAAGAAGAGAGAGCATGCTTCAGTTTCTTGTAAAATAGATGTATTTTTATTGTAAAAGAAAACAAAAATTATGTTACAAATGAAAGCTGCTGAGGCATCCTCCCAGCAGACCTTTTCTTATAATTTGAACAAGTATATGTCAAGAGCCAGCTTCTCTGGAAATTAGTGGGCTTTCTCTTGATAAATGTTTTTTAGATCCAAGAAGAGGTTTCAGGTTTAAAACTAAGGGAGATGGGCAGCAGGCACAAAATACGCTAAGTGCATGCTTGCTGTTGTAGTAATGTGTTATAGAGTAGCAACCAGAGTTGAATACAGCAGTTTTGCATCCCTGAGATAGAGCTTGCCCACTGTCCTAAAGTGAAAACTCTTCCTTCTGCATGCTGAATAAACAGCTGTCCAAACTGAAACAACTAAAAATATATGGCAAAGATTTATTGAAATACAATCAATATCCCTGATTTTTGCTGCATATGGGAGGAGAAAAAAAGTTCCAAGTCTCTCGTCCTAGTCAAAGCATTTGCACTTTTTCCTTAGTAAATACAAGTGCAAATTTTATAGACTAGACAGATCATTATGAGGAAGGGATTAATATATTATGAGAAAAATATGAGTTTTCACAGACAAATAACAGAAAACTTTTCCTAAATAAAAACACACTCAGATTGATTACTTAGAATTATCAAAGAAAAAGTTCTGAGAGAGAAGATAAACAGGAACTGACTTAATCCTGATATCAAAGACTTTAAAAAAATAATTGCAAACAGAGTTGTTCATCTGTCTTTGTTTTCTTAGAAGAGAAGAATGGGGGCAGTCAATCAAACTACAAAGAAAAAAATACATAAATAAAGTTGCTACTTCCCTACAAAAAGAATAATTCACTTATGAATGGCAAATTTTGTAAAATAAATTGTCTGATTTTGTTTTCAACAGCATTGTGACTTTACTAGTTAGAAAATGTACTTAATGAATTAATTAAGCCTGAAACACAATGACAATGATTAATTTTAAAGAGCAAGGTGGGGATTTTCTCTTCCACCTTATCAGCAAAAAACTGGGCTGGCATTTGAGACTGTTAGCAATGACACTTCCCCAATGTTTTTCCTATTGATGGCTCAACACCTGTGCTAAGAAGTACTCTACATTCTCCATCTCAATATTAGCATATTACTACTGTGCATTTTGCCTTCCACCTACTGAGAGAGCAGCAAATTTCTTTTACCATGTCTCACAATAAGTGCCTCCACTATTGCCGCAGAGGGAGCACAGAATAAAGCAGAGGTAATGCCACCATGTAGCAAAGGCCGCTAAACTTTTAGAACTATAGAATCCTAGAATAGTTTTGGTTGAAGAGGACTTTAGAGATCATCTAGTTACAGTCCCACTGCTGTGGGCATAAACCAGGTTGATCAAAGCCCTATCCAACCTGGACTTGAACATTGCCAGGGATTGGGCATCCACAGCTTCTCTGGGCAACATGCTATAGTGCCTCACTCCTCTGTTCCTTACTGGAAAGCCATTGTAGTCATTGAGAAAGAAGGGACAAAAAGAAGCATCACACAGAAAATAGGAGAAGAAAACAAATTAACATGACTTTCAAAAGCCTATCACAGCCTGGCTGGACAGTGCAGTGGATATACCATGCAGCTAATAATCCTGAAGGGAGAAGCATCAAAACTTCAGGACCACATAACTGAACACTATATAACTGTAGTTATCTGCTCTAGAATCACTTATATTAATTAACAGCTTAATAATGTAATTTTCTTTTCCAGTACTGTGGAAACAACTTCCCTACTACCATTATCTAAGAATAATTACAAAGCCCCAGATTCTTGCAGTTCAGTGGTTGATGATTGCAAATAGTGTGGTTAATTAGGTATATTAAAATTATCCTATTGAGTTCAGTGGTAAATGAACGCAGTTCTTCTTTTGTTACAGGGCTTATCAGACTACACAAATACTCTGATGCCAATGTTAGTGACTGGATATTTTTTTACAAGATGGCCTTCAACTGTTCCTTCTTATTTTTTCCTTTCTTTTTATTTTTTCTTCTTCCTTGCCTTGAAGTAAAATGCCACCGCTTCAACTAGAAGATGATGCTCACAAACTGATAGAGGAGGCTCCCCAAGACCACATATAGGATGATGACTGACACTAAGATAACACACTGATTTCAAAGGTCCTGGATTTATAAGTGCAAATAATAAATAGCCAGTGATAAATAATTAGCCACTGAATGGATGCAACTTAGACAGCTGACTGTAAGCGTTTATCAAGGGAACAAAAAAAAAGTATCCAACGTGTGCAAAACATCCCGTAGCAAGTGAAAACATAAAGTAATTACAAGAAAAAAAATTCGGTTGCCACAAGAATAAGAATAAAGAAATAATAGATGACTGCTCCATTATCTCCTCCCCAGCTAAGGATAGTTTGTCCTAGCAGTGCTGCCACTAATATGCAGCAGGTTCTTCCTTACCTTGGACGAAGAGAAAAAGCAGGATTTTTTTATTTTGCCATTCACCACATTTTGCTAGTGATGACTTAGAAATCATATGTAATACTTAATTTTCTACCACAAAACTGTTTAAGCAAATCAAAACTTTAAAGAGCACTGAAAATGCAACATAACTACAGTAAACACAGATGAAACAGGAAGAAGTATAGGGAGAAATGTCCCCTACATGGAGCATTATACTATCTGAGCTTAATTTTTTATTCATATTTGTTTAGTTCCCTGCCTCTCAAACTCTTCCACCAAAGCATAATGTTTCCTAAGAAACCCGTAAACACGTTTTAATGCAAAGAGAATTTCTGTCCAGCCACAGACATTGCAAAATCCCCAAAATGTGCAGACTGTTCCTATTTTAAAGTTTAGAAGCAAAATTCCTATTCTAAGAAAAAAGTCAAAAATCTTTGCTGACACAAACTGACAGTTTGCTTAAGTTCAAATGTTGATGTACCAGTTTACACAAACTTAAATCTTGTAAATCAAGAAAAAATTGCTATTACAATACTAGCTACCTTATTGGTAGCTTAGGCCAAGAGAAAATTGGGGATTTTACCCTATTCAATTTTAAATATTCATTAGGTATTTTCAACAGTAGACTTACAATGCATTTTAAATTTTAATGCAAAAATGCACTTACAAAACAATAGGAGTAGATCAAAAACTTCTTATGCCTGAACTGCCAACAGTACAATTACTTTACTGTTCAAGGACCTATGTGATCTAAAATAAACAGATCACAGTTGACACTTACTTTTAACCTCAAAGTGAATTTTTCTTTAGTTCTGAATTATTTACACATTTTATTGTGGTATGCGCAACAGATTTGTCAGAAGGATTTCACTAGAAGGATTCTAGTGACATGACTCTCACTGAGTGCCTTAAGGAGCTAGTTTTAGCTTTCTTTTAGATCTTTTTTTTCACCTGCTTTTCTCCACCCTTTGTTCAGGAATGCAAGACATATTTGGCTTGTGGTTTGTTTCAAGTCCAAATAGTAAGTTGTATATGACTTTCAGAAGTGATGTAATTTCAGATGAGAAGGACCTCAAAGGTCCTTCCTAAGTATTTTAAAATCTTGGGTCTGTTGGAGTGAATTGAGGCACTTACAAAACAATAGGAGTAGATCAAAAACTTCTTATGCCTGAACTGCCAACAGTACGAACTGTAAAACCCAGTCATGTATCACATGAATGCTACATGAACACCCAGGTTTCAACCTATAAACTTTAAGTGCATCATGCAAATGTCTCAAGAGCACCAAGGTCTTCATGGTGAGAATGCCACTGCCATGGTCCGTGGGCTTGGAAAAGCACATGAACATAAGTAAAACATGCTTCACAAGCCCTTACAGAGTGCACCCAGATGAAAGACGAAGGATCTTCATGGGATGCTGCAGATTCTTGGGGGTGATTAACATTTTTGCTTGCTGTAGTTCTTCACTCTTTTCTACTTTTCTGCGCTCTACTATGTTAGTGAAAAAAAGCGATTTATCATTTTGATTACCAACATTTGACCTCATGGGTGTCTTCATCTTACTCTGGCTATTCCATTCCCTTCCATGTTCACAGCTGAAGATGTGTTCCTGGACTAGGACAAAAGCCAGGGGAACTTTTCTGCACATACTACAGGAGGAGAAGAGCCAAGCTGATTAGGATCCACAGCTGCAAGTGTTAGCAAAGAAACTTTTTTAAAAACCACAATTAATGGAGCTGTTATGCCTTTTAAACATTTAGTGACGCACTAGATGTTGCCATTTCCACATTACAGTCAGTGGACACAACTGACTAACTATGCTAAATTTACCCTTCATATTGTCATTTTGTTGTTCGCAAAATCTGAATTCAAAATGATTAGCAAGTAAAACAAAGATTAGAGCTTTTGCCATTCAGTGAGGTTTTCTTTCCTCTAATCATGAATATGACAATTAGTAATTTGCATACACAAACACATACACACACAAAACCTAACAATTCCTCAGAGTAGCAAGGATTAGCAGTAGAAGTTCAACAAGGAGTGTTTTGGGTCATTATACTGAGAGCTGACCAACATCGTAGTCAGCAGTACTGGCTGAGTACTACATGGAAGAGAGCTTTCTATCCCTTCTGTCCTATCCTTGAGCCATACTGTTCAGCATGGCCTCAATTTCCTTTATGGACTCAGATCAAAATTCAGAATTTGGCAAAAAAAAATCTCTTCTTATATCCCTTCAGGTTAAAAAAAATCCCCCAAGCCAAACAATGAACAACATTACAAGACTACTACTAGGTTCTTTGCCAGTGCTGACTAAAATGTGGGACTACAGAAATCTTCCCTGTGCAAAAATACTTTTGAAAGTTTACCTTCAATGTCTCATCTTTATTTGTCTAATCCAACTTTTAATATTAAAATTCATTGACCTAATTCAGGTCATGGTTCTTATTAAAAAATAAAAATACATATTTTTGATAATAGCTTTTCAAAAATAAGTCTATCTAACATTTGTTGGGATAGACACTACTTTCACACTTGTTGATAAATGAGACTAGGTAAAAATATTTAGAGACATTTAATAAGAGTAATGAAATGTGTGGAACATGAGAAGATGCATGCAATCACTAGTTGCAGGAGTCAAAAGTGCCCAGGCAGAGTTCTCAAAGTCATAAAATTTCCTCAAGTAACTTTAATACAGAGGATTTGTGCTACCTGCCACTGCTAACATTATGTGATGTTATTAGACGTAGTGTTTTAAACATTTTTGTTTTGGGGAACACAGATTATCTGTTTAATGAGAAGAGATGCAGAAAAGTGCCTCAAAGTACGGAAATGAACTAGGAATAATAGGAAATTACTGTCTCTGAATCAAAAATCTTAAAGTGATTTGAAAATAGAAACACAGAAGAACTCCTTTCAGTTCCTTCTGTTTGTTAGATATATTTAATCCATAATTTTTTGCAGTGTGAAAAGAGCTTATTTTAATTGAAGCAAGCTGGTATTCTAAAAATATGATAAATATTGTGCATGTAAGATACAGCAGAAAAAATTTTCCTGACAACAGCATCTGAATTATTTTCAATATAAAATGTATTTTTCAGGCATTAAAAAAAAGTCTGACACTAATTTTTGTGAAAACAAAGTGAAACATAGAATTATTAGCTTTTAACAGGCAAACATTAGGAGTTCATCTGACATAATTCCAGAGAGACATTACTGAAGAATTTGCACCTTGGTATTAAAGCTGCTTTGAAGCTAGTTGTGCTGGTTTTGGCTAGAGTAGAGTTACTTTTCTTCAGAGAGGCTAGCACAGGGCTGTGTTTTGGATTTGTGCTGAATATAGAGATGTTTTTGCTATTGCTGAGCAAGGCTTACATAGAACCAACAACTTTTCTGCTTTCAATACTGCCACAGTGGCAAGGAGTCTGGGGTTGCGTGGGATGTTAGGAGGAAACTCAATGAGGACTGGTGACCCAAATTGACCAAGGGGATATTCCAGACCACATGACATCACACTCGGTATGTATACTGGGGAGAAGAAAGAAGAAAGGGGGGGACATTTGGAATGATGGCATTTGTCTTCCCAAGTCACCATTACATGTGGTGGGACCCTGCTCTCCTGGAGATGACTGAACACCTGCTCATGGGAAGCAGGCTTTTTTTTTTCCTTGCTTTTCTTTACTTGAGTGCATGGCTTTTGTTTTACCTGGCAAACTGTCTTTATCTTGAATCACAAGTTTTCCAGCTTTTATTCTTCCATTCTCTCCCTGCTGGTTGGGAAATGAGTGAGTGGCTGCATGGGCTTGGCTGTTGGCTGGGGTTAAACCATGACACTAATGAAGAAAGATCGACACCTACTCTGTGCATGAAAATAAGAGTCAGCTTACTCAGTGGGCTAACAGGAAGTGAGCTTTCTACCAAAAAAAATTTAACTGAAGATTTTGGAATGCACACAGTGTAGCAGGTAGAAAAGGAAACAGTGTCTGATAAAGGAAAGTTCAAGATGTCTATGCAATCATGTAGCATAAAGCCAGCTGTTACCATTCTTTTAAAATCATCTTTTAAAATCTTTAAAATATTTTCCAGATTTTTTTATATTTTGACGCTTTTGATATTTCCAGAAAGAAAACCATATAGCAGTATACATTTCCTGGTAAGATATTTATTACTGTTGACAGACTTCCCATTCCTAGTTTTTAATTTTCCTGTTCTACCATATTCCAATACACAAACAGATTTTATATCATACCTCACAAAAACCTTTTCCAGTCATTAACATGGAAAATGCACCTATTTACACCGTCAATAGGAGAAAATAGATTTTTTTAATTGAAGTTTCATTATGCTGCCTGGCAAGTTAGCATAAATGGAGCTCATTTATGGAGCAGGTTAGCATCATGGAGCAACAGAGAGAAGGAAAAGACAGGGTATGGCTGGGAGTAGCAGAAAATATAGTAGTACATTATAACAGGAAGCTATGCATCTTGGGCACCTACAATATGAATAATTAATATTGTTATTTCACCAGATAGTGTAATAAACATATTTTTATCACAGAAATTTCTGTTTGTACACTTTTTAATAAAGGAAAAAATGCATTAGGGAGGCATGCTCAACAAATCAAATTACTTCTGTGCTCTCAATTATTTTGTCACTGAGTTTTTAATTTTATTTAAGGATGACCAAAACAATGAGGAAGGAGAGGCATTCAATAATAAATAAGCTCTATCTTATGAAGTATATTCTGACAATAATATTTATTTTTAATTAAAAAGTCAGCATTAAGAGGTTGTTATTTGTGTGTCTTCTTTGCTTGCTGTTTTGTTTTTGCAAGCTCTGTTTCCCTACTAGACTGCATGAAAAAACCAAGATATTTGTATGAAGCAGGAGATTTCACTGAGCAGGAGACCTGTACAAAACACTGAACAACCCCCTGTAAAACAAAAGTGCAAAGTTATTAAAAGATTAAGCATAGAAAGGAATTGTTTCTAGGTGAAGAACAACATCGTTGTCCTATAAGACTGTTTTCACTTGGGTCATTCCACAATGTCTCTAAAGATTGCTAGATGTCAGCAAATAGAAACTGCTTGTGATACAACTAAATTGTTCTCAATGACTTCAAAGAAATATTTAAAACAATTCTTCTTTCCTTGCTTGCTCCTTTCACATCCCCTCAAGCGCATTCCCTAGTTAAATTAATTTCATTGAGAGCTCTTCAGCTTCAACACTAAGCAAAAATGTTGGGGCTCATCCCGGTATGGGCCACAAATTGTTGGCATCAGTGCTTGGCACCAATCTGACTGTCACCATCAGTTTATCATCTTTTCATACCTTCTCTCTGTGAGTTCCCATGGGCAGCTTCTCACTGCACTGACTCCTTTATCTCTTCCTTCTGCATGGCCAGCTGACTCCTACCTGTTCCTTGCACGACCGCCTAAGCCTTACTGCTCCTCACAGCACAGCCAAGAAACTCCAACTCTCCTCTTAATGAGCTAACCCACTCTTTTATAACACCCATCCTTACTGGACATAGCTGTGGCCTATTAAGGGCAGGGCTACTCTTTGGTAATTAATACAGCTGCAACTCCTCAGGGGTGAGATTGCCTTCAGCACTATCTCTATTCTTTTACATTCCATCCTCCCACAAAAAGATTTATTTTTATTTTATGCTGTAGGTTTTGTTGATCTCAGTGATTATACTGTCTTCATGATTAAAAATGTAGTCAGCTAACACAGATTAATGGATGCATCTACAGTCAACAAACTAGCAAGACCTTTTAACTTATGGGTTGTTTAGTCAAGAACATGAGATTGGTTGTACCTACACAAGAAATTCTAATTTCAGGATGGTTCATGTTTCAAGTGAAAGTCACTAAAGTGTTTCCTAGACTACTCATATTGTCACTCTTTTCTTTCTCCCTCAAACCTGTGTTTATTGCCCTAAAAACATTGTGAAATTTCATGTCTGGTATCTCTGAGAACATAATTTCATCTAAAAGTCCACATTCTTTGAAACATTATTAATTTCGTCTATGCTCCTATATTTTGACCAAGGTCTTATTATAAACTCTCACCTATGGAAAAAAAACTTATTTCCTTATTTCACAAGAAAAAACAGGCATAGCACAACCACAGAAAGATTTAGGAAATACTTGAAACTATCAAAAGAAGAAACATACCAAAGACCTATCGGTATCTTACTGAAAATGTCACAATTAACCCAGGTCACTTTCTCTTCTATAGCACAAATTACTATCCTGTCTAGGCAACAAAACTCCCTGTCTACCCAGCAACTGCTAAGGATAACCAAAGTCACCGGAGTCTGATTAAGGGTGTGACTACGTGATTGTGACAACAATAAAAAAAATTAAAAACAAGCAACAACAACAAAACAAACAAACAAAAAAAAAAAAAAACCAAACCACAAAAGCAACACAAAACTTCAAACTCACTCTGGAAGAATTGCCAGGAAAGAGAATTCAGTATATGGCATAGCTCCAAGTGAGAAGAAGAAAAAGCTCTAATTCAATGGATAGGAGCAGCTTAGAATTCACAAGATGGGGAAATTTTTCATTTAACACTTTCTAAATACTTAAAAAAAAAGAAGAAAAAATTAGATTGGTACCATGTCTTTTCAAGCTGCAAGTCTTTTATTGTACCACTTAGAGGCAGGAGCTGGTATTAATCCTAGCTGAGAACTAATGACTCAACACCAATTCAAGAAACACCATGTTAAGATAGATTTTCCTTTGAAAGAACCATGAGAAATTGGGGTCTTTCAGCTGGTTGGTTGGGTGGTTGGTGTTTTGGGTTTTTGTCTGGCATCTTTTAGATATAGATTTAGCCACACTCTTTAATGCATCAGTTGTCTCGTATTGGTATTGCTATTGATTAAATTCTGTAGTGGTTCTTGGAAAAATAGAGTGAAAAGACTATCTATGAAGACCAAATTTCCTACAGCTGTACAGCACGTTTTGCCTAAAATGGATTGTATTTTCCCAAAACTATTTGTAGAATGCTTTATGTAAGTATTTCCTCACACGTAACTAGTAACAGGTATATCTGGGCATAGGATGAAGTGAAAAGGTTAGTTCAAAGAGTGGAACTCATCATATCCTAAGAAACTGTCTAAATTCTCAAAATAAAACTTTATGAATGTGACCTTTCATCAAATATTTATGAATTACAAGAAAAAAAAATTAATATCAATAAAACAAAAAAAAAAAAAAATCAGACCAAGGATCTTGGCCCATAAATATTTATAGAAGCATGAAGTTAAAACTACCTTCATTTTAAAAGCAAGTACAGAAATTACATACATCCTTATTCACTGTGCAAGTTTTCCCTCAAAGCTGGAGTTTTCAAGTCTGAAGTCTGGTAAGGTCCAACTAGACAAGTCACTGAATACTGCAGAGTAAGGGTCAAGAGCACAGTAAGGAGGATGGAGTGTCATTTTCTATACAATAACTGAATAATGTCCCATATAACACCACACAATTCAGAATATGTGTATTAATGTGCATTCTTCTGCCACTGTCACTTCCTTTTTGTCACAAAAATAGAAGTTCTTATTGAAGAATGGTGTCAGAAAGGAAGCATTCTTTTCTGTACTGGTTTTGTGCTTTTTTTTTATTCAGCTGTATTATCAGAACAATACCATGAACTTTTTTTAACATTCTGCAAACTATTGATCAATACTTTTTTTAAAGTTCTCATTCTTTTAAGTACTTTTATTTTAACAGTACTACATCAATGTAATTATTTCTCTCAATTACTCAATTTGGCAACAACTGAGCAAATTCAAGACAAAAATATGTACAAACTTTTAATTCTATGAATATGTGATTACTCTATGAATCTTCTCTTGCTCAACAATCATCCTTACTCAGTTAGGAGTCAAAATTCATAGATTTTTAATTTATTATATATTCACTGTGTTCTTTAGCATATAAGACACTTAAAGATTAAAAACCAACTTTAAAAACTATAAATTATGAACTTTTTAAAAGCAGCACTAAATGTAGTATATTAAAAAAACAATTTAAAAATCATGTAACATATTTAATTTTTTATGTCTAGGGGAAGAAGGAGGAAAAATTAATTAGAGACAATTGTCCAGACCAGTAACTTGGCTTAATTGTGGCCAAGGTACATGACCCAAGATCTTACATAATATATGGACAAGGACAGGGCACTCCTAGAATAATAGTCATTATAGCTGGCATCCTGAGTACTCAATATAAAATTCAGAAATACAATGCAAATCTTAAGTCCTAATGCTCTCTCTCAGATTCTTTGTCTCCTTGGAGGGAGTTAAAGCTATGAAGTAGCCATCTCCATCCAATCTTACAAAGGAATGACAGAGGTGTAATAACTGAGGATACCCAATTCACTCCCCTCACTCACTCATGCTCTCACTCACACTCACATCCTCTTAGTATCTGTCTTCCCCAAATATCACAAAACACAAACTGCATAAGTAACCTTAGAAACATGGACCAGAATCTATTTCCCTGTATATAAAAGGTTGTCTTGGGTTGCCAAAGTGTTAAAAATAGGTTAAAAACTGTTGTAAAATAGTTGATAGATCGTTAAGCATGTACTGTTAGTTTGGTTATTATATTGTAAAAGGGGTTAAAAGGGTGGTTATAAGATGTACGGTACTCAACATACCATAATACACATAAGTAAAATGCACCACCCGAAGCGAAACAAGCCAGCCTGGACAGAACTATAGTGGACCAATCAACCTCCTTAAACTTTCATGCAAATGAAGGATCCAAAAAGGAACCAATCCAAAGGGACAAAAAACAGGATTAAAAGGGGCTTCTGACCCACAGAATTTGTGCCACTCCATCTGAGACATCGAGGACATTGCTGCATCGATGCTGAAGAAGACCCAGCACCGGTGCTGCAGCATCCTCAATGGGAATGCTCCTGCTTGGCCCGTGGGCCCCCTTGCTTTAGGCCTTTCTTTTTTCTTATAATAAATGCTGAAATCACTTTAGTACTGGGAGCCTGCTCTTGTTTTCAACAAAAGTATGTATTCTGTCACCACCCATATCACTTTCTGATGAGCTCTTAATGGTTGGTCATTTGCATCAGTTGCACAATGCACACTCAGTCTAAAGGGGGGGCCACATCTGCTTATTGGGCCATCAAGGAGTCCCAAGAATGACTTATGGAATTACATCATCATATAGTGAAATGCCCTGCCTGGGGGAAGTACCAAACATTCTTACCTGCATATAATCTGGGATTTGGTGATGCTGTTTTGTTTTTGTCCTTTTTCTGTTGTATGTTCTCTGTATTCTTCGCACATGTATTTGTAACTGTCACCTATTGTACTAGTGGCTAGTTTCCTAGTACTTTTGCATGGCCTTTCCTTAGGCAGAAAGACAAAACAAATTCCAGGGCTCGAAGCCCTGGGAGGGCCCCTATGCTATCTTGGTTCCTCCTGGAAACCAAAGTTGAGAAAAACTCTTTGAGATACATTTCATAGACAGAGCACAGCTAGTGCCAACAGGGGGACTCCAGAGAAGGGGCTTGGTTGGGGACGAGGGGGGAGGGGAGGATTGCATCACCACTTGTCCTCATAATTGGGACTTTTTATTAATTATGCTAATTTCCTAAAACCTATAAAAATACCTGAGTAAGCAACAATGCTTGAATGCTTGTAAGCATGAGATAAACACAATGCTGGTCAGGCATGCTGATTAAAAAACCATTTCTAGCACAGCCTTACCTGCCTGAGGAGCTATGAGGCAAACAACCTGCAAACAACCTGCAAACATCAGAATAATTTAAGGTGGGCTTTGAATAAAGTTTTTTAATTACTTTTTAACAGCAGTATATTGTGGCATCATCCCCCACTATAGATCAAAGAATATATGTGCGGAAGAAACCTTACAAAGTCCCATGTACATGAAAAGTATGCGAATCCTCCCATGTCAAATAAAGGGTGGAATGAAAGGTTCTAATGGAACCTTTCCTTCAGAAAAGGAAAGGAAATTGCAAAGGAATTGCCCCCTACTTTCACAAACATCCGGATTTGTTCATTTAGGGGGAGATAAAGGAAGAAAAGAATACATCATATGAACTTTGTTTCCACAGAAAAAATAAACTAAACATCGAGGCTCTAATGGAAATTAGATGCCTCCAGAGTTAGGTGGTACTGGAGCAGGCCTATGACATGAAACTTAACTCCAGGTACATTTTCAAGTACAATGACCACTTCCACAGAATTTCAGCAGTGAAAAATGGTACTGTGGTTAAGAGATTGATGCTACAAAACTCTGATTCCTAACAGATCTGAAAATTCCTTAATTAATTAATAGACCCAAAAATACATTGTGAAAAGGACTATAAACAGAAAGACTACATAAATCATCATAGGAAAGTAGAGATGTTAAGAAGCTTCTATTTAAACACTGTGAGCAAAACACTACAACCCACCACTTGCAGCCAAATATATCATTATAGGAAAGAATAGATAAAATTAGAGAAGAATTAAAGAATAGACAAAATATATACTGGATTTTGTCTGAATTACTTTTTAAAATTATTTTGTTTTTTTCTAAAAGCCCTGAAATAAAATGACATACTCTTTGTGTTCAAAGCAATTCTGCAACGTTTCAAGTTCATTTATACAGATACATTGTCATAGAATATCCACTAAACTTAGATGATCATAAATCCTGAGATTATCTTGCTAGTTGAACCAATTGAGATTTTCCTAACCCTAATGTTTGATTATCTTTTGCATGTGGATCCATGCATGTGCCTAGCTTTTACTACCTAGGGTTTAAAAAGTGAAGCTTCTACCTAAAAACAAAGATTAATTACAGTAGCAAAATTACCACACACAATTTACATACATATAATTTTGCAAATATCCAGGCACCAAAACCAAACCATTGACCAAATCTGCATTCTATCTATCATTCTATCTGCTGACTATCTGCATTCCCCCAGACAAAATCACAACTGTTGCCTGGCCAAAGGCATTCTTAACATATTAAGTATATCATCAGCATCACATATGTCCTCTAAACAAAGAATGCTACCTTATTACATTTATAGATTAATACCCTATCTACTCATATAGATGAATTAATAAAAGAAATCTTATTCCCTTAAAAATAAACCATTTTATCGATTTCCTTCTTCAGTCAAGGTTCTTTCATAGTTTTGTGGTCATGATATAGCATAGCTTTCATTTACTAGGAAATTGTTACTGAATGTGTTAATATGCTCTGACAAAAAACTATATTCCAACTCAGTTCTGTCATAGACTTCCTACTTGATGCCAACATTTCTTAAAACAATATCTATTCCCTATCTTGCAATCCAAAATAATCCAAATATTTTGAAGCTGTTACTATGCAGCAAAATGTAATAGTTAATAAATTAAGCAAAATGGCTGGGATGTTATTTTAACAATTTTCTTTTTGATACAAATTGTTTTTCACCAGATCTGAGGAAAGAAAGAAATGGCATGTGATACAGACTCAATTGGACTTTGATAAAAAGAAAATTATGATTATCAAAATATGGAAACTGGACCTAGTTTATTCTACACTGAGGTTTAGGTACTCTCCAGCTTAGGTCACATGTTGTATTGTATTATTATACTCTGATTCCTTTTATAGCTCTCTAGCCCAGTAAAATTTATCAGAGAATAAATAATAGACTGATTTGTAAGTTGCAATCCTGAATACAAATTGCATCCTTCAGCCTCCAATTGTAATTAGTTTTCTTCATATTCTCTTTTTTTCACTTATTGCATTGCACAAGTGGAACCATCTTTCACTGCAGAAATTCACAAAACAAATAGCATTTTACAAAAAATTCAATGTAAGTACATAGCACTGCTTAGTTTGACCTCCCTGATAATAATGAAAAGCAAAACTGCTTGATTCTGTACACAGGCATAGGTATACCACTTCTATCCATCTGGTAAAGCATTTCATAAAAATTGCATTTCTACAGTAAACAGGCTCTGGGAAAAGCAGTTCATCAGATAGCTACTTTGTGGGAAACAAACAGGACTCCTAGGACACAGCAGAATTTTCAGTAGTTTCTTTACAGTATCTCAAGGCAGGATAAAAAAACCCAAACAAAACATTCCTTACTGCACGCACAACATGAAAGCTTTGTAAAGTTGTCCCACAAGTTTCACAATCATTCAGTCACAGTTTAATACCAGTAAACTGTCTGTTCTTCCTTCAAATTACTATCAAATATTGCTGCATGAATACACTGTTTCGAGCTGCGATTTCCCACTCAGCACTGTAAAAATATATCCATGTTACTTGAACACAGTGAAAAAAATCCACACACAGTTTCTCACACCAAACCATAATCTTAGGTCTGATGTAAAACTACTTTGGACCACTCAATAAAGCCAAAAGCAATTCTACCAAGTCAAATTCATAAAGCAGAAAACCAGTTATTTGCTTGTAAATTAATTTCCTTAATTTTGATATTTATCTAAACTGCTCCTGACTCAGCACTATTGTGTATCAGTATCTTCTTCCTGTCTGACAGAGAAATGCCTTAATTCTCATAATACTTCATCCTTAATTTCTATGTTCAGTATTAGGACCCTCACTACAAGAAAGACAGTGACAGTGACAGTGTGTTCAAGAGAAGGGCACAGGAGGACAGGCCTGATGAGGAACAGCCAACAGAGCTGTTAGCCTCTTTAGCCTGGAGAAAAGGAGGTTCAGGGGAGATGTTACTACTCTCTACAACTACCTGAAAGGAGGTGGTAGTATTGTATTTGCAGGGCCCCCAGACAAAGGAAGGAATGATGAATCTGGCTCCATGTTGTCAGAAGGCTAATTTATTATTTTATGATACTATATTATATTAAAGAATACTATACTATGCTATACTAAAGAATACAGAAAGGATACTTACAGAATGCTAAAAAGATAATAATGAAAACTCGTGACTCTCTCCAGAGTCCCGATACAACTTGGCACTGATTGGCCAATGAGTGAAAACAACCCACAGCAGAAACCAATGAAACAATCACCAGTTGGTAAAAAATCTCCAAACATATTCCAAAGGAGCAAAACACAGGAGAAGCAAATGAGATAATATTGTTTTCCTTTTCCTCAGAGGCTTCGCAGCTTCCCAGGAGAAAGGGATTTTTCAGAAAATATGAATATGACAGTGGTAGTGCAGTAAGAGTTCATCTCTTCTCACATTTAACAAACAACAAGACAAGAGGGAACAGCCTCAAGTTGCACCAGGGGAGGTTTAGATTGGATATTAGAAAAAATTTCTTCACTAAAGGGTTAACAAGCATCAGAACAGACTGCCCAGGGAACTGTTTAAGTCACCATCCCTGGAGGTATTTAAAAGCTACATAATGTGGCAGTTGTGGACATGGTTTAGTGACTTGGCAGTGTTAGGGTAACAGTTGGACTGAATGATCTTAAAGGTCTTTTCCAATCTAAATGATTACATGATTATATGATTCTATAAAACAGAGTAGTGAGCTTCAATCTAGGCAGGTCAAGACCCTGTGGCAGTGTTTAGCAGTTAAGATAAATAAATGAGTGGTACCTATCTTTTCCAGGAAAAATGAAGCACAGAGAAGTCTGTATGGTGGAGTATATGTTGTCTATTTAACCCACAATTACATAAACTGCTTTATGTGAATGTCAAGTTCAATTTTGGAGCAAAAAGGGATAATGCTCTTTAAAGGACCATAAACTCATCCATGACATTTTTTGTTTCCTGGTGTCAATTTCCCAAGGAACTGAAAAGGTTAAAACAGCCCAAAGCAAATACCACTACCTATTTTTGTGAGACAACAGATCAGTCAGCTGCACAGATCAGAGTGCAGCTTAAGCAATTAGTTCATGTGCAGACAGCTTGCTCTTGAAGTTAGATTTATGGGACAAGTCGGTTTTACTGAATTGTCAGGAGTAGTTTTCAATTTGAGATTGTTCAGACAACTGCAGGACATAATTTTCTGTTTCATTGGCACAGATTTATAGGCCTTGTCTGCAGATTTCAAAGTGATTTGTTCTGAGAAAAAGATATCCGCTCTCTCAAAATAACACAAGAATCACAACATAAAGCTTTTATAGATATGTGTTCAGTATGGTTTTATTTGCAATTCTCATAATTCAGTTAAGTCTTCCAGTATGAGTTTTTACATTGCAAGCAAAATATTTCCTTTAAAAAGTGGATCTCAAATGAAATTCCTTCAATTCTACTGATTTATCCAGCTGAAACTCTTCTATCCTCCTACTCTGGGTGGAAAATACCCCACAAAACAAGTTCTTCATGTAACATTTTAAGTACTGTAGATATGCAACTCATGTAAAGTAAAAGACATATTGTTGTATGGAGATAGAACATGAGCAGAAAAGAAAAAAAAAGATACATTTGCACTTAAACTGACGTTTTAGTTCGAGGGAATGTTAATAAATTTCAACCAAAATGGTTGAAATGTAACTTTCCATACACACTTGTGTACTTTTCCATTTTTTGCAACATAGTTCTGAAGTGTTTTACACATGACTGTGTAACACTTCATGTTATACAGACACAAATAAGTGTATGTTTAATCACTGTGTGTCTTAATCAAGTCTGATTTGTCTCATGATAGTGAGTGCAAAGTCATAAAAAGGGAGAGCTGATCCTGGATCAGATATTCCTGTCTGCAAATGAGAATTCTTTCCCCCACCCACCAGCCTACTCCTCCCACACCAAAAAAAAGCCTTTATCAGAGTTGATATGTTCCCCAAACATCTAATTTCTTTGAATGTTCATGAAAATAATTTCTAATTAACAAATTATCAATCCTACATTTGTATCTACATCTAGAAGGGTGTATGTACACAACGTATCTCAATTCCTACTGGTGAAAGTGTGAGATGAAAGCCATGAGATACTGTTACAAAATGCTAAAAGTATTCCCACATTTCAACTAACAGAAGATGAAACCTGGTGTTTAGAATATAATCCCAGAACTGAATTTAACCTGTTATATTGTTTCACAATATATTCAAATATAGCTAACAACTGAAAATAGTGAGACTCATTATTTAGTCAATAAGTAGCTGCACTTCAACAACAGTTAGTTGTACAGTTTTCTCTTCTCTTGTTCACTCAAGAAAAAGAATCACTACCAGCATCACAGCACCTGTCAACCCTATCTGCTTGCTCTCCAAACAAATTTGATTCTTGATGGCATTTGTTTGACTGATCTCTATCCTAGAATTACCCTCCTTAACTGTGAGCTATTTCACAGTCACAGTTCACACTGCATGCATGATGAAGGTGATTCATAATTTGTTAGTTCCACAGTGTGCTTGTATTCAAGCTAAGTCAGTCCTTCTATCCTCCTTTTCTAGTCTCATCAGGGTAACATATTCAGGATACAGTTCCTGTAAGTTCTCATTAAGAAGGAAGAGCTCTTCCTTTCTGTACAAGTAGAAAGGATTTTTAGCCCTTAAAACAAAGAGTGGAAATTAGTCATCATGCAAATGGGTTCTAACTGTGTTGTTTTTCAAGTCCTAGATTACTAGAATAACCAAATCCTCTCAATTCCCAGAAATGTAGCAATAATTAGGCTGGAAGGAGGGAAGAGATGAACAGGGAGTGAAAAAAAAGTCAAAACAAAGACTGAAGAGCTATGACTAACAAAACCAAGCAAAAGGAGGAATAATAGACACTTTTTTCTATTAGAACCTAATGAAACTGGCAGTAGTGGTAGAACAAAGATGTTATTGTTATTCCTACACTTCCAAAATGTGACGACAAACTCGTGAAACAACAGGTCTGGATTGGGTCCAAAGTGCCAATAGCACTTGAACAAAAAAGAACTTATCTTGAAAAAATGCACAGCATGGAGATTATACCAGTATATTATGCCAAAACTCAAAATCATAACATGATGAAACATGTGACACCAAAAAAAAAAAAATTATCATAACTACACACAAAGAGTGTTATATTATATGATCTTCTAATGTTTACAACAAACAATGGTATTATCATTGCAGATATACTATGGTGTAAACACAGCACACAGCCACACAATCAAGAGATGCACAGATTTGGAGTGCATAGTGTGTGAAGGGATTGAGGGCCAAGTACTAGTTACAAGCTGCAGGCACAGATATGCAAAGCATAGCCAAGTATTTATTCTACTAAGTATTTTTGTGATTATAGGAAGCATTCAAATTTATACTGTTTGAATTCTGTGATCTATATCTCTGTAAAGTTGAGTTGACTACTTGTCATGAAACTAAATTGCGTGAGACTGTATAATCACCATTCTTGCTTTATGAAAATAACATAAAATAAACAGCTAGAAAAGTCAAAGTATTTTCAAGGACTTCATTATCTGTGAACAATAAAGCTCAGTTCATACAGGGAAGAATATGTATTTACAGAGTAATGGAGGGTCAAACTTAATTTTGTGTTTAACAGCATCTTGTAGATGAGGTGCTTCTCACACTACTACTTACATTGACTTGCTGGATTCTGATCAGGGAAATTCTCTTTTGTCAAAGTGTGGTTTGGCAGATTCACTTTTGAAGAAAAAAGAGCATAGTGGTAGTGTAAAATGCTCTTTGTTTAAGAAATGCTCAGCAGCTGAAAGTGACACAAAGCAAAGGCCAGAGAAGCAATAGAAAGGACTTGATAGTACAAATTCAGTAGTTTCTACTTATCTTTGTTCCCACTTTTTTTCTTCCTGGTCATCTTTCAAAAATCCAGACTTGAAGATTAAAACACTCTGACACTGCAAAATCAACACAGAAGAAAATTCATTGGCATATCCAGATTATAGCTGTAAAGCATGCACAGAGTACCAGGCTGAAAAGCACAAGATATGCACTGCTCTGGTTACCTGCTTTTTAGATATTTCAGGTTTGATTTTCTAATGGCACAAATATGACAAGGCAGCAGTTAAGGCATTTACCCTCATTGCTCTTCTGTGATCAAATCACTCTCAAGGCCTATCATGGAAATATCTGCAACCACTCTAGCATCTCACTGAATTTTAAAGGTTAAAATCCTTTGAATATAGTAACATCAAAACCAACAAGAACAAATATGCATATGCCACTCATTAAAGGGAGACATTTTTCTCACCAGACTCTTCTTAATACATCAATGATTTTTCCTCAAAGAAAACATGTGAAGCACCAGCTTCAGTGAACAAAGTCGGAGTTTTGAAATGGACAGGTACCAATCAACAGAAATGAAAACATTTCCACTTTATTTCATTCAGCATCAGAATGGGACCAAGGGTGAGCCAGAGAAGTCCCAGAAGGCTGAAGAGGAAAGACCTAGAGTTCTTCCTTACAACTCCAAAAAATATAACTTAAAAGCCCTGTTCTGCCTGAAAAATGGGTTTCTCAGTCCTAGCGTGATAGAAAACATACAATGATTGGCTACAACAGTTTCTATTTTCTCTGTGCTTTTAAAAAATGTATCAAAATAAAAATCCATTAATTGCTTCCATGAAAAACTTAAGAATGGGAATAAAATTGGCATTCTCCTTACATAAAAATAAAATAAACAAAATTAGAGAGCCTGTTGAACATACATAACAGAAATAATATCCAGCTCCATGCCGTGTCAAGGATGTATAGTTATTGGTCCCTGTAGATTTTCTTCATGAAGAATGAGGACTTTAAAAAATCAACAAAATAAAAGGCTCTCTAATGTAAAAGAAACACTCATTTTTGCTGGCCATTGATGCAGATAGAGTAAGAAATGATACCTAAATTTATCTGTATGTTTCATTTTGAAGAACTATTAAAACTACATCTAACTCCTATGAAATTAAGCATTCGTGCCTAATAGTACAGGCCTAGTGTCTGCTTGCGGGTGAAATTTTACAAAGCTTAGCATAAAAATGTTAATCTCTTGGTGCTGATTCTGAAACATTATACCCTTTCACATATTTGGTTTATGGTACATTTGGTCATTTCACTTAGTAGCATTGTCAAATACAGTATTATCCAGCTTGATTTGAAATACAAAACTAAATCTGTTGTCTAAAAAAGGCAGTTAGAGGAAATAAACATTTTAAGAAATGCTTGCAACATTCTATTTAAGCAACTAATGCTTCTGCATGAGAGAGATTGAAGGCTGAAACCTTGCAATGGACAGAATTCTTTGGAAGTCCATTGTGATACGGCAATAAGATGTCCCATTTAGCAAATGTTATGAAGACTCTGCTAAGATGCCTACAGAAATATATTCTTTAGTAGGAGCATGTAATACCCTCTCACATGGTACTACTTTATAGGCATAAGTCTAACAACGCGTAATGTTGTTAGCTTGTTAATCAATTTTGAAATTTTTGTTTGGTGATGTTGTCTTGGTTTGAGACAATTTAAAAAAGAACACTCTGGAATGAGTTGTCTCCCTGTATACGTTCAACTAATCCCTTTCCACCAAAAAGGACTGAATATGAGTAGATATAAGTGAAAAAATATGTTTACTAACAGAAAGACAGGCAAGAGAAAAAAAATTACTCCTAGATACCAAACTATTAAAAATTCATGCCCCAACCCCACAGGAACAAAGAGAGACCTGAAATGTCAGAAATACCCTCCCCAAGATAGCACTGGGCAGGGACAGCCTCAGGCCTGTAAGACAAAGGGATGCGATAGGGTCAGATCCCTTTTGGGAAGGCAGGAGCCTCACACAGCAGTTCCAGCAGCAGATGACAGTCCAACAGCTTGTCTGGAGTCAACCTCCTCCCCACAGACATGGACAGCAGAGCAGCCAGGGCCAGGTGAAGGAGCTGAGCTGGAGCCACTTGGTGTTTTCTCTTCTTGGCTGAGCACTCTGGATAGTGACCCAGACTGGGGCCGGGGATGCTCTGCTGCTGTTAGCACAATGCCTCAACTGCGGACAGGCACCTGTAGAATTCGTCCCAAGGCAGGTCAAAACTGCTAACTGCAGCCTCTCTGAGCTGAAGAGAAAGAAAACAAAAAACCAAAAGCAAACACAAAAAAGGAAGAAAAAACCTTTGCGTGAGCAAAGACCCAGCAGCCTGTGAAGCAAATGCCACATGGCAAAGACCCAGAAACTGCCTGGGATCACCAATTCAATAAATGCCAGCGATAGCATCCCTCACACACACAAGATTCTCATTTGTAGTGTCTTAAACATACAATAACAACTTTTGGGTACAGATAGATATGGAATACAACAGCATTATGAATCACCTCAGTACAAATGTATTGAATTAGGAAATAAAACCACAACAAATTATAAGAAATAACTATGGCTCTAAGTGATTATTTTGGAATCACATCTTCCTTCTGTTTTTCAGATTCCAATTCCTTCTTACATCTCCTCATGTATTTTTGCTTAAGCTGATAACCTGACTGTTGAATTTGAAGCTAAACACTCAAAGAGAAGTAAGGCAAATTTTTATTATTTATCTTGAGAGAGGAACTAATGAAACAGAAATATCTTCCCTAGAAAGGTCAGAAAAGGTAAAAAATGGTCGGAAAACAGAAAGTGTTAGAATCAACATCTGTTACTTTTGGTACAAAGACTTCCTATATTTACACCAAAATGTTAATCTAAAAGGGTTTTTTTTTACCAATTATGAAAATCTGTAAGGTAATTTCCCTTTTTACTGAGAGAATATTTTCCCCTTCAAACAGTAAATCCAGTATCTTAAATTGCTCTGATATTCTGTATATTTCTTTCTTCTTAAATTTATTGCTAATACTCTTAGCAAAGATTTTAAAAGAAAATTAACTGATGAATGGAATAGGAATCAAGCGAGCAAGGGGAACTTCTTCTGAGGCTCAGTCATAAAAAGAATGTGTATGGCTAGTGGGAGTAAGGTCAGGTGATGTGTGTCTTCATATGAAGTAGCAAGTCTCTGACCACTTCCACTTAAATTATGGGGCTTCGTTCTGCTCCTCTTCCTTCTCTTCCAATTCAGGGTGTTGAGTACCCTGAGAACAACCTTACCAGTAAAGACTGAGGAAATGAAGGCATTGAGTATCTTAGACTTTTCCTCATCCTTTGTCCCTATGTGTCCCCTTGCATGCAATAAAGGATGGAGATTCTCTTTAACTCTTCTTTTGTTGCTGATGTATTTATAGAAGTTGATTTTGTTTGATTTTAGGGTTTTGTATGGTAGTAGCAAAATTAAGTTCTAGTTGGACTTTGGTCCTTCAAATTTTCTCACTGCTGAACATTGTGTCATTCTTGTAGTCCTCCTAAATTATCTACCTCTTCTTCCAAAGGTTTTTTGTCCTGAGTTCCAGCCAAAGCTCTCTGTTCAGCCAGACTAGTATTCTTACCCCATCTCATCTTTTTGGCACATGGGCATTGGCTTCTCCTCTGTCTTTTAGATTTCCTACTTAAAACACGTCCTGCCCTACTGGAGTCCTTTGCCCTTCAGGACTGCCACCTAAGGGAAAGTCTCAACCATGGTCCAAAACAGGCCAAAATCTATCCTCTGAAAGTCTAAGGTGGCCATTCAGCTGATCCCCCTCCTTACTTTTCTGACAATTGAAAACACTATTATTTCATGATTTGGCCAAGAATGTCTCCAACAATCACAATAATAACAAGTTCTTCTCATTTTATAAATGGGAAATCCAGCGGGGCATGTGCCCTGGTTGGCTTGCTCACCAGCTGTGTCAGGAAGTTCTATTCCACACACTCCAAGAACCTTCCAGACTTTACTCCCTGCTGTATTTATTTTCCTTCAGACATATGGTAAGTTTAGGTCCCCCACAAGAACAAAGGCCAGTGACCATGAGACTTCTCCAAGGTGCTTATAAAATAATTTATCTGCCTCTTCATCCTGGCCAAATGGTCTATAATAAAGAACAATCAGCTTCCTCCTCAGGTTACCTTAGCTTTGTTGTGAGCTAGCTGAATTTAGAGTGTTTGGTAAATCCATTACATGCATTTATTAGTGCATATATAAATTATTTTTCTGAAAACAAGCATTTTATTGGCATATAAATAATATAAAGTCATTCAACACCTCATCCCTCTAAAAAAACCATATTGATACAAATCCACACAGATAAGTAGACCATCATAAGGAACTGTAAAAGTTAAGGCTCACACACATTCTTGTCTGTTATGGATTTTGATGTAAATGGAAAGAAACCCAAAAGATATGTTTTCAAATAGAAACTTCTAACATCAAAGTGAAATAATATCAAGTGAAATATGAGAACAATTTCTCTATGATACAAAGTTTGATTGGATAATTTGAAAGGAAAGTAACTTGAAAGGAAAGTAACTTGAAGTATTAGTAATTAGAAACATGACAAGCTGATTACTTCCTCTGGGACAAATGTCATTTTGTTGTTGGAGGAACTAGTGGGATTAGTATGGGGCAGATTTGTATGATCCTTTTATCAAGAAGATATTGTGTATCACCATCTAGTAAAAAGACATCCCTTCAACTCATTTTGCTATACCACAAAACCTAGAAGAATACTGTAGGTTTGCATGTGTATTTTCCCATTCTGGTCTAAACTCTGTACTATATTCATTACATCCAGTTATCAACTACATAATCAAGAGAGATAAAAGTTGAGGCAGTAGAGATTAGAATTTTGTAGGAAACATGGGGAAAGCTACATATCCTCAGATACACAGTAAAAAGGTGAAGACAGCTAGAATAACTGTATCCATTTACCACACACACTTTACTTGTCAGCAATAGACTTCTATTCCTGTAGTTGGGAAGAAACACAATGCAGATGCCACTCACAAGCTGACCTCTCCTAGGCATGATCCACAAGAATAAATATTAACATTGCTGAGGTCTTCTTCTGACTTACAGTCTATGTGTGGTGTACTTTACAAAGTCATGCCATTTTTTGTTCTCTGAGTGCTATTAAGAAATGTTAATGCTCTTACAGAAATCCAAGTTCCTGAAGATTATAACTGACTAGATGATATTGGCAATGTCACCATAGCAGCACTGCAGGACTTTGACTTCACTTTCAAGACTGTAGAAGACCCTTTCTACAGACCCTTTCTAGAAGTCACAGTGTGACTTCTACTGCTTCACAATGCACCACATTCATACCAATACTGATCTGGAGAATTATCTAATTGTGGAGTTAATGCATATGGTTTCACTTTATATCAACCTTTCCTGCAGTTGCTGTGTGGCTTTTGGCAAGATCATAAAAAATATGACTCAACCACTTGTCAGCACAATTTTTATGAGCTAAGAATAATTAACTAGGAAGCAAGCTTGTCTCTAAAGTAACACCTTAATTGATTATTAATTTTTGAAGCATTTGAAGTGGAATTAGCAAGAGACAGTTCCATAAGTTTCCCAGTGATTAGGAAGCATGTCTGGAAATACTCAAGGGATGTGTGTAACCAGCCATACATAAGAATAATTAAAACATATTTGCCTTTCTTCACTAGTGACTAAATTTTCCAACATCGTACTAAAATAATGATGGTTCTTTTTAATTCTTAATTTAAGATCATTATACATTTGCTATAAAATGCGCTAAAGCTAACACCAAAAGCAATATTCCTCTGGACTTGCTGACCCATTAGCACAACAAAAATCTAACTTTTCCTATGTGTTCCTTACTTCATGGTCCTGAAGTCACTGAGCAAGATGTGCTTGGGACTGAGTACATGAATATCTGCTTGGAGCATAGACCATTTTCAGTATTGAAGAGAAAAGACACATTTACTTGTCATGGAGAGTATTATAGTAAGGTATCTACTACTTCTGTATACTTGCAGTGAAGTACAGCAAATCCACTGTCATGCACTTCCCATCTGTTATTACCTGGCTAATTTATTTGAGAAAACACTTTTTGGTTAGTGGACGATCTTTACCTTAGAAAGACTGAATAAAAATTTGTGATAACATATGAAGATCTCTATCATGCTTCCCAGAACAGCTGGGGTTTTTGCCCTGTATTCTCTTGTGTTTTGCCCACTTTAAGGCTAAACACTTTAAACATTAACATTGCCTGTGAAAAACCTTTCAATTTAATTACACAGCACTAGTAAGCCAAAGAATTATTTTCTGATAGTATGATGGCTGTCATACAGCACCAACAGGTTTTAGAGTTGGATGAATCTCAAAATCCTTTTTGTGTAACTTGCGCTAAGTAGATCAGTCCATACTTTGTTTATGTCTGGATAGAAAATGTTTTCCAACTATAATTAAGTTATTATTGTTGTTATTGTTATTATTATTATTGATGATGATGATGATGATGATAATGATAATTGTAATGATATGATAATGATAATGATAATGATAATAATAATAATAATAATTTCTTACAGAGGGAAAATAAGTTCACAAAACCTTTGCCTATTCTTGGATCACTGTTACTTCTTCCAGTGTTTCTTTGGTACAAAAATCTTTTTGGTGCTCAAAGAAACCTTACACTATTTTCAAGCAATATCCTCTGTTCTGTAATTCTATGTGAACCACTGTTTGACAGCCAAAAAGTCCCCTTTGCATAGAGCATTCCCTTCCAACTAGCACATAACAAAATCTGGTTTACATTACTGGTTTCTAATCCAGCTTCAGTATAAATGAATCACCTCTCTTTACTGTTCCTTCCTTTGCCTCTTTTGCCACTTTCTTCAAGTTGGGATCTAACCAAAATGTTGTAATGCTCCACTCTTAGTCATTCATTAGAAATGGTTTTCTTACCTGAAAACAGCAATAGCTACTTCTACCACAGATTAATGATTAGGTGAGTGCTCAAGTGTACCACACCTTTATTTAAGAACAGATATATCAGCTTAAAAAATCTAATATGTGAAGATTTATATGTTCCCTTTTCTAATATACCCATGCCTATCAATATGCCTCTAAATCTGATCTATTCATTATCTTGTAAAATTATGTTGAAATTTCTTTTTCATGAAGATAAATAGTAACATTCTATATATTTCTGTGTGGCATAAATATCTAAAACTATATCATGTGTATGTATTTTTTGTAAAAAGGAGAATGGTTTCAACATACAACATATGTTTCCATGTTTTTGTTACATGTAATTCCAATTGATGGAAGTACAACAGTTTCACCAGGTAGAGAGCACTTGTATGGTGCTATTGGTTTTTGGTGAATTTTTAAATTAAGATTAATTTTCATTTAATTTAAATAGAATAAATAGGTTCCTCTTTCTTTTTTTATTTTTTCTTTTTTTTTTTTGTGGTCTGTTTTTTGTTTTCTTCATAAATAACTCTCCTCACATCTACTGTAGTTTCTAGGACTCTATGTTTTTAGCTGGAATAGACAATTTAAATACATAAAAATTAAGGAATGTTGCATAAGGGAAAAAAAACACTAAGCACTAGTTCAAACAAGTCCTGCACTTCATGAACAAGCTTTTCTATCCACTTTCTTCTGCTATTTTTCTTTATAATTTGGAACATATGCAACTATTTTTGAGACAAATGGAAGTGTATTTGTGATCATATTATCCACTACTTTTCAGGCATAAAAGAAAGACGAAGCTATTATTTTACATCTCAAACTAATCTTGTAGGATAAAAGAAAACATCTTTTTAATTAATTAAACTTATTTTTGCTGACATAGTGTTTTGGAATCACAGGATGATGGATGTACTTAATCTCTTGTCTACTTGCTGTGACTTAATATGAAGCCTTCAAGCTGCCTATTACTACTTAATCTGATTCATTAACCTCATTATTACAAATCAATCATTTTCATTATGCTACTAAAATATATAAAAATGAAAGATAGGATTTATTAAATACTTTAGGAAAGATGTAACTAATCCTGATACATGGATTTAAATTATTATGTAAAAATGTCGCTCTGCTCATAATTGAAAGGTTACTTTGTATTAAGAAAATATTTTATTCTCTTAACTTTTCATCTCCCATCAACCTTACTTCTTGGGACCTAAAAAATAAGTTGATACTTAATATAATTTAAAATTAATTTAAACAAATAATTTCACAATTTCATAAATATTAGTTATAACACATTGTTACTTGGATTAGAAACTTCATATTTTATACTGTAATATTTTGTGGCAAGATACACAAAGAAATGATGAATCTAGAATGCCACTCACTTTCTTGCCAAATGCCTCGTCATGGCCAGACAGGAAGTAAATTCCTCCAAACATCAAGTGCTGGGGTTTTTTGCTTCTTTTGGCTAGTTCTATTACTTCCTATTCCTGTAGACTTGCAAATCCTTTACTTGCTAACAGAATTAACGAGGCAAAAATGAGAATATCTAATTGGTAGTGAACTAAACTCTTGCTCCAAGTTTGTATTCTGGTACCTGAAACAAAGGAGAAGGAGAAGACAAAGAAGACGAAGGAGAAGACGAAGACAAAGAAGAAGAAGAAGACGAAGAAGAAGAAGAAGAAGAAGAAGAAGAAGATAGAAGAAGAAGAAGATAGAAGAAGAAGAAGATAGAAGATAAAGATGATACAGGAATAACAATCTTCATTTCAGCAAAAGCCACTCAAAATAAAGTGGTTTGAAAAGTTGACAGTTTCTTGAGATATTTTTCTGATCACTCTGTTCATACAATATGTATAACAAACAAGTATATAAACCATAGATTTAAGCAGAAAGATATTAGAATTTTTAATACTAACCCAAGCATTGCAATGTCCATATGCTTTCCCTGTTTGAAAATCTAGATAACACTTTTTCATAACTTAAGAGGATCATAGGGATAGAAAGTTCAAGGAGTGAACGGTTTAGTTCTGAGGTAACATGGTCCAGCAAGTATCTAAATCCCCCAGTTAATGAATATCATTAATATCAATTTTATCTGTTTCTGATTGCAATTACTTTCTTATTGCCCTTTCATGTTTTAATACATAGGGCAGTTCAAGTGCATTCCAACTTTAATGTTCTAGATTTCAGATTTAATTAATAATCTATTTTATTCTGTTATTTTTTAAAAATAAGTACTTGTGTAACAAAGAAAGCCTCTAATACGACAAGGTACTATGTGTGAGCAAACAGTAACTGTACACAAGTGCAAGGCTTTCCTATCATTGTAAGGCAAACACCCACAGTAAAGAAATTAGCTTTGTGCTAATTTTAGTGCTTGATAAAGTAGAAGAAACTCCCCAGTTAAATTATTCAAATATAATAGTTCTATATGGGGTTTAGTTATCACAAAGCAGTAACTAATAGTTATTGCAACATTGTAGAAAAGACATTTAATTCTAGATAGACCTGAAAGAAAGCATTCTGCTGAATATAATCAATATATACAATATGTACAAGATACTTTTACAGGAGCTTAGTGCAGGGATTCCCTGAACAGGTGTGTGACATTTGATTGTTTAGATCTATGTTCTATAGTTCTATGGTTGGGAAAAGAAGGGCAGTAAAATGAATTCTTTTTTCTTTATGGTTATTCTGAAACAACTGTATTTTAAATTTAATCAACATCAAAACAAAAAAAGATGTTACAGCATAAATCCTACATTAAGATCAGTTTATGTAATTGCAGTGTTTGAAGTCTGTGGCCTTCTCAAAATTCAATACAGAAATGTAATAACAGTCCAAGGCTAGAGACGTGATTTTGGAACATCAAAAAGTATGATTACATATAGAATATTTTCCCATTTACGCCAGCTATTGAAAAATAAAAGAAACAAATAAACAAGAAAGAAAGAAAATAGGAACTCACGAACTGACTCTTAAAGAAAATATGGCAGTCTTAGGCCAGTAAAGATTTTTAGTATACATATAGGGGTAAAAATCGACTGAAAATACAGAAATATAGCTTTATTAAAAGGATTAATAAATTCTTAATAAATAGATTGACATCTATAACAGGTATTGATCTCATTCATATTTGTTTCCTCACAAGTAATAATCTAGTAATATTGGCATACTCTGAAAAGGCTGTCATGGCAAGAAATCATTAGTTGTTTCGTAATAAATATTTTACACATAGTGTGTATTCTTATAAGCATGACTGAGACAAGCCTAATCCCACCTTTAATAATATTATTCACATGTGATCAACTTGCTGTGACTAACAACTCTACATCTTTTTTTAGTGTGAAATCCATAAATGTGACTTTTAATAAAGCCTGATTCCCCTGTAGGTATCAATGTAAATTGAGCAAATGAAGTGAATTTCAAGAAGCTATTTGAGGTTGTCAGCCTCTTCCTTCCCTTCCCCTTGACTCTTCTTTCTCCCTTTCCTTATGCAAACACACATACTTTGTCATTATGAAAGGACTCCAATGGAACATGAAAGATACAGGATGCACAATTCACCTGTGGAGATGCTGTTCAGGAAAATGTAGCAATTAATGACTATTCAGTCAAAGATAAATACAAAACTTTCTATTTCAAATTTCCCAGATGTCACTTCTGCCAAGTACTGTTTTCCACATAACTCAAGGTAGATGAAAATCCAATTTCTGTCCTTGAAAATAGTGTGTCTGATACTTGCTGAACTAACTTGTTTTCCAGATACTAAAAGAAAGAAAATATCTTTTCACTGGCCTTAAACAGAAACATAGTTTAGTTTGCTTTTCTGCCATAAATCACAGAAAAAATTAAAAGTTTAAACAATTTTTCCAACCACTCACCTATCCTTAATCTGTCCATTTCTTTGTCCACAAAGCCAATCAAATATTCAGGATAAGGTTTTTGAATTTCAAAGCTTTCTTTTTGTTATTTTAGTTCCTATTATTATTAATACAGACATGAAAGGAATCTTGTATGAAGGAAAAAACTTCTGAAGTATTTCAGAATCCAAAAATGAGAGGCCTGCTGCTTAGAGCTACTCAGCTTGACACACTGTTCATTTTAGTACAAACCCCCAAAGATTCCAATATTGGATAATAAGATATTGTTATGTTTCAGTTATGGAGCTAGTTTAACTTACAGCTCCTTCTATTTGAAATTCAACTTTCCTTAAGATATTGTTCCTAAATGCAAAACTTTGCTTTTCTCTGTAACTCAGCTACCAGAAGACTTGTCAGTACCTAATTGACAGTATCTTCTCAGTACCCATCAGTACCTGTCCTCAGTCTTTGTTGAAAACATGCAATTTTTTGACAGGGAAAAGAGGCAGAATACTTTTTTCTCTGGTTGCCAGTTGACACACATGAGCCATTCCATTCCTGGAATCATAAAGCCTGATGAAAATCACACATTTCAATTTCATATGCTTTTTACTAAGGGAACTTGGAGAGTGTCTCTCCCTGAACAGCTGCTGTGCCTATGAAGTCATTCTCCTCTTCAACTGATAGAAGTTAGCCAGTGGTTTCAATAGTAACTGAAGGGATGAAAGATAGATACCAAAGAAAAATATCCTGTATCTTTTTTCTGCCATGTGTTGGAACAAGCAAATGGGCAGAAACTACATTGCAAGCATGGGAAATGACAAAAATATCACATCAAACTGCCATTCCTTTATGTTTTAATGTACAATGAAGTACAAAAAGTTAATGTGTTAGAACTCTAACAACAGTACATAAGGTTATGCCCCAGTCAGTGTATTTAAATGCAGGATACAGCTGTGTTTCTGAAAGGTTCTATGTCTACAATTATTTGGCTCTAAATACCATCTGCAAGTGCATATCCTCCCAGAACAGATAAGAACTAATGCAGACAACACACTGTGACATTAAAAAGCATTTCATTTTTTTCTGTACGAGCTGACTTTTGAGTTTGGGCTTAAAATATCCCCTCTTTGACTTGGAAATAAAATAATATTGACATTTTATACATGAATCTGTACTTTGAAAGAATGAGTGGTGGTGTCAATTTGGGAAATCCTTATGATTTTGCACATATGAACTGAGTACTTTTGAACTCCTTTTATGATTCCTATTCCAGTAAAATCACACGATACAAAGCCGTTAAAGGAATGAGTTAATGGGACTTTCTGGGAGTCAGGCCAATTCTGACAGGTCACTGAATGTGTCAGCAGACGTTTACATCATCCAAGCTTAATCAGAGGAAATAAGGAATTACAGTTTATCAGTATCATCATAGGTCAATTGAGCTGCACAGTCCATAACTAAATGGATTTGTGAATAGGTATGTGATTTGTAAATCTTTATAATAATTTAAAAAGCTTTTCGTGTAAAATATGGACTTTCCTAAAGAATACTATTGAATAATGTAAAATTTACATTCCATGAATGAAATTGGAAGGAAGAAAATGAAGTCAGAATTGCTGGGCCACATCTATCAAATACCTTTTTAAAAAATTTTAGTGTTCCACTTGAGGGTAAACCTCTCTTTTAGCCAAGTCCTCAATTTTTTAGTCATGTAGGAGAATGCATTTATCATTTCTTTCAAAGGTAGCTGTTGTCTCACTGCTTCTGATTTTAGAATGCATCCCACTAGCTGACAAAGACTCACACAATGAATTTTTATATTTCAATTAAAACAAAGCTAGAACAAGGAAAAAGAAATCGCAAAAGAAGGAGAAAATTATTCAGAACTGTATTTTTTATAACCTATTAAGAGACAGCATATTAAGAAAGAGATTGTATATATAGTTTCACAAGTGGAATGTTTGCCAAATGTCAGCTAATTGTAGGAAAGTGAGTTAGAAAAATGCATATTGAAAATTTAATTCTAAAGACAGAACACTTGTGCCAAAGATTGATAACTAAGTGTTGGAATGCAAGCCTCTCTCAGTTCCTCGGAGAAAGAGATAAATGCAGAGGTTGAATTAAAGCCTTTCGAGAAATTAAGATGCATTAAGCCACATAGATATAAAGTAGAAATATAAGTTTAAGTAAGTGGAAGTGTAAGTTACAGTTTTAAGTAAGTTGAAATACATTTTAAGTACCTCAAGAAACTGTGTTAGCTAGTAAAGGCCCTAAGGCCTAGTTTAAAGTTCAGTAAATTAGCACAGACATAACAAAAACATAGCAAAACTTTGCTTACATCTCTAAAAGAAATAAAACTATAGGTGTACATAGATAAAACCATTCATGTAAATAAATAAACATATATGTAAATTGTAAGTAAGAAAACAGGTAGTATATTTGCATAAATAAATAATATATGCATAGTTTTTAGGTAAGAACTGACACGACTTTCGTACTACTTTCATACATTAAAATCAAGTTTAGATTAGTTTAGAAAGAATGTTTTATAATTGTGTTTTTAGCTAATTAGATGTTTCATAAATAAAATAACCTGTAATGAGATGTAAGAGAAATCAACAGCAACAACAACAAGAAGATTGAAGAAGAACAAGAAGATAAAGAAAATAAGAAAGAAGAATAGAAAGCTGTAGTTCCTACTGCTACTGTTCAGGACATGGGACTATGCCAAGGAACAATTGCTGCTGCTGCTGTTCCTACATGGAGCTCTGGGACTCTATGCCAGAAGTTCCTTCTGCTGCTGCCTAGAACATCAGACTCTATACCAGAGAAAAACTGTTACTGCTGCCGCCGCTGTTCCTACACACAACCTGGGACTCTATGACAGAGAGCAGCTGTTGCAGCTGCAGCTTTTTCTTGAGACTCTATGACAAAAAGTTTTTAACACAGACTTTAATACGTTAACATGGACTTTAATACCTTGAACTCTACCTTCGAGACTGATGTATTCATACAATAAACAACTTTACTACAACTAACAACTGCTCTTGCCTCTTTGAGGACCCAGACCCAACACAAGCTAGACAACTAATTGAAAGGAGGTTTGACATAAAGACTAAAAAGCATTCAACAGGAAAATTTACAGGGTCAGATTACAAAGCTGAAAAATGAAAGCTATCGGGAATGAAAAATAAGAACTGCTGTTGAAAACAGCATAGAATTTTGAGAACTGAATAAACTGAAGGTTATGAAAAAGATCAGTATTGGAGACAAAAATGTGAACATAAACTGGACTCCTCAGTGCTGGGAAAAAACACTACATATTGTTAGAGTTCTCACACTTATAGAAAGATGTAGGAAACTATCATCCTGCACAAGAGAAAACAAATCCAGCTCTGAATAGACAAAATACACCTAAGGAACAGAAGAAATTTGAGCCCTGACATGACACCTAAAGTTATGGCTATCAGATGACAGTGGAAAATTAAATGCCATAACCTTTCCCAAACCTGGAAGCAGTTACCTAAACAAAATTTTATGAGTGCTGAATAGAGCTGTGGTTTCTCACTTATGTTTATATGACTATGTGTTCACACACTCCTGAAAATTGTAGGAGTTTTCCCTCAAAGGTATTGGTATAACTTTAATACAGTGTTCATTATCACTACTCAAATCCTCTCCCACTGAAACACTCCCATGATTTTAGCTTATTTCTCTATGTTGACTCCATGCTATCTTTACAATTTGCCATTCAGAAACTGGTTCTGCTATTCCTTGTGACTTTCTGTTATCATCTTTCCATCTTACCAACACAGAGTACCACCATCAGAAAAATAGTAAGAATAGTTATTTTCATGCATAAGGTCTAAAACCAAGCATAAGGTCTAAAACCATGCATAAGGTCTAAAACCAAACCTCTGAAGCAATTCAATCAATTATGCAAACCAACCAGGTCAATGTGAGTCAATAAAGAAAATTGTACCCAAACAGAACAACAGTATGGAATCGTTTAGTGAACAGTAGGTTTATTTGCCAGGAAAAAAAAAAAATACATTCAGAGTATGGAAATAGCAGGACTCTGAAAACTGAGAGGACCACAAAGGTAATAGTGATTGGGCCTCCAAGTCAGGTGTTTGTAGGTTTTAGAGCAGTCATAATTTTGAGTCCAAATAAAAGGCAGAAAATGAAAAATAGTTTTGCAAGAATTCCACTCCAACTTGAAAATTTAATATAGATTGTTCACCAAGCCCCTTGTAGCCTTTGATAGCTAAATTTCTATTTATTAAATCTTATAAACTAGCTTTAAGATCCTTTACCAGGCATCCATAAAATAATTAAGAGTTAATTCTTAAACTAAAACAAACATTTCTCAAATAAATTTAAGAACCTTATACTACAATTCTAAATTCAGGTTCAGGTTTTCAATGATATAGTAAGGTTCACAGTGGGGGTGCTTCTGATGTGAAACTCTGCTGGGTAGAAAGATTACTTCTATAAACACAGTATATTGGTACTCTTTATGATCCATACAACTTAGAGGCAACAGCCAGTATACAATCTTTTAAATTGACCTTCATGTTTAGGCTCTTCCAAGTTAAAAAAAATTTACAGCGTATCGAGAGCTGATATACACAGACTTGAGGGCAGACTTCCAAATATATTTAGGCTCCAATGGAATACCCAGTGGAATTTAAATAAGCACATCAGGTATCAAGTTTTATGATAACCATAACCATCATCATGGTTAAATCTACCTTTGAAGCCATCATTTGTGGGTTTGGGATCTTTCTGTGTGCTCAGGGCATTTTTATGGTAGTTTAAAAGCAGCACCAGAGAAAAAGAGATGCTTCCTACATTGTCCACTGTTTCTTAGCACTTATCACACATTACTGAGCATAAGAAAAATAGCTTTCAGTAAAGTACTTGTATTATTAAAAGTGCTGCAATAAAAGGAAGAAAGAAGGGATCTCTAAAGATTTGTAGACACAGGCATCTTTCAGAAAATACTGTTTGTTTGCTTATTATTCTAATAATTATTATTTCCATAGGTGAAAACTTGTGTTGCTGCATCAAAAATAAATTTATTTCACTCACAGTATACTACAATGGAAGAGTATGCTCAATGCATTTCATGTAAGTCAAAATCTGCACTAAAGAAGACTACTTAGGAAGAAGACAAAAGATCATTCTAAACTATAAACCTCCCATGGTTCCATTCTACTGTTATTAGAATTGCTTCTAAATTTATCATCCCTTGACATCAAATGAACAGATCAATTCATTTTTCCTCTTCACAATAGCCTATAAAGCTATAAACAACAAGATGGACTGACCTCTCAAACCTTTACAATAATTTTGCAAATTTTTATTGATATAATTTTTAAAGCCCTCTTGTAGGTGAGTTAAGAGATTACTATTTTACAAAAGAACAGGCTATTCCTAAATAATATAAAATCAGCATAAATATTTATTTTACATTTTAATATTGATACCATGATGATACTGATAGATCAAAGCGTGATGATGCTTTCTAAAGGCACTTTGACAGGATGATGGAAAGAACAGAAATTTCAAGTTCAGCAAGTGGAAGTGCCAAGTCCTTCAACCTGGGAAGAAACAACTAAAAGCTTCTGGGTGGAAAAGGACCTGAAGATGCTGGTGAGCATAAAATCACAGAATCATTAAGGCTGGAAAAAATCCTCTAAGATTATTGAGTGTGATCCTTTGTTGCAGCGTGCTTTTATACTTT